>NW_024070204.1:31092322-31437291 GCF_014754425.2 Oryx dammah
GAACTCAGTTCAGTTCAGTCACTCAGTCATGTCCGACTCTTTGCAACCCTGTGAATTGCAGCACGCCAGGCCTCCCCGTCCATCACCAACTCCCGGAGTTTACCCAAACTTATGTCCATCCAGGTGGTGATGCCATCCAGCCATCTCATCCTCTGTCGTCCCCTTCTCCTCCTGCCCCCAATCCCTCCCAACATCAGAGTCTTTTCCAATGAGTCAACTCTTCGCATGAGGTGGCCAAAGTATTGGAGTTTCAGCTTCAACATCAGTCCTTCCAAAGAACACCCAGGACTGATCTCCTTTAGGATGGACTGGTTGGATCTCCTTGCTGTCCAAGTGACTCTCAAGAGTCTTTTCTAACACCACAGTTCAAAAGCATCAATTCTTCAGCACTTAGCTTTCTTTATAGTCCAATTCTCACATCCATAAATGACCACTGGAAAAACCATAGCCTTGACTAGATGGACCTTTGTTGGCAAAGTAATGTCTCTGCTTTTTAATATGCTATCTAGGTTGGTCAGAACTTTCCAGAACTAGCCAATACCAAATTCTGCCTACTAGTGGATTGAATTTCAGGAAGTACCTACTTCATAACTCCATGATTGGACAGGAACCTAAGCACACACCTAATGTAGGAATTATTGCCCACTTTTACAGTATGTAATGATTTTAAAAAATGCAAAAGGTTTCCCATGTCTTTTATTAGAATAAATGTCCTAGAAACCTAGGCCACACTTAGTCTCTCATCAATAGCTCAATATTTAATTTTAAGCCCATGCCTGAAAATCCAATATGTCAAGGATCAGTTCAAATGTCACCTTTTTTATGAATTCTTCCTGACTGCCCTATCAAAAGTAACCTCCTGTCATACTTTTTGTGTATCTTAATCTGGTACCTACTGAATCCTAAAGTCATATTCAGGATGACAGAGAAACAACCATATTAAGCTGCTATTCCATGTAGAAAAAAGATGGAAAATAAAATAAGAAATATGTATGGAGAAGTCACTGAATGCCAGAAGAAAAAGTGAGCTTTTCCTCTATAGGCAAGAGTAGCTGTTGGGAAATGCTTAGTCTTTTCAAAATATAAATAGCACCATATGATCACCCTATACCTTTTCCTAACTGATGCATAACATTCTGAGCTGCTTTTACTTCTGTGTGTAAGACACACACACTCCTCTTACAGGAGCTGAACTATGAGTAGTCAGAAACAGCCTTGCGTTCAGCATCTCCTAAGTAAAATCATCAGGACTCCTCTCCACCAGCACTAACTCCAACTCACCAACCGTGCTTGAAGGAAGTGGCCCCATCTCACTGGAGGCCTATCCTGACAGTAGCTGTTGCCCCAAACCAACTCACTGCAACTATCTGGATAAATTTTTGTGGAGCCAACTTTTTAAGCAACTGTTGCCATTTTGTATTTTCTGTGTTTATTCCAAGAGTCACTTCCGGATAAGCCCTACAAAGGTCTCTCTAGCTCTCAGTCTTCCAAAGCCCCTCTATGGTATATCCACTATAGCACGTATGTTGTTCAGTCAGCTAAGCCCTGTGTGATTTTTGGGGGGATCCCATGGACTATAGACCCTCAGGCTCTTCTGTCCATGGGATTTTCCCAGCAAGAATATATGTGCTACTAATTATCCCTTCTTCACTGCTTTTGATTTTTCCCAACTATTCTGTTACCTACTGTGAGAAAAGCAGCACTGTTAGCCAAACTTCATTTTGCACATATCCTATAACAGTGATTTTAAATTTTTTGGATAACTTACCCTCCCCAAGATTGAAAACTATGTACCCATTCACACATTTTTAAGTAATTCTCCAAAGTTTTTCACCAAAAATTTAAATAGTTGCAAAGGGTGATATTTCCAGTGTATTATAAACAGCATTTAAAAACAACGATTGTATCCCTTTATAAATTTGTTCAGTGAAATCTAAATACTACAGTGACTTGATACTCATCCATTTGAAAATAGGTAAATGAACACTTCTTTAACATGTTTACTTTGTTGCTTTTATTTTTGGTCATCAGAATATGCCCCTGTAGAATTTATCTAAATGAACTATATATCATTATGTTTTACTGACCACCCTATCATCATTGTCTTTAACAAAAATATGTACATTATCTGAAACATGTATTTATGTTTTTAATTTCTTATATTCATAATTCTCTTACATTTATAATTTCTTCTAGATTGAGTGAGCCATTAAAATTATCAGCAGCACACAACTATTCCAAACAACATAAATATATTACAAAGTTTGAAACTAATTATTCAACACAAAAAGTAAAATTTTCCTGGACACATAGCTTTCAATAATATCTAAACATAATATATATTACATATTTTACAAAATGCCTCATAAGAAATATAGGGCTAAAGTTGCAACAGGAAGACCATCAGAGCTATGACAGTCTTTTACAAGATGAGGAAGATAGTAGCAACCTCTTTGCTTTATACAACAGCTCTGCAGCCAGGGATTTGTAAACCTCCTAAACTGGGCCTACGCTTTCTTTTCTAGATTTTTCTTTCACAATTTCCTTTACAAAAATGCTCTCCTCTGCCAACACATATTTTTCTAATTTCTGCTTTTTGTTTTATATGAGGTACCCTCTCCCCAGGCAACATAGTACAGTATGATTTGGAAATGGTAGAAGGTGTGCTATTCTTTTGTCAAGCAATAGAAAGATGATTTTAAAAGAAAAGATTGAGAAAGAGAACTGGCATCCACCCCAGGCTGATCATTTCAGAAAAAAGTAAATATGGAGCTTTAGGATTTAGTGAGTATTTGTGGCTAGACCTATAGGTGGAGGGCTTCCTAGGTGGTGCTAGTGGAAAAGAACCTGTCTGCCAGTGCAGGAGACATAAGAGACATGGGTTCCATCCCTGGATTGGGAAGATCCTTTGGAGGAGCGACTGGCAACTCACTCCAGTGTTTTTGTCTGGAGAATACCCATGGACAGAGAAGCCTGGGGAAGTCCATAGGGTTGCATAGAGTTGGACACAACTGAAGTGACTTAGCACAAACACACACTGTAAGTGGAACACTGGAGCCTTGGTGGGATCTGTTTGCTCAAAGACAGACTATAAATGAGATGTTTGTGTGTCCAACACAGAGAGGGTATTTTATATCTACTTTTCTTGCCTCCTCCATTGACATCTGTGCTTTTGATTGGCAGGAAAGTCAATGATCCGCTGAGGTCATTTCACTGAAAAACTTACAGCCAACTGGAGTCTTTATCGAGCATCTTTTATGACAGCCCCTTTTGCCATCCTATAGGGGACTTTCTAAGAGATTCTGGTCTGCTGTGCTTCCACCAGAGGGTGTGGAAGAGAGGCAGTCAAAAAATTTGACATACAGATAATGAAGCCAAAAATTAACTGAGATATCCATTTCTTTAAACTCCAAATCCAGATATTCTCTTTCTGATTCTGTCAGTGTTCACACAGTACAGTCAACACTATGAACTGTGACCAGAGCCTCCACAGAGCCTTCACAGTCTGGCTCTAAGAGATCCTTTGATCAACCTCTCCCTCTTCAAACTCCCAATGAAAAATCATTTACCTTTCCACCCTCCCCCTAGGCTTAGGGTACAACCCTAAGCAACTAGTCCAGGTTCAATATTGAGTCAACACTTGGCTTTACTGTCTTCTAATTAGCCCCTCACTATGACCAGAGAGAAACATTCTATTGTCACATAAGTCAGTCTTTCTAAGATTTAAGACCTTTAATACACAGTTCTTCAGAGAAAATCTCACCAGTGACCTCTTTTTTATTATTTCAATCCAAAATGTATTTTAAAACAACTGCTATCTGCTTGATACTATAAGCCATATGAAAATAAAACACGTGCTATAGAGTTGCGGGTCTAAAATGTATAAGAGGAGCAACTGAGTTTATTAGCAGCAGAGACAGGGTGTTCACTCTGTAACCCTGGAACCTGGACTGATAGGTGATACTCTGAAAGTGTTAAATGAGTGTAAACTGAATTGAATCAGAGTAAATCTAAGTAAGTCAAATATAAGGAGATGCAAGGAACTGAGAAACAAAAGGCAGGCTGATGACCAAGTTAGAGAAGGTCTTAAGGATGGGATGAGTCTGGTCTTGAGGGACAGGTAGGTGTCCAACACAGAGAGGATATTTTATATCAAGCAAAAAACAGAAATGAGAAAAATGTGTGTTTTCAGAAAGAGGAAAGCATTTTGTAAAGAAAAATCTGGAAAGAGAAGTTGAGGAGGTTTGGGGAAGTTTTCAAATCCCTGAATGAAGGGTCAGGACTTTCTCTATGTGCTTAAGGGTCTTTCTAGAAAGCAGAGATGTTGCTACTGTACCTCTACATCTTGTAAAAGACTGTCATAGCTCTGAAAGACTTCCCCTTCATTTACTATGAGATATTTTGTAAAATGGGTTTCCCTAGTAGCTCAGTTGGTAAAGAATCCACCTGCAATGCAGGAGACCCAGATTCGATTCCCGGGTCAGGAAGATCTGCTGGAGAAGGGATAGGCTACCCCCTCCAGTGTTCTGGGGCTTCTCTGGTGCTTCACATGGTAAAGAATCTGCCTGCAAAACAGGAAACCCAGGTTTGATCACTGGGTGTGGAAGACGCCCCTGGAGAAGACAATGGCTACCCACTCCAGAATTCCTGCCTGGAAAATTCCAAGAACAGAGTAGCCTGGTGGGCTACAGGCTAGAGTCCATGGGTTTACAAAGAGTTGGATACGACTGAGTGACTAAAACATTCTGTAAAAATGTAATAAAATCTTTATCACTAAGGCTAGGAAAAAGATGACAGCAGTTTGTGTATCTGTGTTTATTTGGGAGAGAAGCTTCAGAGTTATTGCAAAGAATCAGAGGATCCATATTCACAAACTGCAGTATCTGTAAAATACATAAATAATATCTCATGTAGATAAGTACATTATTTTCAAAGTGTATATGGATATATATATATTACTAGTATTTAAAAATATAAATTAGTCTAAACATGTTAGATTAGAATAACTCTTTGCTATTATGCATTTTCTCACTTTGATATGGCTAATATCATGGAAAGCTGACTAATTTGTTACTCGAGAGAGGTTTTTAGCCTCAGAAATACTGAGGACCACTGTACTGAAGAAAATTCTTCAACATGGGATCTTATGGATGATCATAATTCCAGGATATGAATACACACAGTGTAAAGAAGCAAACTCCTCTTCTCTGAAATTGTCAATGCAGGGATTATCTTCATGAGAAGAGGCAGTCAGACCTATCTGCCCCAAATCCTCTAGTTCAAGAATCATTTTCTATTTAAGGGAAGTAGGTAAAGAATAACTGGTCAATTATTGGATAATTATCCCACAATGCAAAATTAGGAGAAGTGCAAAAAGGCAAAATAATTGTCTGAGGAGGCCTTACAAACAGCTCTGAAAAGAAGAGAAGTGAAGGCAAAGGAGAAAAGGAAGGATATACCCATTTGAATAAAGAGTTTCAAAGAAGAGCAAGGAGAGATAAGAAAGCCTTCTTCCGTGATCAGTGCAAAAAAGTAGAAGAAAACAATAGAATGGGAAAGACTAGAGATCTCTTCAAGACAATCAGAGATACCAAGGGAACTTCTCAAGCAAAGATAGGCACAATAAAGGACAGAAATGATATGGACCTAACAGAAACAGAAGATATTAAGAAGGGGTGGTAAGAATACACAGAACTGTACAAAAAAGATCTTCATGACCCAGATAATCAAAATGGTGTGATCACTCACCAAGAGCCAGACATCCTGGAATATGAAGACAAGTGGGCCTTAGAAAGCATCACTATGAACAAAGCTAGTGGAGGTGATGGAATTCCAGTTGAGTTATTTCAAATCCTAAAAGATGATGCTGTGAAAGTGCTGCACTCAATATGCCAGCAAATCTGGAAAACTCAGCAGTGGCCACAGGACGGGAAAAGGTCAGTTTTCATTCCAATACCAAAGAAAGGCAATGCCAAAGAATGCTCAAACTACCACACAATTGCACTCATCTCACACGCTAGTAAAGTAATACTCAAAATTCTCCAAGCCAGGCTTCAACAGTACGTGAACCATGAACTTCCAGATGTTCAAGCTGGATTTAGAAAAGGCAGAGCAACCAGAGATCAAATTACCAACATGTGCTGGGTCATCAGAAAAGTAAGAGAGTTCCAGAAAAACATCTACTTCTGCTTTATTGACTATGTGAAACCCTTTGACTGTGTGGATCACAACAAACTGTGGAAAATTCTTCAAGAGATGTGAATACCAGACCACCTGACCTGCCTCTTGAGATATCTGTGTGCAGGTCAAGAAGCAACAATTAGAACTGGACATAAAACAATAGACTGGTTCCAAATCAGGAAAGGAGTATGTCAAGGCTGTATATTGTCACCCCGTTTATTTAACTTCTATGCAGAGTACATCATGAGAAATGTTGGACTGGATGAAGCACAAGTGGAATGAAGATTGCCAGGAGAAATATCAATAACCTCAGATATGCAGATGATCCCACCCTTATGGCAGAAAGTGAAGAAGAACAAAAGGGCCTCTTGATGAAAGTGAAAGAGGAGAGTGAAAAAGTTGGCTTAAAGCTCAACATTCAGAAAACTAAGCTCATGGCAACTGGTCCCATCACTTCATGGCAAATAGATGGGAAAACAGTGGAAACAGTGAGAGACTTTATTTTGGGGAGTTCCAAAATCACTGTAGATGGTGACTGCAGCCATGAAATTAAAAGACGCTTTCTCCTTGGAAGAAAAGTATGACCAACCTAGACAGCACATTAAAAAGCAGAGACCTTACTTTGCCAACAAAGGTCCTTCTAGTCAAGGCTATGGTTTTTCCAGTAGTCATGTATGGATGTGAGAGTTAGACTATAAAGAAAGCTAAGTGCTGAAGAATTGATGCTTTTGAACTGTGGTGTTAGAAAAGACTCTTGAGAGTCCCTTGGACAGCAAGGAGATCCAACCAGTCAATTCTAAAGGAAATCAGTCCTGAATATCCATAGGAAGAACTGATGTTGAAGCTGAAACTCCAATACTTCGGCCACCTGATGCAAAGAACTGACTCATTTGAAAAGACCCTGATGCTGGGGAAGACTGAAGGTGGGAGGGAAGGGGATGACAGAGGATGAGATGGCTGGATGGCATCACTGACTCAATGGACATGAGTTTGGGTAAACTCCAGGAGTTGGTGATGGACAGGGAGGCCTGGCATGCTGCAGTCCATAGGATCACAAACACTCAGACATGACTGAGTGACTGAACTGAACTGATCTCACAACTTAATGGGAGATAGAAAAGTGAGAAGACACATGAGTGCCACCACTGTGGCAGGTTGGTTGCACTAATGGCCTTGAGTTTTCACATATCCAAGGCCCTATAACTCTGGTCCTATGACTTGCTTTCCCAACAGGATGTTTGTGGAATGACATGTGTAGACACTTCAAGACCACTTACATGCTTCTGCTTGTTGCTCTTGTCCTCTGCCATGCCATGAGATGGACATGCCTAGGCTAGCATGCTGAAGGGGGAGCAAGAAATGAAACAAAGAAAAACTCCCAGCAGAGGTCATACCCAGTTAGCCAATAACTAGGCAACCCACTCCAATACCCACTAAGCCTGGAAAATCCCATGGATGGAGGAGGCTGGTAGGCTGCAGTCCGTCGGGTTGCTGAGTCGAACATGACTGAGTGACTTCACTTTCACTTTTCACTTTCATGCATTGGAGAAGGAAATGGCAACCCACTCCAGTGTTCTTGCCTGGAGAATCCCAAGGATGGGGGAGCCTGGTAGACTGCCATCTATGGGGTCGCACAGAGTCGGACACGACTGAAGCAACTTACCAGCAGCAGCAGCAGCAGCAGCAGCCAAACTCCAGACATGTGAGAAAGCCTAACCAAGATGACAAGACCACACAGCTGTCCCAGAGCTGGCCACAAGAGTGAAACCAGCTAAAATAAGCCAAGTACAGATGACATTAGCTTTACCCTACAGACTCATGTAGAAAACAAATGTTAATACTACATGTTAATGAAGTTTGTGGTTATTTATTATGCACTATTATTGTTTGTCAACAAAAGTCCATACAGTCAAAGCTATGGTTTTTCCAGTTGTTGTTCTTCAGTTGCTCAATCCTCTCCAACTCTTTGCAACCCCAAGGACTGCAGCACACCAAGCTTCCCTGTTCCTCACCATCTCCCGAAGCTTGCTCAAACTCATGTCCATTGAGTCGGTGATGCCATCCAACCATCTTGTCCTCTGTTGACCCCTTCTGCTCCTGCCCTCTATGTTTCCCAGCATCAGGGTCTTTTCCAATGAGACAGCTCTTCACATCAGGGAGCCAAAGTATTGGAGCTTTAGCTTCAGCATCAGTCCATCCAATAAATATTCAGGGTTGATTTCTTTTAGGATTAACTGGTTTGATTCCCTTGCGGTGCAAGAGACTCCTAAGAGTCTTCTCCAATACCAGGGTTTGAAAGCATCGATTCTTCAGCACTTAGCCTTCTTTTTGGTCCACCTCTCACATCCATACATGACTACTGGAAAACCCATAGCTTTGACTATACATACCTGGTTCTTCCAGTAGTCATGTGCAGAGGTGAGAGAAGAAGAGAAGAGAGGAGAAGAGAGACGGGAGAGAGAGGAAGGGTGGGGAGAAAAAATGAATTACTGCTACCCCATCAGTCTGACCTCAGAGGGCATTACTGTTTTTAGACTCAAATGGCATAGCATAGCCAAGATCAAGTTTAAGCATTCAAATAAAACTTTTGCTGAAGGTTCTCAGGTCACCAAAGGAAAACAGAGTAATATGAAGCAAGATAATCTATCTTCCAGAATATCTCCAGCTGTGTTTTCCAAAATATCTTCTGTGGGAGTGTCTCTTGATGTGGCCCCTCTGACTCCAGATAAAAGTGAAAAACCTTTTCTCACTGCTCGGTAAAGCCTGCAAGCCCATCTCAAAGTCCAGATCCACAAAGACAAAGACTTAAAAGAAGCAGGTTGTCTCCAGTCTAAGAGCTGCCTCCCCCAAATTAGGAAAATCAATGTCTGGTCAGAACAGTGATCTCTTCCACAGATAGTGAATTCAAAGATCCACCTCCCTTTTAGAGGGGAACCCCAATACCTAGTTATGGTAGCATGGCCTTAATGAAACAGTTGTGTCAGAACACAATACAATAGTTCATACACCTATACAACCTATACAAGGTGTGCGAACAGGCATGGGTCACTGGGGAGATGAATCCACAGATAAAAGAGAAAAAAAATGCTCATGGAGCCTATGTTATACCTTTTACCTGCAATGCCAGGTCCGTTATCTCCCTACCATTTCCAATGTTCAAATTCAAACTGGTGCTCTAAGACCACCTCATAGTGTCTCTTCTCTGAAGTTTTCTCTGACTGCTATTCCAGTTCAAACTTCTGTAGGCATTTGTCCATAAAATAATCACATAGAAGAGGGCAAAAATATAATCCTGTCAATCAGAATCCTCGTTATGCCACTCATCTTTGGTAGAACCTTGGAAAAGTTGCTTACTCCATCTTAGCTTTAGTTTCCTCTTCTAAAAATAAAGATGGCAATAACACCTACCTTGAACAATGAATAAGTTGTCTACGCCACTCATCTTTGGTAGAACCTTGGAAAAGTTGCTTACTCCATCTTAGCTTCAGTTTCCTCTTCTAAAAATAAAGATGGCAATAACACCTACCTTGAACAATGAATAAGTTGTCTGTAGAAGTGCTTGGTACCATGTGGTATATAGTACATGTTATTGGGTTGGCCAAAAGGTTTGTCTGGATCTTTCCATAACATCTTATGGAAAAACTCAAATGAACTTTTTGGACAACTGAATATTATTATTATTACTGAAATAATTGTTTTGTAGTATGTGATAGTACTAGCATAATATCTGGCACATAATAGTGAAATGTTATTTTATTATTATTGAAGCATTTTATGTGTATATTTTTTACTTTTCCTCTGCTGCTGCTAAGTTGCTAAGTGTCCGACTCTGTGCGACCCCATAGACAGCAGCCCACCAGGCTCCCCCGTCCCTGGGATTCTCCAGGCAAGAACACTGGAGTGGGTTGCCATTTTCTCTTAATTCACACTGAGTATCTCTTTTTTAATTAGTCACTTACCCATTCTGTCTCCCCACTGGGAGGGCACATTGTTCCAAAACATCTTGTCTGTGGAGGGCAGAGAAATTTGAGGTATTCATAGCTTCAGTGTTATTAGCTCTCTGGTCAGGAATTGCTAACCTCCCTCCTAATGAAAAAAATACCATCCTTGAATGCAAGTCCAGCTGCGCTGCTCTGCAGAGGTAATTGAACTCTTGGAGGGACACGTGGTCTCTTTTTCCCTTAGCAACCAGGAAGAATTGAAATTAATGTATTGAATCTCCAGGATTCCCTAGGCAGGCCAGACACACAGACAGCCTGGAGAGGGACTGTCATTAAATGAGTTGTGATAAAGAAAATAAGATCTTCTTCCCACATTAATAAATACAGCAAATCCCAGACAGCCTGGGTGCTTAGGTCCTGGGCAGAAAATGTTTTAGGATTTTTTTCCCCAGTGAGTCATAATTGTCATGGTCCTAACACCTGTCACTTGAAAAAGAAAAAAATCAGTGTAATCACCAGAGCAGTCGCCTCAGGAATACATTCTTTTAATAATTTGGTTGGAGGAGGTTCAAGAATTCAAGTGATGGGTTAGTTTCAAATGTAGAGTGACCGGAGTTGCCCTAAGTGCTGAGCTCTCTGAATTTAAGGACAACAGGGGAGAAAAGAGAAGTTATAATATTATTAACAGCAGAAAATCAAGTTATTGAAGACTCATTCAGTAATGAATAAAATCAGTTCTGATACCAATCTTTCTGGTCCACATGAAAATATGAAAAAAAAATTATTAGATTCTGCAACCAACCTATTAGTGATGGGGTTGGCCTGATAAAAAGATAAGAACTGATGGCATAAAAAACAATGGTCTGGGATTATACCCACCTTTTAAAATACAGACAGATAAAAGATAACTAAGCAGGGAAAGTGTCTTTACATAGTAGGGTAGAGGTTACAATTGATAGTACACTGCTGGCAATGTTATTTTCTTGTTATCCATGTTATTAAATTCCTTAAAGGTCATATAGACCATCTAGGTGAAAGTAAAACCACAAACCATTTATATATATAAATATATATACAAACAATGTTCCAAGGCAATTCAGTGAGAAGGATATCTTTCCAACAAATCATACTGAAATAACTGATTATCAAAAGAAGAAAAAAATCTCACCTCTTACATTCTCCACTACACAAAAATTAACTTGAAATGGATTACAGAACTAAACTGAGTTTTCAGTTCAGTTCAGTCACTCAGTTGTGTCCGACTCTTTGCGACCCCATGAATCACAGCCCACCAGGCCTCCCTGTCCATCACCACCTCCTGGAGTTCACTCAAACTCATGTCCATTGAGACAGTGTTGCCATCCAGCCATCTCATCCTCTGTCGTCCCATTCTCCTCCTGCCCCCAATCTCTCTCAGCATCAGGGTCTTTTCCAATGAGTCAATTCTTCACATGAGGTGGCCAAAGTACTGGAGTTTCAGCTTTACCATCATTCCTTCCAAAGAACACCCAGGGCTGATCTCCTTTAGAATGGACTGGTTGGATCTCCTTGCAGTCCAAGGGACTCTCAAGAGTCTTCTCCAACACCACAGTTCAAAAGCATCAATTCTTTGGTGCTCAGCTTTCTTCACAGTCCAAATCTCACATCCATACATGACCACTGGAAAAACCATAGCCTTGACTAGATGGACCTTTGTTGGCAAAGTAATATCTCTGCTTTTCAATATGCTATCTAGGTTGGTCATAACTTTTCTTCCAAGGAGTAAGCGTCTTTTAATTTCATGGCTGCAATCACCATCTGCAGTGATTTTCAGTTCAGTTCAGTTCAGTCGCTCAGTCGTGTCTGACTCTTTGCAACCCCATGAATGGCAACACGCCAGGCCTCCCGGTCCATCAGCAACTCCCAGAGTTCACTTAGACTCACGTCCATCGAGTCAGTGATGCCATCCAGCCATCTCATCCTCTGTCATCCCCTTCTCCTCCTGACCCTAATCCCTCCCAGCATCAGAGTCTTTTCCAATGAGTCAACTCTTCACATAAAGCAGCCAAAGTTCTGGAGTTTCAGCTTTAGCATCATTCCTTCCAAAGAAATCCCAGGGCTGAACTCCTTCAGAATGAACTGGTTGGATCTCCTTGCAGTCCAAGGGACTCTCAAGTCTTCTTCAACACCACATTTCAAAAGCATCAATTCTTCACTGCTCAGCTTTCTTCACAGTCCAACTCTCACGTTCATACATGACCACTGGAAAAACCATAGCCTTGACTAGACAGACCTTTTTTGGCAAAGTAATGTCTCTGCTTTTCAACATGCTATCTAGGTTGGTCATAACTTTCCTTCCAAGGAGTAAGCGTCTTTTAAGTGTCTGACAGAATGTGGTCCACTGGAGAAGGGAATGGCAAACCACTTCATTATTCTTGCCTTGAGAACCCCATGAACAGTATGAAAAGGCAAAATGATAGGATACTGAAAGAGGAACTCCCCAGGTCAGTAGGTGCCCAATATGCTACTGGAGATCAGTGGAGAAATAACTCCAGAAAGAATAACGCAATGGAGCCAAAGCAAAAACAATACCCAGTTGTGGACGTGACTGGTGAAAGAAGCAAGGTCCGATGCTGTAAAGAGCAATATTGCATAGGAACCTGGAATGTCAGGTCCATGAATCAAGGCAAATTGGAAGTAGTCAAACAGGAGATGGCAAGAGTGAACATCAACATTCTAGGAATCAGTGAACTAAAATGGACTGGAATGGGTGAATTTAACTCAGATGACCATTATATCTACTCCTGTGGGCAGGAATCCCTTAGAAGAAATGGAGTAGCCATCATGGTCAACAAAAGACTCTGAAGTGCAGTACTTGGATGCAATCTCAAAAATGACAGAATGATCTCTGTTCGTTTCCAAGGCAAACCATTCAATATCACAGTAATCCAAGTCTATGCCCCAATCAGTAATGCTGAAGAAGCTGAAGTTGAATGGTTCTATGAAGACCTACAAGACCTTTTAGAACTAACACCCCAAAACGATGTCTTTTTCATTATAGGGGACTGGAATGCAAAAGTAGGAAGTCAAGAAACACCTGGAGTAACAGGCAAATTTGGCCTTGGAATACGGAATGAAGCAGGGCAAAGACTAATAGAGTTTTGCCAAGAAAATGCACTGGTCATAGCAAACACCCCTTTCCAACAACACAAGAGAAGACTCTACACATGGACATCACTAGATGGTAAACACTGAAATCAGATTGATTGTATTCTTTGCAGCCAAATATGGAGAAGCTCTACACAGTCAACAGAAACAAGGGCAGGAGCTGACTGTGGCTCAGATCATGAACTCCTTATTGCCAAATTCAGACTTAAATTGAAGAAAGTAGGGAAAACCGCTAGACCATTCAGGTATGACCTCAATCAAATCCCTTATGATTATACAGTGGAAGTGAGAAATAGATTTAAGGGCCTAGATCTGATAGAGTGCCTGATAAATTATGGACGGAGGTTCGTGACATTGTACAGGAGACAGGGATCAAGACCATCCCCATGGAAAAGAAATGAAAAAAAGCAAAATGGCTGTCTGGGGAGGCCTTACAAATAGCTGTGAGAAGAAGAGAAGCAAAAAGCCAAGGAGAAAAGGAAAGATATAAGCATCTGAATGCAGAGTTCCAAAGAATAGCAAGAAGAGATAAGAAAGCCTTCCTCAGCGATCAATGGAAAGAAATAGAGGCAAGCAACAGAATGGGAAAGACTAGAGATCTCTTCAAGAAAGTTAGAGATACCAAGGGAACATTTCATGCAAAGATGGGCTCGATAAAGGACAGAAATGGTATGGACCTAACAGAAGCAGAAGATATTAAGAAGAAGTGGCAGGAATACACAGAAGAACTGTACAAAAAAGATCTTCATGACCAAGATAATCATGATGGTGTGATCACTCACCTAGAGCCAGACATCCTGGCATGTGAAGTCAAGTGGGCCTTAGGAAACATCAGTACGAACAAAACTAATGGAGGTGATGGAATTCTAGTGGAGCTATTTCAAATCCTGAAAGATGATGCTGTGAAAGTGCTGCACTCAATATGCCAGCAAATCTGGAAAACTCAGCAGTGGCCACAGGACTGGAAAAGTTCAGTTTTCATTCCAATCTCAAAGAAAGGCAATGCAAAAGAATGCTCAAATTACCGCACAATTGCCCTCATCTCACATGCTAGTAAAGTAATGCTCAAAATTCTCCAAGCCAGGCTTGAGCAATACGTGAACTGTGAACTTCCAGATGTTCAAGCTGGTTTTAGAAAAGGCAGAGGAACCAGAGATTAAATTACCAACATCCGCTGGATCATGGAAAAAGCAATGATTTTAGTAAGAGTTAAAACTATAAAATTTCCAGAAGAAATCATTAAAGAAAAATCTTAATTACCTTGCTTAGGCAAAGTTTTCTTAAACTGGATTTTAAAAAAGCATGAAAGTATTTAAAAATTGAATCTCATCAAAATTTAAAACTTTTGCTCTTCCGAAGACGCCATTAAGAAAATGAAAAGACAATCAACAGACTAGTACATGAAAATATTTGTAAAACATGTATCCACTGAAGGTCTTCCAATAAAAATGTATTTTTAAAACCCTTACAATTCATTAAAAAGAAAACAACAACAACAGAAAGAACAAAGGCTTTGAACAGTCACTTGGATGGAAAAGAGTCACCACATCATTAGTCATCAGGGAAATGCAAGGTAAAATCATAATCAAATATCACAATTAATACTCTAAACACTAGAATTTCTAAAATCAAAAAGACTGACAATGCTCAAGGATTGACAACTGAAATACTCATAAAATTTGGATTTCTTAAAGCGTTAAGCATACGTTTACCATATGACCCAGAAATTAAAATTCTAAATACTTACTCAAGGAAAATGAAAATGCATGCTTACACAAAGGCTTGTGCTCATATATTCGTAGCAGCTTTTCTCATAATAGCCAAAAAACTGGAAGAAAAATAAATAATCATCAGATGGGGAATGAAATAAACATATTGTGATACACTCCTGCAATAAATACTACTCCATAATAAAAAGAAACAGACTACAGATAAACACACAATATGGATGTGAATCTCTAAAGCATCATACTAGGTAACAGAAGTCAGACCCAAAAAAACAAATAAAACTATGTACTGTATGATCTCATTTATATGAAATTCTAGAAAAGTCAGAACTATAATGAAAGAAAGCAAGTCAGTGGTTTACAGGAGCCAAGAAATAGGGAGAGAGGATGGGCTGCAAATGGACACAAGGGAACTTTCTGAGGCGATAGAAATGTTCTATATCACAGTTACAATGACTGTTACACAGCTGTGCATATTTGTCAGACTTCACCAGCTTGTACATTTTGTTCCATGAATTCTATTCTAAAAATCAGTTCTAAGGAGAAACCTTTGATATGTGGAAAGAATTAGCCACAGTGGTATTTATTGCATTTTTAAAAATAACAGTAAAAACTTGGGAATGATGTCTAACTATTAGGAATTTAATTAAATAAATCACGGTATATTTCCAGCTGGATTGTTTTGAAGCTATTAAAAATGATGGTGTTATTGAATATTTAATAGCACAAAGATATATGGTTACTTTAAGGTAGATAACAAAGCAGTATACCCACAATCCATTTTATTATCCCTTTATGTGATTGTTCCATGGGCATGTGAATACATATGAGCCTATACATTTATTTAGATCTTTCTATATTATTAGGATGCTTCCCTGGTGGCTCAGGGGTAAAGAATCCTTGGGTCGAGAAGATCCCCTGGCGAAGGAAATAGCAACCTGCTTCAGGATTCTTGCCTGGAGAATTCCATGGACAGAGGAGCTGGCAGGCTACAGTCCATGGGGTCGCAAAAGAGCCAGACATGACTTAGCAACTAAACAACAACAAAATATTAGTAGAAAGTTGTTTTTTTTCATTTTGTTTGCTTTTTAAGTATCTGATACTGAACATATATTTCCTTTGAGGAAAGAGAAAAAAAAAGGCACTATTTTAAAAAACACGTATCTTGTCTTTAAAAGATTTATGGTCTAGTTAGAGAAAAAGATATGTAAATAGCATAATACATGGTAGAATGAAATAAGCACCCAGGGAAAGTGAGGACAACTGATTGAGTCTATTGTATACTTTGTAACCAAAGCTGGAACCACTGTTTCCAGCCAGCTTCCAGACCATGACATTCTATCTGAACCACTGAGCCCACTTTCTTCACTCATGAGGATTTACTCTCAAGGAATCCATGACTTCTGACTGCCACCCCAGTCCAGTGCACCAGACAAGAGTGTGAGTATCTGAATTTCCGTTGTGGACCAAGTTCAAGTTCCCTTCCACAACAAGCCAAGGATATACTTGGATACTTGTTGCAGTCCTCTGGGAATTCCATGATAAAAGATGGCCTGCCTGGGGGAAAGAGCATTTCTAAAAGGCTTTATATGCCCCAATGCCTGGCACACAGGTGCTCAGTAATACTTGTTAATTATTTAGTGGATATATTGAGAATAAAAGCATGGACTTAAGATTGTTTCAGCTAGTTTTTGCCCTGACTTAATCAAGGAGGACTTCCTGAAAGAGCTGGGATTCTTTGGTTTAAGCAATGTTTACACGCTGCCTCCACCCTTGTTGTACTCTTAGGTTTGGGATAATTTCAAGACAGAAATGTCTCCTGCTGGCCACTATTATGCTTTCCATCTCACCAGTTAAGATATTTGTAGACTAAACCTATTTCCAGCGTTTTCTGCCAAACTTCCCTGTAGTGTTGAGCAGGGCTGAGCAAGTCAAGAAGCAATGAGCAATTTGGTCCAAATTCTTCAACTCTTTCTCAATATTCTGGATTCACTAAAACCCCAACTACCTGGCAGTTTTATCTTTCATTTTTCAACCTCAGTTGATTTTCAGCAAAACTGAATCCCTATTGCTGATCGACTTATGTTCTAGTCCATCCAAACTCGACTTTGCCAGAAACATCCAGTGATTCTACCTGGAAACCTCCAATGCCCTTTGCTGAAAGGATAGCAGAATGTCCCAATTTACATTCAGACAAACTAAAAGTAAGAAAATCAAGTGTTTATAGAGATTATGTACTATAATAAAATCCAGATCGTGAATCTTAGGAAAATGAGTGCTGTGTTAAGAGTCAGATACTAGATCCAAAATATGCTTTTATGGCCTGGTTGATTAAGGCAGGTCACTTAAACTTTCCAGGCCTCAGTTTACCCCTTTCTTGTCTAGAGGAGATGGTTGTTTTTTTTTTTTTTAATCTGGTTTCTTTTTTTTTTTAATCTATCACTAAGTTGCCTTTAACTCTAGTATTCAGTGATTTTATAATGTTCCCTTACAGATGCCTGGGGGAGGCAGTCATTTGGCAAGACATTTTTGCATCCCTGCCTTGTCTCATTGCTTGTCAGAGTGTGCAACAACAATAAATAACCATCGGCTACAAGAAAAGCATGTGTTGGATCGAGCTGGTGTGTCAGTTCCCTGCCTTCTGGAGAGGAAAGAGGAGGCTTTGATGTCAGAATAGGTTCCACATTTTGACCTAGGGACCCCTCAGTTCCAAGTGGACCCAATTGCCAAATATTATTATACAACAATTATTTGCAATGAAAGAAGCATTTTGTACCTCTTTAAAAACTGATAGAGTTGTTTTATGTTGAAAAGAAAGAAAAGTATAATCCCAAAGATGAAATCCCTGATCTGCAAATGGAAAACAGAAAAACAAAAACAAGAGAGCCGGATACCTGCTCTTCATACACTGTTCCTGTTTACCAGCAGCCAAGGAACAGGCTCGGTGATGCAGCCAGTCTGTCTGTTAATATAGATTATAATGGAGAGAACAGACATGAAACACTTGTATAATCCTACATGGTACCCAAAGGACTGAGGCCTTTCTCTGCTGAACCCTGGTCTCCAGATCAACACTTTCCTCAGCCTTTGTGATGGCTTATGAGCTTGGTTACATACAAAGTGAAAGTGAAAGTGTTCCTGTCTGACTCTTTGTGACCCCATGCACTGTAGCCCACCAGGCTCTTTTTGTCCATGGAATTCTCCAGGCAAGAATATTGGAGTGGGTTGCTGTTTCCTTCTCCAGGGGATCTTCCTGACCCAGGGATTGAACCTGGGTCTCCTGCATTGAAGGCAGACTCTTTACCAACTGAGCCACCAGGGAAGACACTTCCCTTCTCCTTCACCAAATGTGCTATTAAAGGTACAAAGGCCTGCCTTCCTCCGCATTCACTCAGCTCCACTGAAACAGAGCATTTTCTGGAATGTGTCTTAAGGAACTATAATCCTGACAAATGAAGTGATCCCTGTACTAATAAACCTGAGATGTGCAGAATAATCTCTCCTTATCTTGAGATTCACTCACAATATCAAGGGCTCTAAGAAGGTCCACACACAAGAAATGGTAGTTTTGTTATTGGCCAGGAAGAACAAGTAGTATTGGGCCAAAGCAACACTTCATTTCTCCATAAACACTATCCATGATTCTTGATCCCAAACTTCCCCCCTAACTTATCTCCCCTAACCATTCCCCTCCATTGGAAACAATGTCCCCTCCTCTGAAGTAAGGCTTCATTTGCACTTATATCATAAGCTTAAAAAAAATTTTTTTATTTATTATTCTCTTTGGCTGCACTGGGTCTTCATTGCTGCACATGGGCTTTCTCTAGTTGCAGAGAACAGGGGCTACTCTCTAGTTGCAATGCACAGGTTTCTCATTGCAGTGGCTTCTCTTGTTGCAGCACACAGGCTCTAGGGCACCCAGCCTTCAGAAGCTGTGGCAGAGGCTTAGTTGCCCATCTCATATGGAATTCTCCCAGCCCAGAGATCAACTCTGTATTCCCTGTATTGGGAGGCAGATACTTAACACTGGACCACCAGGAAGTGAAAGTTGTTCAATTGCGTCCGACTCTTTGTGACTCCATGGACTATACAGTCCATGGAATTCTCCAGGCCAGAACACTGGAGTGGGATGCTGTTCCTTCTCCAGGGGATCCTCCCAACCCAGGGATCAAACCCAGCTCTCCTGCATTGCAGGTGGATTCTTTACCAGCTGAGCCACCAGGGAAGCCCAAGGATCCTGCAGTGGGTAACCTATCTCTTTTCCAGCAGGTCTTCCCAATAGAGGAATCAAACCAGGAACTCTTGCATTGCTGGTGGAATCTTTGCCAGCTGAGCTACCAGGGAAATCCCTTCATAAATTTTTAAAATTACTTTTTATTTGGACTTCCCTCCCTGGTGGGCCAGTGGTTAAGAATCCATTTCCCAGTGGAGGGGAGACAGGTTTGATCTCTGATCTGGGAAGATTCCACATGTCATGGAGCAACTAAGCCCATGTTCCATGACTACTGAAACCCAGGGGCCCTAGAACCTGAGCTCTGCAACAAGAGAAGCCACTGCAACGAGAAGCCCATGCATCACAACCAGAGAGTGGACCCTGCTTTCTACAAGTAGAGAAAGCCTGTGATCAGTTCAGTTCAGTCACTTCATTGTGTCTGACTCGTTGTAACCCCATGGACTGCAGCATGACAGGCTTCCCTGTCCATCACCAACTCCTGAAGCTTATTCACAGTCAAGTCCATCAAGTGGGTGATGCCATCCAACCATCTCATCCTCTGTCATCCCCCTCTCTTCCCATCTTCAATCTTTCCCAGCATCAGGGTCTTTTCAAATGAGTCAGCTCTTAGCATCAGGTGGCCAAAGTATTGGAGTCTCAGCTTCAGCATCAGTCCTTCCAATGAATATTCAGGACTAATTTCCTTTACGATTGACTGGTTGATCTCCTTGCAGTCCAAGGGACTCTAAAGAATCTTCTCCAACATCACAGTTCAAAAGCATCAATTCTTCAGCACTCAGCTTTCTTTACAGTCCATCTCTTACATCCATAGATGACTACTGGAAAAACCATAGTTTTGACTAGACAGACTTCTGTTGACAAGTAATGTCTCTATTTCTTAACACACTGTCTAAGTTGCTCATAGCTTTTATTCCAAGGAGCAAGCTTCTTTTAATTTCATGGCTGCAGTCACCATGTGCAGTGATTTTGGAGCCTCCCAAAACAAAGTCTCTCACTGTTGCCACTGTTTCTCCATTTGCCATGAAGTAATGGAACCGGATGTTTGATCTTAGTTTTCGGCATGTTGAGTTTTAAGCCAGCTTTTTCACTCTCCTCTTTTACTTTCATCAAGAGGTTATTTTGTTCTTCTTCACTTTCTGCCATAACGGTTGTGTTATCTGCATATCTGAAGTTATTGATATTTCTCCTGGCAATCTTGATTCCAGCTTGTGCTCCATCCAGTCAACATTTCTCATGATGTACTCTGCATATAAGTTAAATAAACAGGGTGACAATATACAGCCTTAATGTACTCCTTTCTAATTTGGAACCAGTCTTTCGTTCCATGTCCAGTTCTCACTGTTGCTTCTTGACCTGCATACAGATTTCTCAGGAGGCAGGTCAGGTCATCTGGTATTCCCATTTTTCAAAAATTTTCCACAGTTTGTTGTGATCCACACAATCAAAAGCTTTGGCATAGTCAATAAAGCAGAAGTTTTTTTCTGGAACTCTCTTGCTTTTTCGATGATCCAGTGGATGTTGGCAATTTGATCTCTGGTTCCTCTGCCTTTTCTAAATCCAGTTTGAACATCTGGAAGTTCACAGTTCACATACTGTTAAAGCCTGGCTTGGAGAATCTTGAGCATTACTTTGCTAGCATGTGAGATGAGTGCAATTGTGTGGAAGTTTGAACATTCTTTGGCATTGCCTTTCTTTGGGATTGGAATGAAAACTGAACTTTTCCAGTCCTGTGGCCACTGCTGAGTTTTCCAGATTTGCTGGCATATTGAGTGCAGCACTTTCACAGCATCATCTTTTAGGATTTGAAATAACTCAACTGGAATTCCATCATCTCCACTAGCTTTGTTCATAGTGATGCTTCCTAAGGCCCACTTGACTTCACATTCCAGGATGTCTGGCTCTAGGTGAGTGATCACACCATCGTGATTATCTGGGTTGTGAAGATCTTTTTTGTACAGTTCTTCTGTGTATTCTTGCCACCTCTTCTTAATATCTTCTGCTTCTGTTAGGTCCATACCATTTCTCTCCTTTATTGAGCCCATCTTTGCATGAAAAGTTCCCTGGGTATCTCTAATTTTCTTGAAGAGATCTCTAGTCTTTCCCACTCTATTGTTTCCCTCTATTTCTTTGCATTGATCACTGAGGAAGGTTCCTTATCTCTCCTTGTCTTAAGACCTATTCTAATTGCCAATACTTTGCAAAAGAGCAGATTCCTCATTCTTCAGTCTTTACCAGAGAAGAACTTGTGTTAATTGCTCAGTCATGTCTGGATCTTTGCCACCCCATGGACTGTAGTCTGCCAGGTTCCTCTGTCCATGGGATTCTCTAGGCCAGAATACTGGTGTGGGTTGCCATCCCCTTCTCCAAGAAGACCTTATACATGAGAGCAATGTATACACGTTTGATTAAATAGATCAAGCAGTCTAGTAGCTAGCATCTTCTAAATATCCATACCATCACTGGCAAATAACAATGGAATGTAGGTAAATTCTGAAAATCACTAAAGAAAAAAAAAAGTACTATACTCAGATCTAAAGTTGGATGGACTTCCCTGGCAGTATAGTGAAGATCATTTGTTTCCACTGTAAAGGCATGGGTTCGATACCTGGCTGAGGAACTAAGATTCCAATGATTGTTCCATGTGGCCAAAAGAAAACACAAAATGCAAGAAAAATCTCAGGAATTCCCTGGCGGGTCCAATGGTTAGGACTTGGCACTTTCACTCCTGGGACTCAGATCAATCCTTGGTCAGTGAACTAAAATCCCATAAGCCAGGCTGTGTAGCAAAAATAAAAATAAAAAAAGAAGAAGTTGGGAAAACGAAAATATTAACTAAAGGCAGAACTGCCAAATGTCTCTCTCTCTTCACTCACTAATTCAATTATGGAAAAGCTGGATATCATCACTCTTTCTTCTTTAGGTCTAGAAACACACTTCATATTCATGCAATTTACTTACCATAATTAAACTCAATTTATTCAGGCTCAATATTCAGAGAACTACAGTATTAAAGTCTCTGTTGCTAAACTTTGTTAGAATGCTGTTTGTTTTAGTTAATTTTATATTCTTGGTATTTAAAAAATGCTAAATAAAAGAACCACATAGATGATCAATTTGGAAACAATTTTAGTTTCATAAAATGTGCCTAATATTAAAACCAGATTGATAGAATTAGGTCAGTGTTTGGAGGATGGGAGAAATAAGTATTGATTGCTAGGGAACAAATATGAATAAGATAAAATCTCCATGGGCTTCTCTGGTGATTCAGTGGTAAAGAATCTGCCTACCAGTGTAGGAGACACGGGTTCCATCCCTGGTTTGGAAAGATCCCACATGCCGCAGGACAACTAAACTTGTGTGCCACACCAACTGAACCTGTGCTCTAGAGTCCAGGAACTGCAACTCCTGGGCCATGTGCCACAACCACTGAAGCCCAAATGCTCTAGGGTCTGTGCTCCACAACAAGAGAAGCCGCACAATGAGAGCCTGCCCACCACAACTAGAGAAAGCCCGAGTGCAGCAACAAAGAATCAGCACAGCCAAAAACACACAAAAAATACACAAAGTTACAAAATGATAAATCAGTAAATAAAATCTCTGCCCTCCTGCGGCTCATTGTATAGTTGTAGTTGTTGTTGTTTAGTCCCTAAGTTGTGTCCAACTCTTTTGCGATCCCATAGACTGTAGTCTGCCAGGCTCCTCTGTCCATGGGATTTCCGAGGCAAGAATACTAGAGTGGGTAGCCATTTTCTTCTCCAGAGGATCTTCCTGACCCACTGGACCCACCACGGAATTCCTGAAAATTTTCTTGCATTTTTTTTCTTTTGGCTGTGTGGCACAACAAGAATCTTAGTTCCTCAGCCAGGGATCAAACCCATGCCTTCCTGACTCCCATCTCCTGTATCAGCAGGCAAGTTCTTTACCACTGAGCCACCAGGTAAGCCCTACCATGTAACAGGGCTTCTCAAACTCAGCACTATTGATATTTTGGACCAAAACATTATTTGTTGTAAGAAGCTGTCCTGCAGATTGTAAAATGTTTCATGGAATCCCTTGCCCACATCCACTAATGCCAGTAGCACTTCCTTAATTTTGAGAAGCAAAAATGTTTAGTCCTTGTTACATATATCTTCTAGGAAATAAAATTGCCCTAGTGTAGAATTATTGTCATGCAGAAGGACATGTGCATCCTTAAAATTGCACAGATTTCAGCATTGTCTTTTGACCACCAGTTCACAGTTAACAATACTATTGGATGTAAGAAATGTAGAAAACCTTGAGTTAATTGTAAACTGAGTCCCAAACACAATAAACAGTAAGTATTTGATATTAATTTCCCTATTCAAAGATGAATAGAATAAAAGGTAGAATATTTTTACTTTCTGGCGGCTTGAATCAGCCTCTAAGTATTCATTAATTGAGTTCTTTGCATATAGCACTTAGCTAAGCATGAGGAAGATAGAAGTTATATAGTTCTATGTACAATGAAAATCTCCTTGAGCAGCAGAAGTAATGGAATTAAATTAAAAGTCATCTTAGAAATTATC
Organism: Oryx dammah; assembly: GCF_014754425.2. Classification (NCBI taxonomy): domain Eukaryota; kingdom Metazoa; phylum Chordata; class Mammalia; order Artiodactyla; family Bovidae; genus Oryx; species Oryx dammah. Next base: position 31,116,099 of record NW_024070204.1, read on the forward strand.
TACCTAATCCTGTTTTTTTTAATATGAGAAAAATAAGACCCAGAAAAGTGAGAAAGGCATTATGATCTAAGGACATCTACCTAGTAAATAAACTTGGGCTAAAACATAAGTGTCTTGACTACTACTCAGTAATGTGGGGCAATACCAAATATACAGTCCATGGAATACTCCAGGCCAGAATACTAGAGTGGGCAGCCGTTCCCTTCTCCAGGGGATCTTCCCAACCCAGGGATAGAACCTAGGTCTCCCGCATTACAGGCGGATTCTTTACCAGCTGAGCCACCAGGGAAGCGAGGGACACCTACCTAGTAAATGAACTTGGGCTAAAACAGAAGTGTCTTGACTCCCACTTAGAAACGTGGGGTAATACCAATTATTTTGCCTGCGTGCTCAGCTGTGTTCAATTTTTTGTGACCCTATTAACTGTAGCTGGCCAGACTCCTCTGTCCACGGAATTCTCCATGCAAGCATACTAGAATGGATTGCAATTTCCTCCTTCATGGAATCTTTCTGACCCAAGGATCAAACCCACCTCTCCTGCGTTGGCAAGCAGGGTCTTCACCACTGTGCCACCTGGAAAGCCTGATTAGTTATGTGCTAAATAGAGAAAGATTCCAAGTGCTGGAGGCAATCAGAGTGAAAGGAAACTCAGTAATGGCTGAAATAGTTAGAGAAGGCAGCAAAGAAGAGTAGGGACTCAGGCCAGGCCTTGAAGATTACAGGTGGCTTCAGGGATAGGCCAGTGCTATTTTCCCCATGGCCTTGGTGCCAAACTGAGAATGACATGAGAGGAGATGGAGAGGCAAGACAGCATCTGATATGAGCCAGGAACTGAGTTCATGCAAGGAAAACCAAAAATCAGATTTGGGATCATTTTCAAAATAATTCTGAGGAATCCCAGACTACCTTCCTTTCTGGGGCTGACCCCACTTTTTGTTCTTCACTCTCCAACTGTGAACACCCTACTGGCCCATACAGGGCCCTTGGGACCAGCTTTACTAGAGGTAGAAGGCATCCCCAAGTTTTCAAGCACCCTTGAAACTTCCCAGCACCCAAAGTTATCATCTTTATGAGTCAAATTATGAACTAAAAAAAATACACACCAAAGCACTAGGAACAGAAACAATCCTTGTGCTTTTAAAACTAAAACTTTCATCACCTCTTTCCCTTTAGTATTTGATCTTGAACATTGGAATGGACTTGATTCCTTTTGCCTTACGCAAGCTAAATTTCCCCTCTGAATCCAGGGATGAGTCTGTATTCAGTGAATGGATTATGTAAATCATAAGAAAAGTGAACCTGATTATATGGTTATATAAAGCTGAATTAATGCAATACCATAAACAAATAAACCTCAAGCATGAAATTTTCCTCAAAACCTGAAAAAGATTCACGACAAGACATTTTCAGGAAAGAACACCATCAGCTCACTAATATTGTTGGCTTCTCAGGAGGATTACTGGGAGAAAAGAAAAAAAGAGAGAAGCCATATATCACCCTGTAAATTCATTAAGCATGGAGATGATCGTTCTAATGTGTGTGTTCATGGGGGAAATGCATATTTCTCATGCGGAAAATGAGAGAAAGAGACATTCCAAGATAAAGGAGTAGCACTGGGTTTTTCCAGTGGTCGTATATGGATGTGAGAGTTGGACTGTGAAGAAAACTGAGCACCGAAGAATTGATGCTTTTGAACTGTGGTGTTGGAGAAGACTCTTGAGAGTCCCTTGGACTGCAAGGAGATCCAGCCAGTCCATTCTAAAGGAGATCAGCCCTGGGTGTTCTTTGGAAAGAATGATGGTAAAGCTGAAACTCCAGTACTTTGGCCACCTCATGCAAAGAGTTGACTCATTGGAAAAGACTCTGATGGTGGGAGGGATTGGGGGCAGGAGGAAAGGGGGATGACAGAGGATGAGATGGCTGGATGGCATCACGGACTCGATAGACGTGAGTTTGAGTGAACTCCGGGAGTTGGTGATGGACAGGGAGGCCTGGCATGCTGCAATTCATGGGGTCGCAAACAGTCAGACACAACTGAGCGACTGAACTGAACTGATTGATTTCAGAAGGGAAAAATGAAGAAGGTAGCTGATGATGTTGTTGTTGTTCAGTTGCTCAGTTACATCCAACTCTTTGTGGCCCCATGGACTACAACACACCAGGCTTCCCTGTCCTTCATCTCCTGGAGCTTGGTCAAACTCATGTCCATTAAGTTGGTGATGCCATCCAACCATCTCATCTTCTGTTGTCCTCTTCTCCTCTGGTCTTCTATGTTTCCCAGCTTCAGGGTCTTTTCCAAAGAGTTGGCTCTTCACATCAGGTGACCAAAGTACTGGAGCTTCAGCCTCAGCTTCAGTCCTTCCAATGAATATTCAGGGTTTATATCCTTTAGGATTGACTGGTTTGATCTCCTTGCAATCCAAGGGACCCTCAAGAGTCTTTTCCAACATCACAGTTCAAAAGCATCAATTCTTCAGTGCTCAGCCTTCTTTATGGTCCAGCTCTCACATCCATATATGATTACTGGAAAAACCATAGCTTTGACTAGACAGACCTTTGTCAACAAAGTAATGTCTCTGCTTTTTAACACACTGTCTAGGTTTGTCATAGTTTTTCTTCCAAGGAGTAAGCGTCTTTTAATTTCATGGCTGCAGTCACCATCTGCAGTGATTTTGGAGCCCCCCAAAATAAAGTCTGACACTGTTTCTACTGTTTCCCCATCTATTTCCCATGAAGTGATGGGACCAGATGCCATGATCTTCGTTTTCTGAATGTTGAGCTTTAAGCCAACTTTTTCACTCTCCTCTTTCACCTTCATCAAGAGACTCTTTAATTCCTCTTCACTTTCTGCCATAAAGGTGGTGTCATCTGCACATCTGAGGTTACTGATATTTCTCCCAGCAATCTTGATTCCAGCTTGTGTTTCTTCCAGTCCAGCATTCTACATGATGTGTTCTGCATATAAGTTAAACAAGCAGGGTGACAATATACAGCCTTGATGTACTCCCTTCCCAATTTTGAATCAATCCATTGTTCCATGTCGTTCTAACTGTTGCTTCTTGATCTCCATACAGGTTTGTCAGGAGGCAGGTAAGGCAGTCTGGTATTCCCATCTCTTTAAGAATTTTCCACTGTTTGTTGTGACCTACACAAAGGGTTTAATGTAACCAATGCAGCAGAAACCTGATACAGCTCAGGTTTAAAAAAAGAAAAAAACAATCGTTGAGAAGCAAGTACAGCGCCAATGCAGCTCTTAACTGCTACTGTCGCCAAGTGGTAACCAAGGCGAATAAGGTAGTGTAGTCTTTCTCCCACTTTCTCAGGCAAAAGAGGCCACTAAGGCATTGAGGTGATTTTGCCTGCTGTTCAAGCCTTCTAAACATATTGGCAGAGGGGAATCAACTATGTAATTACTTTTCTCTCTTAGAACCGAATTTCAGTTCTGTGGGAAAAGTTTGGAGGCGAAATCAGGACACAAATCCGCAGAAGACATCACCGTTTAGTTCAGATATTATTCTCAACTTCTGTCTGAGTCCAGTGAAGAGAGAACTACTAGGAAGTGTTTGTAAAAAGGCTCCCTGAGGTGTGGCTACCTAGTCAGCAAGGCCCTGATGCCCTGGATGAGACAGTGCGGCACAGAGCTGGGAAGCGCGGCCTCCTCTACGCCTTTGCGTGACGCATCCCTCCAATAACGCGAGAATTTGCGGAAGCATGAGGAGACTGCGCTGCTAGTGGGTCGACAGCTTCCTCGGGAAGGGGAGCAGTAGTAGCAGCTGCCTGAACCCTGCTGGGGCATGTCCCTCCAGGAGACCTTGTTCACACCTCAATAAATACTTGTGAGCAGCCTCTGTGCCAGTCTTTCTTCTACATTCGGAGGATACTGAAAGAAGCAAGGGCAGAAGAAAGCAATAAGAGAAATAGAACAGCCCATGAGAAATCATTGGCACTCATCTGGAATATCCCATAGACTTCCAGAGATAACTGAGGTGAAGTGAAGCCAGAGGGCTACAGTTGAAGGCTGGAATTCTGCAGATGGGGATACAATCTAGTTACATTTTGGTTCATATTCTTACTGTGACCCCACTGGTATGTGCACACTGGTGTATATGCACCATGGATCCATGCATATTGGATAAGGGCTGGAAGGAAACAGACCAAAATGGTAACATCTGTTGTTTATGGGCACTAGTATTATGAATACTTTTATATGATTTCATATAATATTCTCTATTTTCCAAATGTTCTGTGGTGATATATATTATTTTTATTATTATAAGCAGAAAAAAGATTTTTGGTGAAAGAGTAGGTGGTACTACCCTATCATTAATTTAATTTGCTTCGGATAGCATGATTCTCTACGGGAAACTCTGACCATGCTGGGAATTTAGAAGAGGTGTATTTCATGACAAACCTATAGAAACAATAGGTTAAATCAAATGTGTCTCTAAACAATATTATAGATAGAAGAATTGACAAATTTCTCTGCTACTGATTTGTAATTACTTACATGTCTAATCCTATTGCATTTTTTATTCCTTCCAGCAAAGTAAATTTTACCAGAAATGAAAAACAAGAAGGTAATTACTTCTTTCTGGGAACAATCATAAAAATAAGCTCTGTAATTTCTCAGAAGATCAAGTCTACATCAACAAGTAGATAATTAATTGAATTCTTCAGATAATTCAAGGATTTTAACATCACATCTTTGCCCTAGTGTCTCTATAAAAAGATGAAATGGTTTACATGGGTGTCTTGTTCTGTGTTCTGTTACCATAAATATGGCAGTTCTAGTTCATTTGTAAGGAGTTCTCCCTGAAACATCTGGCCTTCAAAAGTTTAGTGTTATCTTCAAAGCAACCATGCACATTCATGTTCTATGCTGTTCAGTCGCCCAGTCAAGCCCGACTCTTTGTGACCCATGGACAGCAGTGCGAGGCCTCCCTGTCCATCACCATGTTTGCCCAAGTTCATGTTCATTGCATCGGTGATGCCATCCAGTAATCTCATCCTCTGACACCCTCTTCTCCTTCTGTCCTTGATCTTTCCCAGCATTAGGGACTTTTCCAATGAGTCGTCTGTTTGCATCAGATGACCAAAAGACTGGAGCTTCAGCTTCAGCATCAGTCCTTCCAGTGAGTATTTAGGGTTGATCTCCCTTAAGATTGGACTGGCTTAATCTCCTTGCTGTCCAAGGGACTTTCAGAAATCTTCTCTAACACCATGGGTCGAAGGCATCAATTCTTTGGCATTCTGCCTTTTTTCGGTCCAGCACTCACAAACATATGTGACCAGTGGGAAGACCACAGTCTTGACTATATGGACCTTTGTCAGCAGAGTAATGTCTCTGCTTTTCAACACACTGTTTAGGTTTGTCATTGCTTTCCTGCCAAGAAGTAATCACCTTCTGATTTCATGACAGCAGTCACCATCTGCAGTGATTTTGGAGCCCAAGAAGAGGAAATCTGTCATTACTTCCACCTTTTCACCTTCTATTTGCCCTGGAGTAATGGGGCTGGATGCCATGATCTTAGTTTTTTTAATATTTAGTTTTAAGCCAGCTCTTTCACTCTCCTCCTTCACCCTCATCAAGAGGCTCTTTAGTTCCTCTTCATTTTCTGCCATTAGAGTGGTATCTGCATATCCGAGGCTGTTGATGTCTCTCCCATCTATCCTGATTCTGGCTTGTAATTCATCCAGCCCAGCATTTCTCATGATGTGCTCAGCATATAGGTTAAACAAACAGGGTGACAACAAACAGCCCTGTTGTACTCCTTTCTTGATCTGGAACCAATCAGTTGTTCTACACAGGGTTCTAACTGTTGCTTCTTGATCCACAAACAGGTTTCTCAGGAGACAGGTAAGACGGTCTGGTTATCCCATCTCTCTGAGAGCTTCCCACAGTTTGTCATGAAATATAACAAAAAATATAATGTTTTATATTTTATATATAAATGTTGTATTCTCCTGGAGAACTTTAATTCAACCTAGTATCTGATACAATTGGTATTCTTTATTATTCAAAAAAAAATGAGAAATTTTATCCATTGGGCTTCCCTTGTGGCTCAGCTGGTAAAGAATCTGCCTGCAATGTGGGAGACCTGGGTTCAATTCCAGGGTTGGAAGATCCCCTGGAGAAGGGAAAAGGCCACCCACTCCAGTATTCTGACCTGGAGAATTCCATGGACTGTATAATCCATGGGGTCGCAAAGAGTCAGACACAACTGAGCAGCCTTCAGTCACTTCACTTTCCCCCTTTAGACCTAATTGCAATTTTTAAAAAATGGAAATTAATTTCCCTAAAAGCAATGCAATGAGACTTTGTGTCAACACAAGAAACATGTCTATGTCAGGCTTAGAGAAATGAATAAGAAATGGAGATACGTAGCAAGGTTGGAAAAGCCAGGGTTGGGTGGGGCATAGGAACGGGATTCCTAGAAGTGAAAGACTCTGAAAAGAGAGGTGATGGTGCTGACATACAGCATTGTCCCCAAACTCCCCAAACGGGTCATGAATCACTGCTTTATGACGATTTTCGTGGCAGCTATGCACGTGAATCACTACTCCCAGAAAATAAATTATAAATGCTGTGTTGGTAGAATCAAGCCTTCAGCAGAGTTCATCCAAGACCTTCATAGAATTGCTAAGGAGGTTTACTGTCCACAAAACATTCATGACTCCAATACAAACACCAGAGCAAACTCAGCAAGCTTTGGAAGCCAGAATCATGAAGAAAGGATGCTCCAGGTGTTCTAGCCATGGAAACATATATACATGGCTACCTATGTATACTTTGTCCTGGAAGCCCAGATCTTGAGATTCGTTTGTGCCCTCCAGACCCAAATAGTTAATAGTAACACCTTTGAAGGGAGAAAGTTTAAAGGTTCACTGGGAATCTTTGATGCATCACAGACCTTCCTCTAGCCCATGTTTCCTTTCCTGCTATGACCTGGGAAATCTAAAAGAAGAGTTGTGAAGGGCACCACAGATCACAGTCAATGTATAGAAAGTCTTGATGGTTGGTTCTTTCTACTACATTGAAAATATGGGAACTCTCCAATCTGTTTTTTTAATCAGTCTCAGCCTGCCTGGGACGCCAGGCAGAGCCAGTGGGAAGACATGAGGTGCTGGGGAGTTCTCCCCTTCCTAATGCAGATAAACCAACTTGGATTCTCAATATACTTCTAAATCTTGCCAAATAAGCTGTTCTGCCTGAGTAACAATCCAACAAACTTACTGTAAAAGTGCATACACTTTTCCACATTGCAAACGCCATGCAGCTAAAAACGCAAGCCCTTCATTGATTGTCAGATCACATGAGAGGATGGGGATGGCATTCATGTTGAATTACAATTCATCATCTCTATGGTACTTGCCAAGGCTTTCTCATTGTTTCCACTTCTTTTCTTTTTTCTCTTGGGGAGAGAGGGAATACAAAAAATATACTTTGGCTTTTTCCCACTTAACATGAGGAACCCAGGTCTAAGTAAACAGTGTATCTTAACACTTCTCTTGCTTTCAAGAGAGAAAAACAAGTGGAAAATTATTAAATACAGCTGGAAAGAAGAAGAATTCTTCCCTTGTAAGCTGAACTACGAGTGGAACAAGAATAGTCATATAACTGGAAAAATTATTTTGACCCCTATTATCAAGCTAAATTACCAGATCATCTAGAAAATATGTTCAGTGTCAAAATATGCAATGGCACTCACCAGTTGGAGTTATTAAGCTCTGGGTCACGCTTCCTAGGTTGCTGGGAGTCAGCAGTTCTCTTATGGGGGCTCTCTTCGGTAGGCACGTCAGTCTTAAGGCTGAGGCAGGTGAACTTGATGCCATTAACTAACTATATGTGTTCTTGTGTGAGTGGATTAACCTCTCTGAGCTTTAGCTTCTTCATCCATAAGTTGATGATAATAATAGTATCTTCCTCATTAGTTGTACTAATGTATGTAAAGCAGTCAACACAGTTGTCGTTTAGTTAGTCATGTCCGACCGTTCGCAACCGTCTGGACTGTACCCTGCCAGCGCCTTTGTCAATGGAATTTTTCAGGCAAGAATACCGGAGTGGGTTGCCATTTCCTTCTTCAGGGGAGATTCCCTGCCCAGGGATCGAACCTGCATCTCCTGCATTGCAGGTGGATTCTTTATGACTGAGCCACCTGGGAAGCCCCAGCTAACACAATGCACAGCACTTGAGGTGAGGCGAAGTCGCTCAGTCGTGTCCGACTCTTTGCGACCCCGTGGACTGTAGCCTACCAGGCTTCTCCATCCATGGGATTCTCCAGGCAAGAATACTGGAGTGGGTTACCATTTCCTTCTCCAGGGGATCTTCCCGACCCAGGGATCGAACCCGGGTCTCCCACATTGGAGGCAGACGCTTTAACCTCTGAGCCACCAGGGAAGCCCAATAAGTACTCAAGCACACATTAAATCCAGAGTCAACAAATTGGTGGTTCACAGGGCACTAGTTTTTTTAAAGTTTTACTGGAACACATTCATATTCATCATTTACATGTTGTCTATGATTGCTTTCTATTTACAACAGCTTTGAGTAGTTGTAACAGAGACCATGTAGTCTATAAGCTGAAAATATTTGCTCCTTGGCTCTTTCCAGAGTTTCCCAATCCCAATTCCTGAATAAACAATAAAAAAATAACTTATGATAGTGATAGCTCAATTTTCTTTACTTTCTTCTTCTTCTTCTTCTTTTTTTTTTGGTATAGAGAGGAACTGATTTTCAAAGAAGTATAACAACTTAGTGAAAATCACTCAGCAAGGTGGTGACAGGAATTCTCTTATTCCCATTTCCATCCCATATTCCTTCTTGCACTTAAAGAACTTTGAAAGAGGTCATTTCTTTCAGGAAGCCTGTTTAGCTTGGGGTCCCATAACACAGTTGCTATTTTTTTTTTCAACTGATTGGCTTTCAATTCAAATTGAACTTACTAAAATCAAACTTTGGGACTTTCCTAGCAGTCCAGTGGATAGGACTCCATGCTTCACTGCAGGGGGTGCAAGTTTGATCTCTGGTCAGGGAACTAAGGTCCCACATGCCTACAACATGCCAAACGAAATGAAAATTATAAAAATAAAATCAATAAAAATTGGGACTTTGAAGATGATTAAAAGTTGTACATTGTTTAGATCATCTCAACAGCCCTACCCCAAAATAATCTTGATAAAAATTTGGCCCAGATAGCCCCCACACTGTGCCTATCTCTCTCTGAGTTCAGCTTGCTTTGAAGTCAATGTGCACAGAAAACGTCCTCAGCGGGAGTGTCCCTGGGCTGGAGCCTTGGCCTCTGAAAGTAAGTTCAACAAAAGCCTCAGGGTCACCCAAGTTATCAGTCAGTTTGCAGGTTAAAAACTGAGGAGCACAGACAAACTGGCAGCTACAAATTCGTTTTCCAGAGAGACAGTTAAACTAAGAAAAGTATTTTACTTCTACAACACCCTGGCTCACTTACGGATAAGCTCTAAAGAGACTTTTACAAAGTGAATTTGATGTGTAGCTTTGTTCTCGTCACTTCTATCCCCAGAACACTCTTGCTATTAAAATAAAAAGTAAAATTTGAACTAAAACATTAAAAAGGGAAAGCATATACAAGTAACTCAAGAGAGAAACAGTGAATAAGCAGGATCTCCGACGACTTTATCACTGAGGTTGAAGAAAGACAGCATCAGAAAATGCATAAATGGTTTCTCCCAGAGCATTGTGTTGTCTGCCCTTCCTCTATGTAACCCTCACAAAGCTATTTTGTTACAGAAAAGAAACTTTCACAAACAGAATTATTTTCTCACCCAGATGTTATGTTGGTTTACTTGCAGAGATCCAATGTCCTTTGCCGATCTTCCAAAATATACTAAAAGTCACATAGTATGAAAGAACTTAATGAATTTAAAAATTATGCTTTATGGTTTGGAGTTGACAAAAAATAGCAACTAAATTTGAACCGTTGGAGATTTTTGCTGTTAATTATTTTGACTATTTAACATCTTATTCAATTTAAGCTAAATTTATTTCCTTCTTTCTTAAATGGCTCTGGGATTGAGAGCAAGTCTCAAACTTGAGGCAGAATTTTATGGCCAAGTTACAAAAGCCTGACAAAGTTTATAATGTGAATGCCAACATCATGTTAACACAACAACATAACCATTATTAGTATGGTGTAATCACACTATCTCTTATGTGGGAAATAAATTTTTTCCAGTAATATGAGTTTATGAATTTCCCACATTGAAATAAAGCACATTTGCTGGTTATTTACTGTGAATAACCAGTATTTCTATATCAAGAGGATAGAGGGAATATAGAAACTCAATCAGCACATGCCTGAGAGATGCAAACACAGGTGATGGCCAGCTTGTCTGGTTTCCTCATCGAAACCAACTGGAATCTTCCCACAACAAGCAACTTCCATATTGTTAAGTATTAATTCATCAAAGGGATTAAAAAAGATGGAGAAAAAGGCTGAAGCCTGACCATATAAAATAGGAAAAATACCATAACACTCCAATTGTCCCACACAAGGAAGATATAAAACTGAAAACAGCTTCAGGGAGATACTATAGATCCTGGTGTTCCTTCATGTTGGAGTTGAGCAGGAAAAAAAAAAATGGGGAGAATACAAGATCTGGTCCTTGGATTCACAGAGCCCCATCCCAGCCACCTCGGTATTGGTTCAGAGTTTTCCCATTTTCTTATTCTTGGCAGGACCTCTCTGACCATTTCTTATCTTCTGGAAAGTAGATCAGTCTTATTATTTACCACCACAGAGAAGTTAACCCGTGGCCCACTCTCCCTTCGGTTCTGTCTTTTAAATTCTAAGCTTGTCCACTTTCTCAGCTCATCTCCCCACAAAGAGCTTTTCCTGAGAGGGTGTGTGCATTCACTTTTTCTTACTGTCATCATTTTAATAGTTCACAGTTATATAGCACTTTCCATTTTCCACACTCTTTCAAACATCCTATAACACCCCTATGCTGTAGTATTATTATTCTCAATTTATTCAGGAAATGAAGCAAGTTTTAACAGACTCACCTTTTATATACATGATCCATTCCCAGCCCCATCCCAACAAAAGGATTTATCATAACGTCACATTTATAAGCATTACATAAATGACTTTCTCATATAAGCACATTTATTCCTTTTGACAGCAAAGCTCCATTTACCCAGTTGGTAAGAAATCCCACTCAAAAAACTTACATGTCATACAGGATAGTCAATGCAAGTTACTTCTTGAAGGGCCAAATATAAATGTCAATGTCTGTTATTTTATAATTATGTAATATAGTTTTCTCTCTTTGAGTCTAGCAATTATCCTCCTCATTCCTTTCAAGCTATTTGCTGTCACTTCCTATTGTAGTGGGCCTGCCTCTTACAGTCCTATCTGTTTCAAATATCCTGGAGTCATCAAACTAAGAATTAGACAACTATGTTTATTAAAAATTGCATGTTAGGACTTCTCTGGTGGGCCAGTGGTTGGGAAACTGCCTGCCAATGCAGGGGACACAGGTTCAACCCCTAACCTGGGAAGATTCCAGGTGCTACAGAGGGTCTGTGCGCTGCAATTAAAGATTCCACGTGACACAACAAAGACTCATGAACTGCAACTAAGACTCCAGGCAGCCAGATAAATAAGTCTTAAAAAAAAAAACAAAACTGCATGTTAGATAAGATCCAATGGATGACATGGGAATTATTGTTAATAGGTTTGGTGCAGAGATCTCAATTATTTCACTTTTCAAAGAAAGCCCTTTTCAATTTTTCCATCCAGGACCATGTTAAAAAATGAAAACTTGAGGTTGCCCAAATCTAAACTTCAGCTAATCTAGGTGTTTGTGAACTGTGATTCCCATTTTCTTTCACACCTACCCAGTTTCTTGCATCCTCCTAGGACTTACCTGCCGACAGTTCTCAAAACAGAGTAGGAATCTATGAATAATATTACTTTTTTGCCCAGTACTATTGGCATTACATTAAATCATAGAAATTTTAACAATATACTCAAGATACCCAGAATTACTTTGAGTAATAGTTCAATGAGAAAATGGGGGGGAAATCAAAGTTGATAACTGATGTAAAAACAAAGCATTACTTACTTTAAGGAGAGGAAACTTCACTGGAATAGAAGGCAAGAAATCTGATTTTATTGCTAACTAGCCATGTGATCTTAGCTAAATCACTTGATATATCTAGTTCAAATAGTCTATTTTTGCTTTTAGGTAACTGACTTGATTGAACAATATGAACTTTAAGGTTCCATTCAGCTTCCCAAATACCCTGGCATCCAGGGTTTGACAAGCAAAATCTGTGAAGTGTATGACATCTAGTGGCTTCTAAGTTTATGTACATCCTGACTACCTAACAATTTCAGTGAAGTTACTGTGGATTACTACAATTTTACACACACAAATATTTAGAATTTTAAAAGATAGAGCACTCTAAAGAATCTTCTAGTTCAGCGTCCTCACTTTACACTTACGACAACGGAACCAAGAGAGATCATATTCTTGCTTAATTAAGGACCCACAACTAGAGTTTACCCAAAGTCTGTTGATTCTAAATCCAGTGTGTTTGGCTTCTTTATTTTTATGTTCCCCACAAATGCCAAAGATAGCAAGAAATAATCCTATAAAAGACCAAGAAGGATTTTATTCCTTTATACAAGATGTCAGTGAAAAATTAATCAGTTGATCTAAGAAAGAAATGGAAAATTTTATTCAAGCCAAATTGAGGATTATAACTTGGAACAGCCTTTCAGAAAGCTCTGAAAACTATTTTGCATGTTAGAAGTCAAAGCACAGCTATATATGTTTTTGAGACAGCCTGTACCTTAAATGCGGCTTCCCAGGTGGCAGTAGTGGTAAAGAACCTCCCTGTGAATGCAGGAGACATAGAGACATGGGTTCGATCCCTGGGTCAGGAAGATCCCCTGGAAGGGAGTATGGCAACCCACTCTAGTATTCTTGCCTGGAGAATCCCAAGAGCAGAGAAGCCTAACAGGCTACAGTCCATGGGTTACAAAGAGTCAGACATAACTGAAGCAACTTAGCACACACACACATATGTTAAATGAGTTATGCAGGCCTGGTGGCTCACACTGTAAAGAATTGGCCTGCAATACAGGAGACCCAGGTTAGATCCCTGGGTCGAGAAGATTCCCTGAAGAAGGGAATGGCTACCCACTTCTTGCCTGGAGAATTCCATGGAGAGAAGAGCCTGATGGGCTACAGTCCATGGGATCACAGAGTCGGACACAGCTGAGCAATTAAACACACACGCACGCACCGTAAATGACATAGATAGTTTGCACAGTCCAAATCTGTAAATACAAAATGGCAGATCATCATGACCCTTTACAAGATTGTAAGCAGATAGGTGGCAGCGGGGGACCTCCCCTGAGGAAGGGAACCAGAAATGGCTTTCTTGACAAAAGAGTATCCATTTTGGCCTAAGCCGTTTTTGTGATCTAAGCCTGAACACAATGCTTGCCCTTGAATAGGTCAAAGTAATAAATGATTTTAAGGGAGGGAATGCAGAAACTAGGGAAGAGCAGTCAAGAAACAATAGTGTAACCTTGGGTCAGGGTCCTGGTTCCAAAGGGACATACATAACATATCTTTAAGGTCTACAGGAACTTAGGGCCCCACCCAGGCGGAGGATGGAATTATGACTTCAATCAACCTTTGCCCCAGTTCTATGCTGAATTCTTCTCTGCTTAAGCCTCTTCATGACTATGCATGTTATTCTTATTGTTTAGTTGCTAAGTCCTGTACTACTCTTTACCACCCCTTGGACTATAACCCACCATGCTCCCCTGTCCATGGGATTTCTCAGACAAGAATACTAGAGTAGGTTGCCAATTCCTTCTCCAGGAAATATTCCCAACCCAAAGATTGAACCTGAGTCTCCTGCTTGCCAAGCGGATTCTTCACCCCTGAGCCATGGAGGAAGCCCATTTGAATATGCATGTACCCTTAGCTTAAAAAATCCCAAATTTGGGGATTTCCCTAGTAATTCAGTGGCTATGACTCCATCCTCTCAATGCAGGGGGCCAGGGTTCAATCTTTGGTTGGGGAACTAGATCCCACATGCTGCAACTAAGACCCAAGTCAGCCAAATAAATTTTAAAATAAGAAGGGCGTTTGGAGGAGAATGGAGACAGGTATATGTATGGCTGAGTCCCTTAACTGTTCACCTTTCTGGGGAGACACTGCTTTGGTAGACATCCTCAGAGTTCAAACTCCTTACTTCCTTCAAGCAAATCCTTCCTTCTCTTGATCTTCGGCTTGGTTGTGTCTACTGGCTCTATATCCACCGAGAATATAGTTAAGTAAAAGATCAAAAAGATGCTCTTTTTGCATCAAGAAAGTTGCTCTTTTTGGTTGAACCAGTATTTCTGCCAATAAGGAGGTTTCAGTTCAGTTCAGTCGCTCAGTCGTGTCCAACTCTTTGCAACCCCATGGACTGCAGCATGCCAGGCTTTCCTATCCATCACCAACTCCCAGAGCTTGCTCAAACTCATGTCCATCAAGTCTGTGATGCCATAGGGAGCTTTGGTTGATGCATAATGCAACTGATGCACAGTAAAGGGGTAAGAAGAGGCCAAAGGACAGGGAAAAACATGCTATGTGTAAATGTTCCTTGCCTTAGAATGAGTTTTTATTTCACCAATCATTATGTGTCATAGTACCTATTAGTGATTATCACATTGTTTATAATGGTCATCTATTTGTTTAAATTTCTCCATCAGTCATGAGATTTATGAGATTAAGAACCCCAGGTTGCACTCATTTTTGTGGCCCTAGTTTTTGTTGTTCAGTCACTAAATCATGTCTAACTCTTTGCAACCCCATGGGCGGCAACATGTCAGTCTCATCTGTCCTTCACTATCCCCCAGAGTTTGCTCAAATTCATGTCCACTGAGTCAGTGATGCTATCTAACCATCTCATTCTCTTCCACCCTCTTTTCCTTTTGCCTTCAATCTTTCCAAGCATTGAGGTCTTTTCCAGTTAGTTGGCTTTTTGCATCAGGTGGCCAAAGTATTGGAGCTTCAGCTTCAGCATCAGTCTGTCCAGTGAATATTCAGGATTGATTTCCTTTAGGATTGATGGTTTGATCTTGCAGTCCAATGGACTCTCAAGAGCCTTCTCCAGCACCATGATTTGAAAGCATCTTCAGTGCTCAGCCTTCTTTATGGTCCAACTCTAACACACATACATGGCAACTGGAAAAACCATAGCTTTAACTATATGGACCTTTGTCAGCAAAGTGATATCTTTGCTTTTTAATACACTCTCTAGTTTTATCATAGACAAATGAGTGAAATTGAATCATAGTTTGGTGGTCCTAATATCTAGAGTTATATTGAGCCTATCACTGATGCTTGAATATATATATTTACTACCTACCATCTAACTACCTATCAACCAAGGATTAACATACTGTCAATGTATCCTTTTTAAAATTCAATGGGGAGCAATTTTAGAAAATAAAAATTTAATCGTGTACTATATGTGTAGCCAAAAGAAGACAACTTTATTGGACAGTTTTTCCCACTTTCTGTCAGAAAACCACTTATCTCCATTCTTCATTACACGGTGGGGGCAGGCAGTGGCAGTTTTCCTCAGCCCCAGAAAAGATTCAACACCAGAGATTCATGATCCAAGCTTGCATCTAACCAACTGAAGATCTGAATAGAATCAAAAAGCTAAGTAAGAGGAAACGCCTTCTGCCTGATTGTTTGAGGGGGGACATTGGTCTCTTCTTGCCTTCAAAGCCGAACTAAAAAACCAGCTCTTCTTGGATGTCAACTCTGCTATCAGACTGGAACTCACACCACTGACCTTTCTGGGTCTCCAGCATGCTGACTGCAGATCTTGGGACTTCTTAGCCTCCATAAGTGCAAAAGCCAGTTGGTAGTTCAATCATAAAGAATCCATCTACAACACAGATGACCTGGGTTTGATCCCTAGCTCAGGAAGATCCCCTGGAGAAGGAAATGGCAACCCACTCCAGTATTCTTGCCTGGGAAATCCCATGGACAGAGGAGCCTGGTGGGCTATAGTCCTTAGAGTCTCAAAAGAGTCAGACACGACTTAGTGACTAAACAACAGCAACAACAATTCCTTATAATAAATCCCTCTCGTGCTGTCTCTGTGTGTGTGTGTGTGTGTGTCTGTGTGTGTGTGTCTGTGTGTATCCTACTGTTTCTGATCTCTGGAGAACTGTAATACAGAGGGGATGTATATACATATATATGCATATATATTCTTATGTGAAAAAGGAACTGAAAAAAATAGTTTTTTTCATAATCATGTCATCATAATTCCATCACTTGGTAGGAAATCTTCAGTTTGGAAAAACAAATTATCTGACTATACAATTCAATTAGAAGGCTACGTGGTACCTTAGCAACAAACACTCAAGGTCCAAGGAGGACCTCCCAGTTGCTGCCCTGTTGGTTTGATGATGCCCAAAGGTTGCACAGATATAACTTCATCCTTTTAGACCCTTGTTCTCAACTGTGAGTGATACTGCCCCCACAGGACATTTGGGAAGGTCTGGAGACACTTTTGGTTATCACAACTAGGAGAGGAGTGCTACTGACATATAGTAGGTTGAGGCCAGGGATTCAGTTTAGCAATCTGCAATGCATAGAACAGCCCCCTATAACAAAGAGTTTTTGGGCCCAGATATCAATAATGGTGAGGCGGAAAAAATCCTGCTTTAGACAGCTTTCACTATCTGAGTGAGGTAACAAATCAAAGTCAAGCAGTCATTCACTTAGTGAAAATAAATTCAAGCTTCTTCATAGGTGATCAGGATCCTGGCAGGAACAGCTGACAACCATAAACTGGGTAATTTGAAGAAACTTTACAAAAAGGACTATTTCCAAAGGTATGCGCATAATGTAAGGAAATCATAGGAAACAATGCAAAATTTAAGACTAGCAATAGTACCACTCTTACTCCTGAAGTGGGTATGGGAGGAAGCATTTCTCTAACCACTGAATTCAGAGAGTTGTTCAGGGGAAACATTCTGACCGGGGTATGACATTTAGTCAAGGGATACATCCTTTCCATGAAGACCCTATAAGGAAGAAACCGGGAGAATACATACTCTTTTCACTCTCCTCATCCCTTCTGATCTCCAGCTGGCACTTCTCATTGGCTGAATCCAAAGGGCATTGAGAAGGGAAGATCATTTGATGAAGGTCAGTGTCTTAGCCCATTCGGGTTGCTCTAACAGAATACCATAGGTTGGGTGGCTTATAAACAACAGATGTTTTATTTATTTCTCACAGTTTTAGAAACCAGGAAGTATAAGATCAAGGCACCTGCAGACTGAGAGCTTCATGGATGGCTGTCTTCACACTGCATCTTCACATAACAGAAAGGGTAAGGGAGCTCTCTGAGGTCTCCTTTATAGGGACACTAATCCCATTCATGAGGCATCCACCCTGAAGTCCTAATCACTTTCTGAAGGTCTCATCTCCTAATACCATCACATTAGGGGTAAGAATTTTAACATGCAAATTTTAGGGGGACACAAACATTCAGTCTCTAATAGTAAGCCTCAAAGTCAGACCCAGGGGAAGAGTAGGGAGTGTAATAAAAGTCAGAAACTCTACAACACAGTCCATCCATTCTGACCCTCAGTATACACTCTCGTCTTTAATTCAAATGAAAATTTTGTGTCTCCAGCACATGTCAGTTGTTTCATTCTTGTTGATATCATTCATTAATATTCCCACATGAAAACTAAAACTTAGCTGGCATCAGTATTCTTCATAAATGGAGAAAGGTGGAAAGGAGTGGGAAGAGAAACAGGTAAACTATATTTAGCATAACTGCTACAATTTCTACTTCAGTAGCTGTTTACTAGTCTGAAGTTGGTAATCCTAGCTGTCTTCTTCTCTCACTCAAGTTCCCTTTACCTTCTGATCGTATCTCAGCTGGATTATTTATCTGGTAGGAAGATCCAAATATTTATTTCCATAGGAGATGAGCCTTTGCTGGTCTTATATTTATTGGGTTGCTACCGTTTCACTCTGAATAGGACTATCTGTCATAGGAGTGTCATGATGTACTCCAGTGACTCTCTAGGTTCTAAAGATAATATTCATTACATCCACTATAGGGTAGAAACTCAGTTCTTCACTAACAAACACGATGAGGCATCCTAGCTAGTACAGTAATGTGGGAAGTGAGGCTGGGGAAGTAAAACTAGATCCCATAAGGAGGATCAGATTTCTCTGTCTCCGGCTTCATACCATAACAACCCACTCTTTCGGGTACATTCCTAAAACAAATCTGATAGATCTAATCCTTCTGATGGCTCCTCATTGGTCCTGAAAAAAAGTCCAAACTCACTACACATAGGTCATCATCTCTAAATTCTGCCTCTCTGTCCAAGACCTTGTTTTAAAACCACTACCCCATTTCTTTGTGGCCCCTTTTAGATACATAATTTTAAACATCCTTTGGTTTGGTTTTGTTGTTTGTCATGTGCTGAGATCACTCTTCACTTGCAAGATTGTCATTTCATGAAGAAAGATTAGAATTATGATTCCAGTTACACTGCACATAAAAAAGAAAACAGGTAAAAGAACCTATTCATTCTTGGAAACCTTTTTGGAACAATTAACCAATAAATATACAGTGGACATGAGTCTGAGCAAACTCTGGGAGATGGTGAAGGACAGGGAAGCCTGGTGTGCTCTAGCCCATGGGGTTGCAAAGAGCTGGACACAACTTAGTGACTGAACAACAGCAAAACACAAGCTAGGCATTAAAGCCTTAGTAAAGGTGAACTGGCTAATACAGTGACATAGAAAGCAATGCTTCTGATTTCAGTTAGCTTTACAAAGAATATAATGACAGTTAAAAATGATAAAAGATACAAACACCAAGATCAACATAACAACAGAAGTGCCTTCATATGCTTTCCTGTGAGAGTCTGTGACGGCCAGGAAATAACCTGTGTTACAGTAATGCAGTTTGGAACAGTGGAAAAAGACAAATTTCGGAGACAAATGGACCTGTGGTCCACCCTTAGTCCTGCTTTCACTAACTCTGCAACAGTGACCAAACCACTGAACCTCCCTAAATCTGTTTCCTCAAGGATGAGGTACCATGCAGGATAATTATGGGGATTAAATAAATTGTAGTAGTTGTTATTAGGGTGAGATTTCCACTTGGAACACAAAGCACCTAGGCTGGAGCCCCCTGAGATGTAAATGGTCATCCTACAGCCAGGGGGCCCCTGAATGGTGAGGAACTGGGGAAGTGCTGCTCCTTGAGGGCCATGCTCAGATAAAAGAAGCAGATCAGAGAGGATCCAGAGAAGGAAAGGATCCACACAGGCGAGGGAAGGAGAATATTAGAACACTGCCAAATTGATCAAGTGTCTCTATTTGCCATCTCTGTCATTCCCCCATCTACTTTCTACAAAGGCAACTGCAAATGCTTAAAATAAGGAACATTCTGGAATTCATCTCAGGAACATACTAGAAGATAGCAGCTGAGAAGAATCACACCTCACACTCCATCTTAGAGGAGGAAAGTTTTCTGGGAAGCAAGTAGCTTCTGGCATCGTAAGAGAAAACGGAACTAAGTTGAGTCCTATGGGCCTGCACAGAAAAAGGGAGAGGCAAGAAACACTGAAAATATGACCCTTCATTCTCACGAAGCATATTAAGGTCCCCAATATTTGATTAATTTCCAAGAAAAATATATACCCAACAAATGCTCTATATACAAATATTAGTTATGAATTTGCTAAGGTCTTATGCTGGGTATTGAGAAACAGCAATATCTAGATGGATCTGAAGGAATAAGTTCATGACCAACTGAGCAAGGCCAAGATACAGAAAAACACTCTGTCACCTCTCCTAGGGTTCATCCCTTTCACTGGAATTTACGAGGACAGAGAAGAAACAAACTGGAAAGATACTAGGGTCTAAGCGGTGAAAGTCTTTTAATGCTAGGATAAGGACAACCTTTGCTCTAGGCAATGAAAAGTCATTGTAAGGTTCTCAGCAAAGAAGAGAGGTGACAAAACTGAAGATTAATTCGGGGGATTTTTTAGGATAGTCCCTAATGAATCTAGATGAAACCTGAGAGGGTAATTAGCCAGAACATTCATTTCCCAAACATGACTAACTTTTATAGCCCTTCAGAGTTTGCAAAGTACATCTAGTTTCATACATCTAGTTTCATTGTATCCTCCCAACAAATTCCAGAATCATGTGTTATTCTTATCCTCATTTTACAGCTGAGAAACACAAAGACATCAGACAGGCTCTGGAACGATCTTCCTGAGACAGTCACTGCTTCAGTTTTTCCATGCACTAAACATTAGGCCGGGACATTCTGTCAAGTGTCGTCAAGTGGAATAATATTTGCTCTCTACAGTCTTTTTCAGCCAATGTTCCAGAGAGTAGACAGACAGCAAAGACACACACGGACTACAGAGCACTGCTGTATGTAGCACTAGGACTGGTTAGTTTTAGAACTAGGTCTAGGTATCCAGAGCTTCATCAGTTGTCCCAAATTCCACTCCTCTCTGCAGAGTTTTGGAACTGGATTTAAAGGTGTGGAGGGAGTAAATTTTTTGACTTTCATGGTTTATCCAGAGATTTCACCAGCTATGTGATCTTAAGCAGAATTTTGACCATTAAGAACATTTTAAAAAATTAGTACATGTTATTGACCAACAAGTCAAGGATATAGGTTCTTATTACAAAGAGACTATGTTCTTTCATAAAACTGCAGTAGAGAAACAATTCAATTAAATTATTGCAAACCCAAAGGTGAAGAAAGTAATTACATTTTTTAAACCCCTGTGTCTGAAGTCTCAGTCTCTGGGAAGCAGGTATTCTTAGGACATCCAAGCAGAAGGAGAGGAGCTTGAAAAATACACTTCAAGTCTTAGTGTTAGAAATCAGCAGTTGTTACACTGAAAATAAAACAAGAGATGACAAGCTGATGAAGCTGCAGAAAATAAGAAGTTTTCTTAAGAAAAAATTATTAGGGTGTAGGCAAGAAAGCAAAAAGTATATCTTTAAGAAAAGGACAGATAGATAGTAAAGGGACTAACCTCAAAAGGTAGAAGAGAACTAAGGTGTTCTTTAAAAAAAGCAGCAGAAAATGAGGAAGTGTGTTAGATATTGTCAAAATAATTAGATTCACAGAAATAAATATAACAGGATAGGAAGCAAAGTGACTAAACAAACTAAAATAACTGATAAGAAACGAGGATTTAAACATCACAGAGTGCCTTCTGCAAGGTGTGGACAGACTTTCTATTTTGGAGACACCCCCTAAAGACTGACACTGTCAAATCAAAACACTCACAGAACATTTAGACAGTTTTGAAAAGTAAACTAGAAATACTGGTGTAAAATACTCAAAGAGTTAGTTTTGAGTGAGCTTCAAGTTGACAAAAGTATTGTGCTTGTGCCTGAGGAGACACATGGTTTTATATATATATATATATTCACGCACACATATGTACATGTGTATTATATATATAAAATAAATCTGCATCAGCATTATCTTCTGCACTGTGGTCTCAGTTCAGTTCCATCACTCAGTCGTGTCTGATTCTTTGTGATCTCATGGGCTATAGCATGCCAAGCTTCCCTGTCCATCACCAACTCCCAGAGCTTACTCAAACTCCTGTTCATCCAGTTGGTGATGCCATTCATCCATTTCACCCTCTGGCATCCCCTTCTCCTTCCACTTGCAATCTTTCCTAGCATCAGGGTCTTTTCAAATGAGTCAGTTCTTCACATCAGGTGGCCAAAGTATTGGAGTTTCAGCCTCATCATCAGTCCTTCCAATAAATATTCAGGATTGACTTCCTTTAGAATGGACTGGTTAGATCTCCTTGTAGTCCAAGGGACTCTCAAGAGTCTTCTCCAACACCACAGTTCAAAAGCATCAATTCTTTAGTGCTCAGCTTCTTTATAGTCCAACTCTCACATCCATAAATGACTACTGGAAAAACCATAACTTTGACTAGATGGACTTCTTAATACACTGTTTAGGTAGGTCATAGCTTTTCTTCCAAGGAGCAAGCTTCTTTTAATTTCATGGCTGCAGTAACCATCTACAGTGATTTTGGAGCCTCCCTGCAAAAACAAAACAAAACAAAACAAAGTCTGTCACTCTTTCCATTATTTCCCCATCTATTTGCATGGAGTGATGGGACCAGATCCCATCTTTGTTTTCTGCATGTTGAGTTTTAAGCCAACTTTTTCACTATCTTCATTCACTTTCATCAAGAGACTCTTTAGTTCTTCTTCACTTTCTGCCATCAGGGTGGTGTCATTTGCAGATCTGAGGTTATTGATATTTGTCCCAGCAATCTCGATTCCAGCTTGTGCTTCATCCAGCCTGGTATTTTGCATGTTGTACTCTGCATATAAGTTAAATAAGCAGGATGACAATATATAGCCTGACGTACTCCTTTCTGATTTGGAACCAGAAAGGAGTTGTTGGTTGTTCCATGTCCAGTGCTAACTGTTCCTTCTTGACTTGCATACAGATTTCTCAGGAGGCAGGTCAGGTAGTCTGGGATTCCCATCTCTTTAAGAATTTTCCAGTTTGTTGTGATCCACACAGTCAAAGGCTTTGGTGTAGTCAATAAAGCAAAAATAGATGTTTTTCTGGAAGTCTCTTGCTTTTTCAATGATCCAACAGATGTTGGCAATTTGATCTCTGGTTCCTCTGCCTTTTCTAAATCCAGCTTGAACATCTGGAATTTCGTGGTTCATGTACTGTTGAAGCCTGGCTTGGAGAATTTTGAGCATTACTTTGCTAGTGTGTGAGATGAGTGCAATTGTGTGGAAGTTTGAGCATTCTTTGGCATTAACTTTCTTTGGGATTGGAATGAAAACTGACTTTTTCCAGTCCTGTGGTCACTGCTGAGTTTTCCAGATTTGCTGGCGTATTGAGTGCAGCACGTTCACAGCATCATCTTTTAGGATCTGAAATAGCTCAACTGGAATTCCATCACCTCCAATAGCTTTGTTTGTAGTGATGTTTCCTAAGGCCCAGTTGACTTCACATTCCAGGATGTCTGGCTCTAGGTGACTGATCATACCATTATGTTTATCTGGGTCATGAAGATCTTTTTTGTATAGTTTTTCTTTGTATTGTTGCCACTTCTTCATAATATCTTCTGCTTCTGTTAGGTCCATACCATTTCTGTCCTTTATTGAGCCCATCTTTACATGAAACGTTCCCTTGGTATCTCTGATTTTCTTGAAGAGAGCTCTAGTCTTTCCTATTCTATTGTTTTCCTCTATCTCTTTGCATTGATCTAGGAAGGCTTTCTTATCTCTCCTTGCTATTCTTTGGAACTCTGTGTTCAGATGGGCAGATCTTTCCTTTTCTCCTTTGCCTCCAGCGTCTCTTCTTTTCTCAGCTATTTGTAAGGCCTCCTCAGACAACCATTTTGCCTTTTTGCATTTCTTTCTCTTGGGGATGGTCTTGATCGCTACTTCCTGTACAATGTCACGAATCTCTGTCCATAGTTTGTCAGATACTCTGTCTATCAGATCTAATCCCTTGAATCTATTTGTCACTTCCACTGTATAATCATAAGGGATTTGGTTTTGGTCATACTTGAATGGTCTAGTGGTTTTCTCTACTTTCTTCCATTTCAGTCTGAATTTGGCAATAAGGAGCTCATGATCTAAGCCACATTCAGCTCATTTTTGTGTCCATGATTCTGCATGATGATTGGTATCATTTTCAACAATATTCATAATTTTAACCATATTTTTCAGATAAAAAATGATCTCTAGGATGATCTGCAAAGAAATCATAATGATAAAATTCATATCAGTAGGGACCATTTATCTGATAGCTCTAAGGACTTCACACTAAAACATAAATCAAGATTTATTTGAAAATCATTATGTCACTCCAAATGTGATTGGTAAGTAATCTTTTCACAATAACAAACCCCTTATAAATGGTGTCACATTTTCCAAAGTGCATTCCATGTAACAATTAGTTTTGTTAGATGTTGTTAGAAGTTAAGCATCCCTGCATCCCCTCCCTACCAGAAGCCTCCACCAAAAAACAACAACAACAACAACAAAACCCTCCACACACACACACACAAAACCACACCAAAACCAAAAAAAAAACCCCTCTTGGTCATTTTTAAGTGAAATAACACCCAAGTTTCTATACAGTAACTGAAAATACTGTCAAATGAATCACCAACAAGTTTTGCCTTAGAGATAACACTTGTTAGCACCTGTCATTCTCAACATCTCCTTCTCAAGATGCCCACAGTCTATGGGGAAAGCAGTTGATCCCTGCAGCAGGATGGCTGTACCACATGACAGCCCCTTAGCTATTACGGATCAGACCAGGGGAGGCATCTGACCTGATGCCAACCAAGGAACAACCAATCCATCCATAAGCTGGCCTGTGACTTACAATGATGTGCCCTGGTCATTAGACAACTACTTTGATACTCCCTCATAATTTGAACCAAGACATATGGAATAAACTGGCTAGCTGGTACTAGGAGGAGCTAAAGACAAGACTAACTGAATCTTGTTACTAGCGGAGTGCTCATCTCAAGTTCAGTTGCTCAGTCATGTTCAACACCTTGAGACCTCGTGGGTGCCAGCCTCCTCTGTCCACGGGACTTCCCAGTAAGAATACTGGAGTGGGTAGCCATTCCTCCTCCAGGGGATCTTCCCAACTCAGAGATTGAACCCACATCTCCTGCATTGCAGGCAGATTCTTTACCATCTGAGCTACCAGGGAAGCCTCCTACCAGAGTTCAAAGACACAGCTCTCTGTTACAACAGAGAACCTGATTCTGATTACTCACCAAGCTGCAGTCTTTGCAGCCTCCCATGAGGCCCAATTGTCAATTTTCCTACAGTCCCTGTGGCCTGGCCTCAAAGCTAAGATTCCCATTTCCCTTTCTACTTCATGTAGCTTAAGGATAAATTCCCTATTAGTCAAAATCACCAAATGAGTATCTGCCAACAAAGACCACCCCTCCTCATTCCCACTGTAATCAGATTATTCTTACCTGGTTATGTTTCAGCTGAATGTTTTTTCTAAGATGTATCAACACCAAAGCAGAACTTTCTTCCATTGTTATATACCCTTTGTGCTTCCTTTTTTTTCCCCTCTAATGTTCTCACATGAGTGAATAAGAAATTATCATAGATCATCTTGAATCTTCTCTAATTTATATTTCTAAAAAGTTAATTTTGTGCAATCTTCCATTATTTGTAACATTTTTTTAATAGCATAGCTCTTAAATAATTTTGTTCCACTCCTTAAAGTGGAGCTGTTGGGAATCACTTTCCTATAAAGTATGTAGGGTACTAAGCATAACACTAGTTGTCAGTCAACATTTTTGTGTGGATGGTAAATACAAAAAAGTTGCATAACAGCATGGACTGAGATCGGCTGGAAGCTCCCATCTTTGCTTAGTTCTCAATATGCATGTGATGAAAGTACCCCTTTCCTAACACCAGAGGGCACTGTGCCATCAGGATTCTGCCAGCAACTGTTTTTTTGGTTTTTTTTTGGTTTTTTTTGCAGCTGCTTCTACATTCTTGCACCACATTGAACCCTTCAGAAAAGCCTTCTGCTTTTTCTTTTTACCATTCTTAGGCCAGGGCTGGTTCTGAGGTTAAATGAGAACAAGTTTCAGGGCAGTAAGAACACCCTGTAATTTTTAGCCAATCTTATTCTGCCTCTGGGGCTTCCCTAGTGGCTCAGAGGGTAAAGAATCTGCCTACAAAGCAGAAGACCCAGGTTCGATCCCTGGGTGGGGAAGATCCTGTGGAGATGGAAATGGCAACCCACTCCAGTATTTTTGCCTGGAAAATTCACTGGACAGACACGCCTGGTGGGCAACAGTCCGTGGGGTCATAGTCGGACACAACTGAGCGACTAACACTGTTCTGCCTCTACTAAATTCAGTATCTTGATCTTTCTTGGTCTCATTATTCTCATATACAATTTAGGTATAATTCAGGAAAACACTGCTAATGAGCACAATTAAACTGTTTTGCCTTAGATGCAAAGCCTAGATCCTGCTGATTCTCACTGTGATTTAAATATGGGAAGTCAGATTGATTTACTTAAGGCTATAAAATTGTGTCTAACTCCTGGAACTTTTTAAAGAGAACATCCACCAAGTACTACCAATAATCTACTCTAATTACAGACCTTCTTCTCAATCTCATTAGTATAGAGGTTTGGGCTTCTTTCACAATCCAGATTAACAGGTAGTTTCTCAAGCAAGGATTGTCTCAACACTCATTAATTCCCTCAACATGTATTGAACATCAACTGTGTGCCAGGCTTTTATCTGCCAGGCAAAAACACACAAGTTGTGCTTTTGTGAAGTTTTCAAACTGAGAAAATAATTTTTTAATTGTAAAGCTGAAGTGGTTTTACAACTGCACTATAAAGAGAGCTACAGAAAGCTACCAGAATATGTAACAGGGAGACTTACTCCATCCCAGTAACAGTGGTCAAGAAATTGTCCCCCAAAGAAAACGATTTCTGAGATCTAATACGTAGTTGCTAAATAGGCAAAAAGTATGTGGGGCAGGCAGAGATGAGAATGAGTATAGCCCCAACAGGCAGACCCGAGAAATAATGTCACTAAGGTTGCAGCTCAGTGTACCGTGGGGAAGTGAAAAAGCTGGGCAGTCAGAGGCCTTCAAAACCATGACTTTCTTTACACTGAAAACCACTTAAAGAAGAGTTTTAATCTAGAAGTTGCCATGATCATATTTGTATTTTTTAAAAAAGACTATTCTCCCTTGTCGGAGAAAGCAATGGCACCCCACTCCAGTACTCTTGCTTGGAAAATCCCATGGATGGAGGAGCCTGGTAGGCTGCAGTCCATGGTCGCTAAGAGTCGGACACAACTGAGCGACTTCACTTTCATTTTTCACTTTCATGCATTGGAGAAGGAAATGGCAACCCCCTCCAGTGTTCTTGCCTTGGGAATCCCAGGGATGGGGGAACCTGGTGGGCTGCCATCTATGCGGTCGCACAGAGTCGGACACGACTGAAGTGACTTAGCAGCAGCAGCATTCTCCCTTGTGGAAGGATAATAAAAGGAAATTCACTGAGAAATAAACTGCTGGCATGCGAAAAAAATGAACCCAAGAAATCGGGTTAGGAGGCTATTGATTGAACTTCGTGAAAGGATGACCCTGAAGGAGGTAAGTTGTCGAGGACTGATGTTTAGAAAGTATAATCCATGAAACTCAGTGGAGTACATAAACTGTAAACAAGCTCATTATAATTCTGATTTCAAAACAGCGACTGTTTTAAATTGACTGATAAATGAAAATAAAGCCATTCTATTCCAAACACTGAGACCTCTTTGTGGGAGAATCCGCGGTGTCGGCGTGGTTATTTCCTTAAGTAAAGTTTCCTTGCATTTTCCTAGGCTCTGTGGAAATGCTCCCTGATGCAATATAGATGAGGTGGCGTGTAATAGTCATGAATGTCCGAGGAAAGGCGCTCGTCCCCGGTTCAACAAGGCTTAGGTCTTAGGAACTCTGGATTGCAAGGAGGGCCTCGCTCGGTTCACCGCCACAGACTTGAGAGCCGGGAAGAGTCCGCAGAACTCAGCAGTCACGCCAGGTCAGGTAGCGCCGAAGCAGCAAAAAAACCTGGCCTCTACCCCAGTGTCTCATCGTGGGCCAGGAACAGGCAACCCGAAATTTCCCGGAAGCTCAGATTTACCGCGTCCTGCTCGCTAGAGCGGCCGAAAGGGCCCTGGAGTAATAGGCGGAGTCAGCCCGGAAGAAGGCGCACGCGCATTGCGGCCTTCTGGGCTCCGGAGATGACCCGCCAGGAGTGAGTGCAGGTTCTGTAGTTTCCTCTCCCCCCAAGCCGCGGCCTGATTTCCTGGAAGGGCTATCGCCAAAGAGCTTTTCCATTGGTTTAGAGAAAGCAGGGCCCTCCATTCCGCGTCGTCGATTAGCTGCCTGCTCTCCCATCAGGTTAGGAGGCGGAGTTTGGGCGCTTTCTGATTGCATCAGCTGTGGACCACATGCCGCAAGCGCAGTGCTCCCGGGCGCCACTGACCACTTATGCTTGGGGACGGCTGTCCTTTCCTCCTGGCTGTCGATCTGGGATTTAGTTTTTTCTTGGTGGTTTGCGGCTGTCCGAGGAGCAGGCCAGTAGCCCTTCAGCGAAAATGGGAGACGAGGAGAATCCGGTGAGTGGGCTGAGTGGGGCGCGGAGGCAGCGCTGGCTCTCTTGTACCCGTGTTGCCCAACGTGGGGAGAGGGAGGGGTGGAGGAACCCTGGGGCGGGGGGCGCGATAGAACTCCCGGACAAGTCAGGGTCCCGTTTGGAGAGGAATTGCAGATTCATAAAGCAGGGCAGGGCCTTGCAGATCATCTCTGGGTCCATCCTCTTTTTGTAGATGAGGACGCTGAGTGTCTTGCTCAGAGGCACACAACTAATTAGAAGCTGAGACAATTAGAACCTAGAGCTTTGGGCTTCTAGACTAGCGTCTTTGGCTCACTGTAGTCGGGAAGAATGTTGCGGAGCCTCATTTAATTGTAAAACCAGGTACAGGTAAAAGGCCCAGTTTAAGAAAGGGAAAACCAAGTCACCGATATCTGCCCAAGTGTATAATAAACGGTGGAGACCACCCCACCTGGCAAACTCTGGAGAAGTTACACAACCCCCTGCCCGTTGCTGGAGGCTTGCCTTATCTCATTGACAAACGTTCATCATTTGAACTTTTCTCATCATCTGAACTTTTCGCTTTAGTGGCATACTCTGCTTGAGAACATCTTCCCAATCCTGTTCAGTGGGCCAACTTTGGGGTTGAAAGTTCAGATCGCTTTTACGTAAATACATAGTATGTACACTTGCCCATCTTTGATCTGTTTTCGTTGGAAATAAAGCGGCTGCTCCGTCACGTTTCCAGTTGTTACAGGAAAGGTGAAGTGGACCTCAGGGTTCCAGAGAGACCCATTTTAGTATCGTGGCTCTCCTGTTCACTGTGCTGTGCTTAGTCGCTGGCTCAGTCGTGTCCGACTTTTTGCGACCCTATGGACACTGTAGCCCACTAGGTTCCTCTGTCCATGGATTTCTCCAGGCAAGAATACTGGAATGGGTTGCCTTGCCCTCCTCTAGGGGATCTTCCCAACCCAGAGATCGAACCCAGGGCTTCCGCATTGCGAACGGTTTCTTTACCGTCTCAGCCACAAAGGAAATCTTGTTTACTAGCTGTATGCAAATGGAAAGTTACTTACTCTTTTTGAGCCACTAGCCTCATTTGTCAAATGGAGAGGTGTTTTAGAATACAGAAAAAACCTTGATGTTAGTTCTCTCCTTTATCGTTTCTGCTTTCATTTAGCAGTATCCATGTGACCAAAAGCATTTAATCTAAAAAACAGAATGGTTTCCTTCTCTTTCCATTTTGAATTTTCATAGATAGACCTGCAATTAATTTTGTATCCATCTTTTTACCTGAATACTTGGCTAGTTATTAATAATATTAATGTTCACTATTCTATTATTATATATTACTTATATATTATATGTAGTGTATATTATATTATTATATATAATATATATTACATAATATTCACTATCATATTATAATTAATATAATAATAATCATATAGTGAAGGCATGCAGGTAATCTTAGAATCCTGTCAGTGCTTTACTTGACTAGAATGGACTTAAGTTGTATTCATTGTTCAACTGTCGGCTGTAGATGAACCTTAAAAGTTCATTAAGTCCTGAATCCCAGAGTAGGGGAAGTGTTAGCTCAGAAGGAAATTTGGAGTAATATTTTCACAATTTGTTTTGTGTTTTAAGTGATGCAAGTCATAAGTTTTATGAAATTGAAAAGAACAATCAAAATGTCCACAAGTGATAAATGGATAAATAATGAAATGTTATTTGACAGTAAAAAGGAGCGCAGTACTGATACATGTAATGTGGATGATCTTGAAATCATATACTGGCTTAAAGAAGCCAGTCACAAATAACTTTATTGTATGATTCCATTTGTATGCAATGCACAGAGTAGGCATGGCTATAGAAACAGAAATATTAATTGTTGCCAAGTGCTGGGGAGATGGGGGAGGAGGGCATAACTGCTAATGTGTACAGGATTTCCTTTGGGGATAATGAAATTGATTGTGGTGATAGTTGGGCAACTGTAAATACACTGAAAAACCATTGAATTATGCATTTTTTGGTGCATTTCATGGTATAGGAATATATCTTGAACTGTTTTTAAAAAGTTCAAAGGTCAAAAACATTTACAAAACTAAACTATTGTGCCCCCCCCGCCCCGCCCCCATCCCCAGTTCTGCCCTAACACTCCTTCACTGCTGAAGATCACTTCCTCCCTTAGAGTTGACCACTGTCAGTTTCTGGGTGAGTGTCTTTCCTTCCTACCACTTAACAGGTTTTCTGAACCTAGAAAAATTATCTAACTTTTTCTAATTTAACCATGTATAAAATGGGAATAATGATAGCCATCTCACAGTGTTTCTGTGAGAATCCGAGGTGATTGTGGAGGAACTCTGCAGATGGTAACCCTTTTATGTGGTGAAATTTGCCTGGGGATGTTCCTGTCTGAGCAGTGACAGGGAGGTAAGTCGTTTATTTCTGAGATGATACTCTTTGTAGTAGTGCAGTACTGTTAGTTGCTGCTGCTAAGTCGC
The DNA here is from genome assembly GCF_014754425.2 of Oryx dammah. Lineage (NCBI taxonomy): Eukaryota > Metazoa > Chordata > Mammalia > Artiodactyla > Bovidae > Oryx > Oryx dammah. The sequence continues at coordinate 31,146,828 of NW_024070204.1, forward strand.
TTCCGTCGTGTCCGACTCTGTGCGACCCCATAGACGGCAGCCCACCAGGCTCCCCCGTCCCTGGGATTCTCCAGGCAAGAACACTGGAGTGGGTTGCCATTTCCTTCTCCAATGCATGAAAGTGAAAAATGAAAGTGAAGTCGCTCAGCCGTGTCCAACTGTTAGTTGCTAGTCATGTCCAACTCTTTACAGTCACATGGACTGTATAGCCCACCAGACTCCTCTGTCCATGGGACTCTCCAGGCAAGAACACTAGAGTGGGTAGCCGTTCCCTGTAGTATCCCTTAATGTGGTTTGGGATTTCTCAACCTCAATGCTCTTGACACTACAGACTGGACAATTCTTGGTGGTGGGAAGCTGTCCTGTGCCTTGTTGGATGCTTAGCACTATCCCTGGCCTCTACCCAGTCTATGCCAATTGTACTCCCCAGTTGTGACAAGCAAAAAGTTTTCCAGACATTGCCAAATGTTCACTGAATGGGGCACTGCTTCTGGGTGAGAACCATTGCTTAAGACTAGTTCTTGCTGTTGGTGTCTTCTTGGCACAAGACTTACTACTTTAAAACTTTCTTGTGACTTCCTGGCATTGAACTGAATTCTAAGAAGTCCACAGATGACACCACCCTTATGACAGAAACTGAAAAGGAACTAAAAAGCCTCTTGATAAAAGTGAAAGAGGAGGGTGAAAAAATTGGCTTAAAGCTCAACTTCAGAAAACTAAGATCATGGCAGCTGGTCCCATCACTTCATGTCAAATAGATGGGGAAACAGTGGAAACAATGTCAGACTTTATTTTGGAGGCCTCCAAAATCACTGCAGATGGTGATTGCAGCCATGAAATTAAAAGACGCTTACTCCTTGAAAGGAAAGTCACGACCAACCTAGATAGCATATTTAAAAGCAGAGATATTAGTTTGCCAACAAAGGTCCGTCTAGTCAAGGCTATGGTTTTTCCAGTGGTCATGTATGGATGTGAGAGTTGGACTGTGAAGAAAGCTGAGCACTGAAGAATTGATGCTTTTGAACTGTGGTGTTGGAGAAAACTCTTGAGGGTCCCTTGGACTGCAAGGAAGTCCAGCCAGTCCATCCTAAAGGAGATCAGTCCTGGGTGCTCATTGGAAGGACTGATGCTAAAGCTGAAACTCCAGTACTTTGGCCACCTCATGCAAAGAGTTGACTCATTGGAAAGGACCTGATGCTGGGAGGGATTGGGGGCAGGAGGAGAAGGGGACGACCGAGGGTGAGATGGCTGGATGGCATCACCGACTCGATGGACATGAGTTTGCGTGATCGGAGTTGGTGTTGGACAGGGAGGCCTGGTGTGCTGCGATTCATGGGGTTGCAGAGAGTCAGACACAACTGAGCAACTGAACTGAACTGAACTGAACGGAACTGAACTTCTCTTTGACAGTGGTGAAATTTCCTCCTCTTTCAAAATCAGATTTCTGCTTTTTAAAAAAACAGATGCTAAAATAACATCCTCAAAACTTTCCTAGGGGCAGTTTGGATGGGTGTCAAATTAGATTAAAATAAAGAGCCTTCATGTCTTTTTTGCTTCTTTAGGTAGGTGCTGGTGAAGAGAAACAAAAGGAAGAAAGCAAGAAGAAGAATAAAGAAGGATCGGGGGATGGAGGTCGAGCAGAGGTAAATGTTTTCAGGGCACTCTCATCAGAGATTTGCAGGGCAGGGAGCTGTCTTAGACTCGTCCTGTGTGAGAGTCTTATGGTTTTCATGGGATTTTAAGATGGCACAAGATGGAAAAATCAGGGAGAAGAGCCAGGAAAGTCTAAGAGGGAAAGAAAGACTGGCGGTTACTTGTTATTGAAAAAGAAAAACAGCTGAAGTATGATTGTAAGATAATCTGTGGGATTAGATATGAAAAACAGAACAAACGTTGCTAAAAAGAGGACTGTGATAATTACTCAGTTGCCAGATTGGGTGCTAGCCCTCTGACCATTTCATTCAATGAGACGTTGAGAGACTTTGGTGTTTGAGCTTATACTGAGTACAAGGGAAACCAAAGAAAGCCCCATTCCTTCATCCCATTCACACTGTGTCTACCTGGACCTGCCGCTGGGGACTGGTTTTAAGCCAGGGCAAATCTCTTGGAGGCCTCACAAGCGTAGCGAAAATGCTTTCAGTTTACCAGGTAGACACTGGAAGGAACTGGCCTCCCAGGAGTCATCCTAGAATCCACCTAGCTCCTGGGTGCTGCAGGAGGCAGTGAGACTCGTCTTCCTGCTTTGTTTTTGAAGCTGAACTGCTATGAACCAGGCTTGACTTTTTGCTTTTGTCATTGCAACTGTTTTATTAGAGACTCTTTAGAAAATGACCAAAAGACAGAAGAACAAAGGAATAGGCTCTTAAGAAGTATCCTATAGCACAGTAAACTGACTTAAGAGCTCTTTTTATAAAGGTTGCATTGCTAAACTTAGAGCACTTCCACTTACTGAAAGGTAAATTTGTAGTGATCAAGCAACACTAAGTGTTGCTTAGAGCCCTGCATAACCATTTCTGTTATGTTTTGTCCATTGTATCCCACTGTAAGTGTGGGGGGAATTGTTGACTGAATTTCAGAATTTGTAAGAAAATGCATATGTTCCCTAATTTCTTTGTTATACTATAAGAGTAGTACATGCTTTTCTGTTAAAGTTTGAGAATTAGCCTGGAAATAGGAAAGAAGGGATGTAATTCGAGGACTTTACTAAATCAGGAATTGTGTGTATGATGTGATTGAATATGTGTGTTAAGTGATCTGTCTGGAAAAAAAGTATACAGTGAGGTATCCAAGACCTTTCCTCCTCCTCCATACTCCCATCATTTATGTACTTGTCTGGTTCCCCTTCTAAGGGCAGTGGTAGGTCTTATTCTCCTCTGCAGGGCTAGGTACAGAGAGTATCTGCTCCATTAGTGGTGAATAAGTTAAGTTTAACACTAAGTGCTTCTGATCAGGAAGTGCCAAACAGATGTGGAGATAAACGGCCAAAAGATGCAGAGGGTTATGTTGGTGGGTAGGACCATACTGATGCTTCTGAGTAGGTGGGGCCAAGTCATGTGAGCAGGAGTGTATTAATAGAATGATGGGCTCTGAGCTTTCAGTTAATTTATTGGTGCTTCCCTATCAAGGATTATGGACCTCTGTAATGATTTAATGAAAAGCCCCCTAAGAGCACCTGAATGACTAAAGAAAGCGAAAGAGTGTGGTAGGAGGGAGTTATAAAGAGATCAAGACTCTTCCATTAAAAAAAAAAATTAAAAGTCAAGAAAAAAATAAGATTGAAATGAGAAGGAAATTTTGTAAGAGGGAAAAAAATAAAGCACTACTTCACAAAAGATAAATCTTTTTATTATTATTTCTTTTGCTTTTCTATATGAAAAGGAATGCAAGTATTTACTGACTGTTTATTTGTTATCTTTCAGTTGAATCCTTGGCCCGAATATATTAACACACGTCTTGAGCTGTACAATAAACTAAAAGCAGAACATGATTCCATTCTGGCAGAAAAGGCAGAAAAAGATAGTAAGCCCATTAAAGTCACCCTGCCTGATGGTAAACAGGTAGATGCAGAATCCTGGAAAACTACACCATATCAAATTGCTTGTGGAATTAGGTATGAGCTATATCTGTCTTGACCATTTGTTGTCTGCAACTAAACTTTTTTTTAATCTTGCCAGGTTTTATCCTCATAACAGTTATGTTCCTGTTCAGTGCTTTTATTGTTTAATTTACTTTATTTGGGTTTTTTAAAAATTAAAAACAGTTTAGAGCTTTGTGGTCAAGATTCAAAGTGAATATCTTGGTCTTATTTTACGAAAGATTATATATTTCTTCTTTATGCATGCATGCTAAGTCGCTTCAGTAGTGTCCGATTCTGTGCGACCCTATGGACTGTAGCTCGCCAGGCTCCTCTGTCTATGGGATTCTCCAGGCAAGAATACTGGAGTGGATTGCATATCCTCATATATTTCTTCTACTTTGATCATAAAATGTCACATAAGCAAGTAGAGACTGCTTCATCTATTTTGACTAAAATTCTCAGTTTTAAAATTAAAAATGAAAGTAGCTCATCTCAAATGGGAAAGTTAAAAAACTAACATGACACGTGAAAAACTATATTATTTTTGTAAATCTAATGTTAAAACTTTTGTTGGGCTGTGTTAAAGTTATTTCAGGTAAGTGAGAATTAGATGCATACTTTGTAATAAAGTAAATGCTTTCTTAATCTGATATGATAGGGATGATTAGCTGGTAAGTTTATCAAAAAATGATAAAGTTGGAAAGGCATAAATCGATACATATATTTTCTACCAGGTATTGGCAAACTATGGTCATTAAAAAAATGACTAATACGACTATAAATGCCAAGGTTGGGGGTGGGTGGAGTGCTAATTAAACTTTTATATTATCTTAACACGCTTGAAAAGCCATCTGAGTGCAAAATCCTTCCAGATTTTTATGTAGTTGTTTCATCCACACCTGACTTGAAAATTTTTTAAGTGACTTGCCTGTATCAAGCCTTTCCAAACATTCAACTTGGTTTTCACAGAAACTGTAATTCCCTTGTTGTATTATTTACCTGTTTCTGTTTACTTATAATGATTACATATTGAGCTGAAACCACTGAAATCATCATGTGAATTGTCAAAAATTATTACCATCACTATCATATTGTTGAACCTAAGAGATACAATAACAAGTGCACAGATTTGGGAGCCATCACACACAGCTGGTTCTTGACAAGCCTACAATGCAGTTAGTGGGAGTAGGAGCGGTTAGGCCCATGAGCCATGTGTTCAGTATGCCCGGGCCTTCTTTCAAAGGGAATGTTGCTATTAATTCGACAAACCTAAAGTACTTCTACCTTACTCCAAAGGTGGTAAGAATATTAAGCAAGTTTCCATGTAGAGGTCATATATAACTGGATATATGCACAGACTTTTTAAAGTATCAGTTCAGCCTTTCATTTGAGAGAGAATTTTACAGGTTGATTGTTCAAGAGATTTCCATTGTTGTGCAATGAGATTGTAGCTGTATCTGTTAAACTCCAGGTTCCTGTCAGTCCAGGAACTCATTCTCTACATACTACCACATTCTTCAGATTATGGTGTACTTTATCAAGTGGCCAATTTGAAAATAATTTTCCCCTTTCTTTAAATTAATGCTTCCATTGAGGCTAACTAGTCGGAAAATATTTGGGGGGAAACATCAAAATTCTAAGTTGAATCATGTAAGACACTGGTGAACTCTAGGCCTAGAATTAAATTAGTGATATGAAAGTGAGTGTTTTATGACATTTTTACAAAAGTCCAGAATAACTTCTTGTTCTGTGCCGACAGACTTGATACAGGGTTACCACAAAAATATATATATATATGTGTGTGTGTGTGTATATATATCTACAGGGTGTAATAAAAGACGAGATATGCCTGTATATAATGTTTGCTTATTTCGGTTCTCACATCAACTGTTGTGCTGCAGAAGACTCTTTTTTATAGAGTCTTGTGTTTTTACACCTGTGTGTATATATTTTAAGTCAAGGCCTGGCCGACAACACTGTCATTGCTAAGGTGAATAAAGCCGTCTGGGACCTAGACCGTCCTCTGGAGGAAGATTGCACCTTGGAGCTGCTCAAGTTTGAGGATGAGGAAGCTCAAGCAGTAAGTTTTTATTCAGATTCACAGTCTGTTCCAGCTTATTATTTAAGCCAGCAGGTGGCTAACGGTTGATGTTTCATCATCATATTTGAAGTCTTGATTTTGTCTTTCATGTAGGAAACAGAATGAAAGTGCTTGTTTTATAAAATTAAGAAGTGCAGAAGTGCACTTAATTCAAATTTATTCTTAGTCAATATACTTCAGTGAAGGAAAAGTGCTCAGAATTCTATTAGAAATTGATTACGCAAGTAAAAATTGTTTTCTGCACTATTAGTCAACACTTAATCAAGATGTCTCTATTTATTAAATTTGAAAATGATTCAAATTTCTGTTCCTTTTGGACAATTGATTTTCATATCTTTCTTACTTTAAAATGCTGAAAGCACTATAAAAATCAGTCTGCATTTGACAGCAGAGTTTTCCCCTTATTTCTCCAGGGTGGAATATCATATAAGAAAAAATAAAATATTTTGTTTTAGTGATGGTGATTTTGCTTAAATGAATCAGTGGTTTCCAAATGTACTCTGGAGTCCTTAAGTTTTTTATGAGAATTTAAATTACTTATTACTTTTTATTTTGATTTCAAGGCCCATATGTTTGTTCTTGGTTTTAAATTGTATTATAGGATCTAGTTGTGTGTTGTTTGGGTCCAATAAGAAAAAAGGGCTTCCATGGTAGCTCAGATGGTAAAAAATCCACCTGCAACATGGGAGACCTGGGTTGGATCCCTGAGTCAGGAACATTCCCTAGAGAGGAGGGCATGGCAACCCACTCCAGTATTCTTGCCTGGATAATCCCCATGGACAGAGGAGCCTGGTGAGCTATAGTCCATGGGGTCGCAAAGAGTTGGACACGACTGAGCAACTAAACACAGTAAGAAAAAAATCAGGTATAACTCGTAAGTGATGTTCCACAGCCAAGTAAAGGCCAGAGCATAGCCCGTGGGGTTGACTCAAAAGACCCTGGGCCATTGCAGTTAATAAGACAGTCATGTTGTGGGTACCTGTTGTTTTCAGGGAACAAAATCCATCCCGTTTAATTAATGATGCTAATTTGTATTTTAATTCGTTTAAACAGATAATTTCTAAGATACAAATACAATTTAGTAATTAGAATCCTTTTAAATCTTTTTGGCTCTGAATAGAATCACATTGCAATCTGTAGATTTATAAATTTAGGTCTTCTTGTCTTAAATTTACTCTATACTAAACTTTATGTATCTTTCAAAGCAAACAATTAATTTACAACTTGTACTCCCAGACTCAGACCACCTTATTTTTCTTTGAATTTTCAGGTGTATTGGCACTCAAGTGCTCACATAATGGGTGAAGCCATGGAAAGAGTCTATGGTGGATGTTTGTGTTATGGACCACCAATAGAAAATGGATTCTATTATGACATGTACCTTGAAGAAGGGTAAGTTGTATAACTGGATAAAGAAAAATAAAATCTGAATTACTGTGGGTTCATACTTTGTTTTTAAAGATTTGTCAATAAGGAGAAATGATATAAAGCTTATTGCTTCACAGTTACCCAGTATTCCTGCTAAGAAAACTTGAAGTGTTTTAGTAACTCTTGAAGTAGTAAAGACTTTCTTGAGAGCTCTGTTCTAGATCAATGAAGGTGATTTAGATCATAGACCTAAACTGTATATCAGGGAAAGGAAATGAAGGTTGAACCTCTCCTTTCCTAGTGGGACATTTGGGAATGGTCTTCATGAAGAGCAAGCTCAAAGTCACTGAAAATATAAAACTAGTTTATAAAAAAATATCTAGTTTAAAATTCTTAGTATATGATGCACGGGTCTAAAATTCTTAATATATGATGCCGGGGTCTAATCTTCTATATTAAAACCTTTGAGGTATTCTAAAGACATGTTCCCCCAAGCTGTGGTGTGAGTAGAATGGGATAGAAAGAGATTAATTCTATTTTATTCTTCAGGGGTGTGTCCAGCAATGATTTCTCTTCTTTGGAGACTTTATGTAAGAAAATCATTAAAGAAAAGCAAGCTTTTGAAAGATTAGAAGTTAAGAAGGAAACTTTACTGGAAATGTTTAAGGTAAATTGAACTGTAACATGGCCTCCACTTCTGTTTCACTCATTAACGTTACTTAAAGTACATTGGGCTTAGTGTACTAAGTCGATGCCTAGCCTGTTCTTTAGAAAAATTTAACAAATGTTTTTAAAACATGTATGACATTTATAGTCATACAATGCTTAGACATACTTCAAATTGTATTTTAGCTACAGTATTTAGAAGTAAAACTTAAAGAGTGGTTATTTTTTAAAATAATTTTTTCTATTTTCAGTACAACAAGTTCAAATGCAGGATTTTGAATGAAAAAGTGAATACTCCAACTACCACAGTCTATAGGTAAGACTATCAAGTTTCGTTAAATACCACTATTGTATATGTCATTTTAAGTCTTTGTTAAAATTCCTTTTTTTTTTTTTTTTAATCTTCAGATGTGGCCCCTTGATAGATCTCTGCCGGGGTCCTCATGTCAGACACACTGGCAAAATCAAGACTTTGAAAATACACAAAGTAAGCAGTATAACTTTGGAGGCTCTATATAGACCTACTTGTCTACTAAAGATGTAATGTTTATTTAAACTTGCATTCATTTCTCTTTTCAGCCATGTTTCTCTTGCATATGTAAGGGTGGATTTTTTTCTTGTGCTGTCTGCTGACTGTGGGCACTGTGTGTCACTAGCTGTTTTTTGTTTTTTTTTTTTTTAATGGAAATTCTCTCAAGCAGCGACTGAGACTCACCACCCATCACCAGAGCACATGGTGGTGGATTTTTGGGGAACTTACAAAATCACACAGTCAGGCTTTGAGACCGACTCTCTGTAGGGTGCATGCTTTTGCCTTTTGTTATGTCGAAGGTGGTAATTATCCAAGTTGTTCTTTTTTTAACCAAACTAATCATGCCAATAAGATTTTTGTTGTTGGTTGGTTGGTTGATTTTCCATTTTTGCTCAATCTTCTTGTGAAAGAAAGGTGCCTCTAAAGTCAGTTTTGTTTGTGGAGTTGTAATGTCAGTGGGTATTGAAAACTGGGCAATTTTGATAGGATTAAGCAACTAGCTTCGTCCTGTGGCATGAGTACAACCACTCTAGACAGACCTCAGCAACTGGGAGATGCTTATATACTACGTGTTGGCTTTTTATGCCGTTTTTCTTGAAATAAGGGCTAAATATGAATTTGACTCATAATGTAACTGTGAGAAATAACATGTAACTCTTAAATGAGATATTAAGAATTTGAACGTTATCTCATTGTAATTCCCTTTTTTCAGAATTCCTCCACCTACTGGGAAGGCAAGTCGGATATGGAGACTCTACAGAGAATTTATGGCATTTCGTTTCCAGATCCTAAGATGCTGAAAGAATGGGAGAAGTTCCAAGAGGAGGCTAAAAACCGAGATCATAGGAAAATTGGAAGGGTATGTTTAAAAGAATAATGTGTGTAGACCAGATTTTCATTTGAAATATAATTGTATCAGGTAATGGGAATTTAATTCTGAAGAGGTGCTGTAGCTTTCAAGGACTTACTGTACTGTCCTGGAAAAGCTGTAAATTACTTACTCATTGTCCACAGTGTCTTTCTAGAGTGTGTTCAGTACTGTGCAGAAATTCATTTTAACTACTTCTTTTATTGAGAACACATGTTGATGGCCTACACTTTTCTGTAAAAGAAGTATAGCAGCATTTCGTAGAGCTGGGAGATGCTTTTGAAATTCTCTGCTCTCGCTGACTTACTTGAAAGACGTGGAAACTTAAGTCCCAGAAATGTTTATCTGCTTGTTGCCCAAGATGACACAGAGCATCAGTAGTGGATTCTGTGGTGTCTTTTTCTTTATTCCTCCACTCCTAAATGTTTTCTAAACTGGAAGTTAAGTTCGATAAAAAATACTCATTTCTACAAGTGTGTTCACTGTGCTGGGCATGATCCATATGTATACGTATAAACTTCCTTTTGCTTTTGTATACCCAGGACCAAGAACTCTACTTCTTCCATGAACTCAGCCCTGGGAGTTGCTTTTTCCTGCCCAAGGGAGCCTACATTTATAACACACTTATTGAATTCATCAGGGTAAGCCATATTCATCCTTTTCTTCTACAGATTTAAGATATAAGTTGATTTTATTAGATAAGGTCTGCCAGAGGGAAAGATAACCTTGTGTTTGAGAAGAAAGATTTTAAAGAATAAATGAAAACAGATGTATTAGGTCTCATAAAATGTATAAAAAAATTCTTTCCTCCTAATACATTATCTAATCCATATAGTTGGGCATATGTGCATGAGACAAGCTGGTGAGCTTGAAATGGGGCCTGTAACCCCTTATGTGGGAGATCTGTGGCTTTCTGACTGTTCATTTGTATTTTCTTTCAAAAACAAGTTAATCTTTACATTACTTTTTTCTTTGTAAACTGTGACAACCGTACATTTATAGAGAGTAACACCACCAGTATCTCTGTACTCATCTCCTAATTAAAACATATCCAAATGGGGTATATTTGCTTCAGATTTTTTATTGAGGTAGAGTAATACACGGGCTTCCCTGGTGGCTCAGTGGTAAAGAATCCTCCTGTCAATGCAGAAGACATGGGTTTGACCTCTAGGTCAGAAAGATCCTCTAGAGAAGGAAAGGGCAACCTACTCCAGTATTCTTTCTTAGGAAATCCCATGGACAGAGCAGCCTGGCGGGCTGTAGTTCATGGGGTTAGAGTCTCACACTACTTAGCAACTAACAACTGAGTAATACATACATGGTAAGGTGGGAGAAACTCTCTTTTGAGACTCCTTTCTGATCTACTTCCTTCCTTTCCTCGAAGAAACTATATACTATTTTAAAGTTAGCATGGATGGATCCTTTTTGTGCCTGTTGTTTTTACATCTCCCGTATAAATATGTATCTAAATTGTGTGTTTGTATGCTTCAAAGTTACATGCATGAAGTCTTGATGTGTATTAGTCTGCCCTGTGATTTTCATATCGGATAAGTACACATCCAGTTCATTTTCACCCGTTCAGTATTAATCCATCGTATAACTTCCACAGTGTGCCCATGTCCTTACTGGGCACACTGACGTCATTTCCCTTTCTCCCGTGTGACCCGTGGTGCTGGAGTACCCTCCTCTTGTACATGTGCAGGGGCTTCCTCTTTGTGAATACCTCCCAGCGGAGCTTCGAGATTTTAAGATGTGCACCTTGAACTTGACTAGATAGTGCAAAATGGCTCGTGAAATCGTTCCTTGCACCTGATGTGTAAGCATGTATCCCCTACACATGTGTTGTGTCTGCTTCCTAACAGAGTGAATACAGGAAACGAGGGTTCCAGGAAGTGGTCACCCCGAACATCTATAATAGCCGGCTCTGGGTGACCTCGGGCCACTGGCAGCACTACAGCGAGAACATGTTCTCCTTTGAAGTGGAAAAGGAGCTGTTTGCTCTGAAACCCATGAACTGCCCGGGACACTGGTATTCAGCAGTTTTGAGTTTCTCTCAGAGATTTTCTAGATTGTTTTTCCTCCTTTGAAAGTATGTTTAAAAAAAAAAAATGTAATCGGAAGAGTATTTAAGTACATCCTAAGTGCAATGGTGTAACGTCGTCTGTGCCCAGCTAGATCCTCAGATCTGTAGACACTCAAGAGTGGCACTGGGGCAGCATCCGAGAACAGACAGGATACAGAACAGGGGAGACTTTTATTTATTTATTTATTTAAGATACATGCAGCAGAACCTCCTGCTGATGAATCGACATCCTTGGAAAATCCTCCTTGCCTTTAGGCAGCTCACTTTGTATCCTTGGAAGGTGGGTGAGGAGCAGCGTAGGGCAAACCAGGGAGAGCTGTGGCTGGCTGCAGGTAGCCAAGACATAGCTCCTAGCACTGGTCCCGGCAACCAGGCCTGGAGGGCAGAGGGCGTGAAACGGACGAGTCTCCACGTTGGCCCTGGCTTGTAAGTCAGGGAACCAAGTTCAAGTTTATTCTTAGTCTTCCCAAGTTCTTCAAAGTTTCTGAAGCACTTTCAGACTAACCAGGAACTAAAGCACTTTGAGGAGCAGTAAGAAAGTACAGGAGGTGCTAGTGGTAAATCTCCCGTCTGCCAATGCAGGTAGACGTTAAGAGACATGGGTTCAATCCCCAGATTGGGAAGATCTCCTGGAGAAGAGAATGGCAACCCACTCCAGTATTCTTGCCTGTCCCACAGATAGAACAGGCTGGTGGGCTACAGTCCATAGGGTAGCAAAGAGTTGGACATGATTGAAGTGACTTGCATAGTACAACAGCTTAAGTACAGACTTTCATTTCCACTGTTTCTATAGCTAAGATTTTCTTTACAATATGAGCCTTAATTAAAGGCCATCCTCAAAGAGCACAAGGATAGGACTTCAGACTTAATGGAAATACATTTTTTATTCTGGCTTGGTCATGGATGGTTGTATTATAATTTATTTGCTGCTTTATTCATGCAAGTGCTTAGAAAAGCCCAGACTTTTGATGTGTGAAAAGCTAGATCCAGTATTTGGCAGCCTTTCTTAGCAGTATCAGAGAAGCAGTTGTGTTCTTGTGAAATTAAATGTCAGTGGATTTTATTTTGCTCTCTTCTTTAGCCTCATGTTTGATCATCGGCCAAGATCCTGGCGAGAGTTGCCTCTGAGAGTTGCTGATTTTGGGGTGCTTCATAGGAATGAGCTGTCAGGAGCACTCACAGGACTTACTCGGGTCCGAAGGTTCCAGCAAGATGATGCTCATATATTCTGTGCCATGGAGCAGGTATGAGACTCTGGGGTGAAACACTTTGAGACATGTCAAGAAAATTGAGGAAAATTAAATTACCACTGTCCCCCCCCTTTTTTTTTAAGATTGAGGATGAAATAAAAGGTTGTTTGGATTTTCTGCGTACAGTATATAGCATATTTGGATTTTCTTTTAAACTGAACCTGTCTACTCGCCCAGAAAAATTCCTTGGAGATGTTGAAGTATGGGATCAAGCTGAGAAAGTAAGTGGTGGTTTTCAGTGCGCTTCAGTATTAACTTGAGTGAAATTGGCTTGCGCCATAATGTGAGAAAGCCAAGCTTCTTTAAATGGATAAAAGCGAAAGAAAATTGGAAATGGTTTCTAGGCTTGTGTAAGCCAGTTTTTTCCTCTGTGATTTTGTATTTTAGACATGGTTGAGTGTGTTTTTTTTTAGTCATCAAGCTGTAACCTTTAAAGGGGTTTGTGTATGAGTATGTCTAGGTGGACAAAATTGTAAAGCAAAGAATAGTAACCCATAAAGTAGTTATAATATTTTTAGTCTCAAATTAGGATGGAAGAAGTTGCATTTCAACAAAAATTTAGATCATTTTGTTTTATCCGTAGCAACTTGAAAACAGTCTGAATGAGTTTGGTGAAAAGTGGGAATTAAATCCTGGAGATGGAGCTTTCTATGGTCCGAAGGTCAGTACCAAAGTCTAATTGAGAGTAATATGTCTTTTCTGTTCGGGTGAAGAAGAGATTACTTTAAAGTTTTTAAAATTCACCCCTAATAGAACCCAATCTTTGCATCTTAGATTGACATCCAGATTAAAGACGCTATTGGCCGGTACCACCAGTGTGCAACAATACAGTTGGATTTTCAGTTGCCCATTAGATTTAATCTTACTTTTGTAAGGTGAGTTTCTAAGTGTCTGCTCTGAATATTCTTCGATATGACATAAAGGAACATATATACAAAATAAAACAATATTTTTTTTCTTTCTAGCCATGATGGTGATGATAAGAAAAAGCCAGTCATTATCCATAGAGCCATCTTGGGGTCAGTGGAAAGAATGATTGCTATCCTCACTGAAAACTATGGGGGAAAATGGTAATGTTTGTCATTATTTTCTTGTGTTTTTGTCCAGACTGTGTAAATTAACTGTTAGAAATGTCCACTGTCCAATTTAGTTCTATGATGGAAAGGGAGAATGATTCTAGTTGTTGACTTCTAATTAATGACAAGTGTTTATTAAAAAGTAAGGAATCACAGTCTAAACCCAAATTTTTTAGCTAGAAGAATGTTTGTAATTATTTTTAGCAGTTGATTGGTTTGAATGTTATATAAATGCTTTCTAATTAGGAGTTATTAATCAGTAAGAAGCTCATTGTTTTGATTGCTTTCTAAGTAACTTTGGGAACTTATAAAACTTTGTTTTTTGAGTAAACAAAAGTAGGCTTTCAGCAGCACCTTGTTCAGTGTTGCTGATCATAATAAATAAGCATTCCGGACCCTTTAGAAGCCAAGTTTTTGGGTTTTTTTCTTTTTTTGGATTGAAAGTACAGAGTCCAAACCAATTAACATTTTTGTGTCTCATTTCTAGAAACGTTTGTTTCTGCTGGCAAGATAATAAGCACGTTACTTGCATTTTATTTTCTCAGCACCTTTGTCTGGGCCCCATTTTGGGAAGGCAGTTGAAAACAGGAAATGGTTATGAAACACCCACCCATTTTGTACAGCCTGCATCATTACATTGCAGTCACTTCAGTTTCGTTTGTAATTTGATTAGTTCAGACATTTTAGGTCAGGGATGTCATATGTATAAATGAAATAAGCTAATTTCTTTTCAGTTATATTTCACAAAATCAGAACAAATATGGGCAGTATTCTCTGCACAATCTCGAGAATAGGGAGATCCTCAGGTGATGCTTTACCAAACCTGTAGTAGTAGGTGGCGAAGAGCCCACAATTGGGGTGGAATTTAGTGCTCACCAAATTCAGCCTAATTTGGTGCTTGAAGGTGAAAATGAAAGTCACTCAGTTGTGTCTGACTCTTTGCCACCCCATGGACTAAACAGTGCAGAAGGCAATGTCACCCCACTCCAGTACTCTTGCCTGGAAAATCCCATGGATGGAGGAGCCTGGTGGGCTGCAGTCCATGGGGTCGCGAAGAGTCGGATACGACTGAGTGACTTCACTTTCACTTTTCACCTTCATGCATTGGAGAAGGAAATGGCAACCCACTCCGGTATTCTTGCCTGGAGAATCCCAGGGATGGGGGAGCCTGGTGGGCTGCTGTCTGTGGGGTCACACAGAGTCTTACACGACTGAAGCGACTTAGCAGCAGCAGCAGGACTATACAGTCCATGGAATTCTCCAGGCCAGAATACTGGAGGGTGTAGCCTTTCCCTTCTCCAGGATCTTCCCAACCCAGAGATCGAATCCTCCCGCATTGCAGGTGGATTCTTTCCCACCTGAGCCAAGAGGGAAGCGATTTGGGGCTTCCTCCAGCCTAACTGTAGCAGTTACTCCCTTAATTGTAGCAAAATAACTTGAAACTAGAGGCGGGACCAGGAGCAGCACTGGCTTGAGTCTGCAGCAGGTGGGGACTGGGTACCTGAAATCCCTGCAAGGAGAACGGCACATGGGCTCGCCTTCTTATACGCAGTGAAAGCTCACTGTTACCAAGTCCCATCACCAGCTGCTAACAGTTTCTATTTGTTGAGTCCTGCAAAATGGATCTTGAATAAACTGAAGGCACAGTCTCTGTCCTTACATGAAGAATGAGTAATACAATAACACTTGAATAAAATAACCTTTGGGGTAAAATAACTTGAATCATTAAGTGCTTTGCTTTGTCAGTGTGTGAAGCCCTCCAGCAGCAGGTGCCTGGTGTTTTCTGTTAGCTGCTATGTTGAATTATGGAGCATGGTCCCAGCTCTCTATTTGCTTTGCTCTCTCTGCTTAGCAAGACAAGTCTTAGTTACAGATTTTCCCTTTTTTCTGCTCCTGAATCGCCCTTCAGTCCTTATTGGACATTGGGAAAAAAGCCAGGTTTTTGGAAGTGGTCCTTGCATGTTTCAGGAAAAGGTACAGAATAGTAGACTAAGAAATGTGCTATCCTTGGTGAAGAACGTTCCCAAATTCACATTACATATTTTTTTTATTTCTTCTAAAGGCCCTTCTGGCTGTCCCCTCGTCAGGTAATGGTAGTTCCAGTGGGACCAACATGTGATGAATATGCCCAAAAGGTAATCCTTAAGTATGACTTTCTTGAAATTTAATAGCTATTGTTCAGCTTTTCAGATCTCATAAATTATATTTATGCTTTGTAAGTCAAGCTGCTGTGATATAGAGAAGTGTTTATATTTTCAGTCCTTGGTAAGCCTAAGTAGATCATATTACCTCTTCAATGTTTTTTTATGTGGTTCTGTGGTGAGTAGACTTAATTTGGAAAGTTTTACACACACTTGATGTTTTAGTTTTTAATGTTAGCAAATTGTGTGACATGTAAATTCAAATGCATAATGTAGTGTAAACTGCTCTTTGACTCAGAGTAATTTTGGTTTGTTTCTAACGCACGTTTCTTTAATTTGAAACTTTTTTTCAAGTGGATGGTATGACAGAGCAATCTTTGCCTTCCCTACCAAAAAGCCACCTTACTAACAGATGTACGAATATCCATTCATACCTCACACCTTAAAGAGTAGAACAGTCTATTCTGTTATACAGCAACAGTTCCATGCTAAGGAATCTCAAATTATGAAAAGTTGAGTTATTAATAGAAAGCATTGTTTCATAATTGCAAGCTGAAAGTGATAAATTGGCTAGACAGAAATCTGTATATCAATGAATAACAGTGTACCATCAAAACCACCATGCTGGACTTCCCTGGCAGTCCAGAGGTTAAGCCTCCACGCTTCCACTGAAGGGAGCACAGGTTCAGTCCCTGGTTGGGCCACTAAGATCACAGACCGCACTGTGCAACCAAAAAAAAAAAAACCCAGCCTGTGTTCGGATCAGAATAAATTGCACTTGAGTCTCAACTGCCTTTTAATAAAGAAACATTTAAAAAACCCAACTGATGGGCAGACTATTCAAGATATACTGTATTCCTATCACCTCACACAGTAGTTTTAATCAGTTATGCTTTCCATGGTTAATGGATTTTACTTTATTGTATATGCATTATGAAAGCTCACAGTAGAAAAAAGGTCAGTTTTAGTTAACTCACTTTTCAACTGTAACACTGACTTTCTCCACGTGGGGATGGAGTGGCATTTCAAATTATGTAGGGGGTGGATTTTTGATTATACTGAGTTGTGGGGGGAGGGCACTGCTATTAATCCTTAATGACTAGAGACCAGAGATGTTAAATAGCCTGCAGTTACCAGGCTTCTCACCCAGTGGCAGAATAACTCAACTAACATGTGCACAGGGCTCGTGTTAAGAAAAAAAGCACTGGTGCTTTATACTTTAAAATAGGTTACAGTTGAGAGTGTAGTCTTATCCTGGCACTGTAATAAACTAAGTAAGAACCTTTCTGAAATTTGCATACTTATAAAATCCCAGGAGGTTCATTGGTTAATGATCACTAAAGCGTAACAACCTATTAGTGAAATTAAAATGACCCGTTCAGATCATTCTGTTTTATTGAGTGGTAATTGGTTGTCAGATGGATGGAAAATTTAACCTGGTTTATTTAATTCACAGTTTACCTCTCAAACAATATATCGTTTTGTAGTTCCTCATCACGATAATATATGTTTCAGTATATTTGTTAACATTCCTTTTTAATGTTTGTGTAATTGTCCAAATTGTTTGCTAAATAAAATTATTTAAGATCAAAATATAATTCTCCTTGAGATCTGAAGAATTCTCTGTGTTTAAATAGGTACAGCAACAATTCCACGATGCTAAATTCATGGTGGACATTGATCTGGATCCAGGCTGTACATTAAACAAGAAGATCAGAAATGCGCAGTTAGCACAATATAACTTCATCCTAGGTAAGAAAGGAGACTTACCAAAGACAGCCTGCCAAACCTTAGGAAAACTTGAAACTTGGAGTTGTAGGCTTAAGGGAATTGTGATCATCAGTAGTCTTTCCAGTCCTGGTCTCAAACTGTATGTTTGTTCTGTTGATACAACAAAGGAACATTTTGGTTTGGAAACTTGAAAGCTTCAAGTAATCTTGAAAGGTTTGTCTAAAAATCTTCTTGCCTTCACCTCCTACTGTTCGTCTGGTGAATTTTTATTAAGTTGGCTGGATTAAGTGACCTGGTAATAAGCACAGCAGTTCTAGTCATTGCAGAATGGTGGGTTGGGTTTTGTTTTTTCATGAGTAGATTTGGTCACCTGTACATTTTAATGAATCAGAAGCTACAGGGTGGATTTCTGTTTGAATATTCAGTAGGAATCTTTTCACCTAACAAAAGTTTTGTGGGTTTTGGTTTAGTTGTTGGTGAAAAAGAGAAAACCAGCGGCACTGTCAATATCCGCACGAGAGACAATAAGGTGCACGGAGAGCGTACGATCTCTGAAACCATTGAGCGGCTCCAGCAGCTCAAGCGTTCCCGCAGCAAACAGGCAGAAGAAGAATTTTAAGGAGGAATTTCGCCCAGCTTGGCTCAGTAGAAAAGGGTAAACATGCTTGCCTACCATGATCTTTGTATGATGGAAAATATCAGCTTATACTAACCTTAGAATAATTTGGCAGAGCCTTTGGAGATTACTGCAGATCAATGTTTTTTAATTTAGACTTAGACTATACATATTTGAAGAAGGTAATTAAAAGTGATACAGTAACATGATTTTATTCATTAAATTTCTGAACACTGGAATAAAAGCATGAGGAATGTGCTAATGTAATGTGGAAGAATGTTTTTGTAAATGTAATACAGCTAAAATGTAAGTTTTTTTCAGATTTGGTCAATGGAAAAGATTAGAATTGGATTATGATATAAAAATAAAAACTGTTCACGTAAGTTTCAACCACTCTGTCCTTCATGTCCATACACACCTACCCGGAACAAATCACATGATCCAATATTTATCTTTCATGTTTTGTAACACAGATGATGTAAGTTGGGTGGAGAGGTCAAGTCCATAGTGTACGCTGTTCTCAAACTGCGGTATGAACCAGGGGCCTGCCGCTCAGTCATAGGATGACATCTTGTAGGAATGTCACTTGTAGCTGTTTTGGGGACGCAAACCTTTCAAAACCAACCATGAAGCTATTTTAGAGTGAAAGTGAAGTCACTCAGTTGGGTCCGACTGTTTGCAACCCGATGGACTGTAGCCTATCAGGCTCCTCTGTCTATGGGATTTTCCAGGCAAGAGTGCTAGAGTGGATTGCCATTTCCTTCTCCAGGGGGTCTTCCCGACCCAGGAATTGAACCCAGGTCTCCCACATTGCAGGCAGACGCTTTACCGTCTGAGCCACCAGGGAAGCCTGTTTTTTGTTTTTTGTTTTGCACAAATTTTTAAGAAGGGTGAGTCATGGATATAGATATCTATTTCAGTTTCCAGTTCAGTCGCTCAGTAGTGACTGACTCTTTGTGACCCTGTGAACTGCAGCACGCTAGTCCTCTCTGTATATCACCAACTCCCGGAATTTACCCAAACTCATGTCCATTGAGTTAGTGATGCCATCCAGCCATCTCGTCTTCTCCTTCTGCCCTCAATCTTTCCCAGCATCAGGGTCTTTTCAAATGAGTCAGCTCTTCGGATCAGGTGGCCAAAGTATTGGAGTTTCAGCTTCAACATCAGTCCTTCTAATGAACACCCAGGACTGATCTCCTTTAGGATGGACTGGTTGGATCTCCTTGCAATACAAGGGACTCTCAAGAGTCTTCTCCAACACCACAGTTCGAAAACATCAATTCTGTGCTCAGCTTTCTTTATAGTCCAACTCTCATATCCATACATGACTACTGGAAAAACCATAGCCTTGACTAGATGGACCTTTGTTGTCAAAGTAATGTCTCTGCTTTTTAATATTCTGTCTAGAATATTAAAAACTTTCCTTCCAAGGAGTAAGCGTCTTTTAATTTCATGGCTGCAGTCATAATCTGCAGTGATTTTGGAGCCCCCCAAAATAAAGTCAGCCACTGTTTCTACTGTTTCCCCATCTATTTGCCATGAAGTGGTGGGACCAGATGCCATGATCTTAATTTTCTGAATCTATAAAGATCTCTATATCTAGATATAAGACGGATGTTTCATAGATACAGAGAACAAACTGCTGCTGCTACTGCTGAGTCGCTTCAGTTGTGTCCAACTCTGTGCAACCCCATAGACGGTAGCCCACCAGGCTCCACCGTCCCTGGTATTCCCCAGGCAAGAACACTGGAGTGGGTTGCCATTTCCTTCTCCAATGCATGAAAGTGAAAAGTGAAAGTGAAGTCGCTCAGTCGTGTCCGACTTCGGTACCCCATGGACTGCAGCCTACCAGGCTCCTCCATCCATGGGATTTTCCAGGCAAGAGTACTGGAGTGGGTTGCCGTTGCCTTCTCCGAGAGAACAAACTAGTGGTTACTAATGCAGAGAGATAAGAGGGGAGGGGCAGTATAGGGGTAAGTAGAGGGTTAGGAGACACAAACCTTTAGGTGTAAAATCAGCTGCAAGGATATACTGTATAGTACTAGGGAATTTACCCAGGATTCTGTAATGAATATAAATGGAGGATAATCCTAAAAATTGTGAATCACTATGTAACTAATTTGTATTATACATCAGCTGTACTTCGAAAAAAAAAAAAACAAGGTGTGTTTATGGCGGACTCTTCTGGGCCCTAGAATTCTATATACAAATTCTGTGTTCTCTCATAAGGAATAATTTATGAGTTTCTTTTTTGCCAATGAATGGTGTTTGGGAGAACACAAAATAAGGAATTTCTTATTTTTAATTAATAAATGGAGACTTATTAATTCCTCATTAGTGATTCTAAAAATGTAACATCTTGTCAGTTCTCAGTAACTCCAGTAGCTTGTTTGCTAGGATCACTTCAAAGGAGAGCCAATTTGCATCGACTAATCCTCATTTTAATAAAGGAGATAAGATCTTTAATCATAGGGGTTTTCTTTTTGAAACTTCATAATTAAGCCTTTTTTATGATTGTCTTAAGACAGCCTTTGACAGATTTGTAATTAACATCTTATCTGATCTTGGGAAATTAATTTGGGATTTGAACCAAAACTTTGTATTCACAAATCATAACACCAAAATGTCTGATTCATTTCACAACTATACTTGACTTTTATTTCTTTAAGATCTTAGTATCTGAGTTTGGATTTTTTTCCTCAGTTTTTTTTAAAAACTCATATTACAAAGAATTATTTTAAATGGTTTTCATAATGTAGTTCAAAGACCAGCTATGATTTATCTAGATTTTTTCCAGCCCACCTTTTACACTTGAAGCAACAAATGGCTTTGCTTGCAATACTTGGAAATACTACAAAATGTAAGAAAAGACATAGGTAAGCAGGACTGGGAATCAAAAGATTACTCTTTGTAACTGACACCTTCTTCACTTAGTCCTCAGATTTCAGTGGAAGTATTGGGACCACTCCCTTATTTCAGGTGGTACTCGTAGTAAAGAACCTACCAGCCAGTGCAGGAGACATGAGACATGGGTCAGGACATCCCCTGGAGGAGGGCATGGCAACCCACTCCAGTATTCTTGCCTGGAGAATCCCATGGACAGAGGAGCCTGATGACAGTCCATAAGGTCACAAGGAGTCGGACACGATCGAAGCAACTTGGCATGCATCCCAGCAAAGCTCTTATGCCTGTAGTTTATTTTCCTTCTCTTTCCCAGAGAGCAGACTTCTATTTATTGTACCCCTCTGATCTCTTCTGGCATATAATGAAGAATTGACAGAACCCAGTTTCTGGGATTTCCCTGGCAGTCCAATGGATAAGACCCTTTGTTCCCATTGCATGGGCACAGATTCGATCCCTGGTCAGGGAACTAAGAGCCACACGCTACACAGCATGGCCTAAAAAGAAGTGATAGAACTTAATTGTTTAGACTGTATCAAGAGTTAACATGATCTTGGTAACAAAAAACACAGACAGGAATGACGTAAGAACAATGACATCTGCAAAAACAGATTTTGTGGTATAAAAATCACAAAATTAGGTACAAAAATAAAGTAGGTGCCAAAATGTGTAATGTGTATACCAAAACCAAAATGAAGCCAAAATCTGTAGAGACGAAGTCTGTACTGCGCAGGCGGGTTAGGATGGTCTAGACAAGTGAAAGGTTGAAGGACCGGGGATGGCCAGCTGAGGTCACGCCCCTGGTGACCTCCTGGGCCCACTGCATCACTTGCTTCACTGATCTTTACTACATCCCCACACACCTGCGCTGTGACTGCCAGACGGTGCTTCTTGAGTTGTACTGGGCACAGGAATCTCCAGGAGATGCCGTGAAAATGTACACTTACATTGTGGGTCTGGGTCCTGGGATCCTGTGTCTAACGAGTTCCTAGTTGATGCTGAGAAGAACACTCTGAAAATCAAACTGTAGTAGAAGGCCTGAAAGGAAACCAGGCTCTTGTACTGTGGACCCTCAGCTGATTCCCACTGTGCCAGGCAACCATGTAACCATGCCTGTGTAGGCTTCTGTTCTTGTGTTGAAATATGTTAACATATATGTCAATACATATATGTCAATAATATAGTAAGTTATGCACAATGTGATGATTTGGTACACATAAATACTGCAAAATGGTTTACTGCAATAAGGTTAGTTTACATGTCCATACCCTCTACTACCATTTTTCAAGACAAGTTTCTTCTAGAAGCTTCCAGCATTCTGCTGCAACTTGGGCTCATGGCAGCCCTCACCTGGATCAGCAGCTCCCATCTCCACTCCATATTTGATCTCTTCCCTGAATTCCATGTCTTTCTTTCACTTGGGTCACAGCTTCATGTTGGTGGGCAGGATTTTCCAGCTGCTTTCAAAGAAGGATGTGTGGAGTTAGGTATAGAATCTTGGTTGAAAATAAATTTTTTTCTGAGGCTTTGGAAGACATTGCTTTCATTTTCTTCTGCCTTCTAGTATTTCTCTGAAGAATCCATTCTTATTCTCTGTCGTTTGTGGGTTACCTGTCACTTTTTTTCTCTGAAAAGTTTAGATCTCTTTTTCTTTAGCCTTATTGTTCTAAAATTACATGATGACGGTGTGGGTCTTTTACCTTCCATCCTGGTGAGCAGCCTTTTCATTCTGGAAATTGGTGCCCTGCAGTACTGAGAAAGGCTTTTTGTGTTGTCTGTGATGATTTTCTTCCTTATCTTGGTCCTAATGAGCCTTCTATTATATAGGTGTTCTACTTTAGGGGAGATTTCCTTAACTTTTCTTTCTGTAATTTCATGTGTGTGTGTGTGTGTGTGTGTGTACAGACTGGAGAACTTTACTGAATTACAATCTGATGGGCAGTTTATTTTTCCTTCTGTTCTTAGTGCCTAATTTCTATCATTTAGAACTAATTTCTATCATTTAGTTGTTTTACATTCGAGTTCTCCTTAACTTTATTTTCCCATTCATTCTATTGATTAAAAAAGTTTCAACTGCCACTTTTTTTAAGTTTCCAGGATTATTCTCTGTTCTGAGCCTATTCCTTTTATAATAACATTCTGTAGGGGTTGTTAAGTTTCTTCAGAGAAGTTTCTTCCAATCTCCCTGCAACTTAAGCCTGCTGGTGTTGCATGCAGGAAGGGGCTTGGCAGAGGAAGTTTTATTCAATATGCTGACTGTAACTTTACTCTCCCAATATCCAAGCCCACTTCATCTTTGTCCTCCTCAGACCCTGGTGTCTCAGAAGGCTGCAGTCTCTCTGTTTGAGAATAAACCAAACATTCTGGGAGGGGCAGCATGGAGCAACCACTTGACTGCACAAGGTAGGGTTGCAGACAGAGGTTTAACTCCTCTCTATGCAGACTTCGAATAAAGCCCTTATATTTAGCCTTCTTTCTTCCATTGTACCCAATGCCTCTAATTCCTGAAACTTTCTGGGTTCTTCAAGGCAAATAGTCTTGCTCTTTCTAGTCTGTTACAAGCATTTTAATTTGATCTTCCTTTTCTCTGCTGCATCCTAAGTCAATGCCCAATTTACCATCTTTTAGTTGTATACAACTTAGTGATTAAACAACAACCACCACAAAACGGTTCACCTCTTGGTGGGTGCCTAGCCAATAGACACAACCAAGCCACCAATCAGGAGAAGGAAAGATTAATTACTTGCAGCACGTAAGGAGGATCCCCAGGATCTCCTGCAAAGCAGTATCTCCCCAAAGAGCAAAATTGGGAATGTTTTAGGCTAAGGTCATATGCATATTCATGAAGGAGTTTGAGCAGAGGTGAATTCAGCATAGAAATGGGGCAAAGCTTGACAGATTCCAAGCTTTCCTTGAAGTCAAGAAGGTCGATAAAGTCAACATCAACATCCCTTAGGCTCCAGTTGATCTGGTGGTTGAGCGCTAAAGGTGGAGGGAGGGGTTTAAATTCTGCAAAACAGTTCAATAAAGTGCTTCAGGCTAATCTTTACCACTGAAACAGAACTGGGATTTTTTACAACTGATTTGTTCATCTTTAGATAGTTTCCTTAAGGGGTATCCCAGAGTGAAAAAGCTGGCTTAAAACTCAACAATCAAAAAAAGATGATTATGGCATCTGGTCCCATCACTTCATGGCAAGTTGATAGGGAAACAATGGAAATAGTGACAGACTTTATTTTCTTGGGCTCCAAAATCACTGAAGCTGGTGATTGCAGCCACAAAATTAAAAGATGCTTCCTCCTTGGAAGAAAAGCTATGACAAACCTAGACAGCATATTAAAAAGCAGAGACATTATTTTGCCAACAAATGTCCATATAGTCAAATCTATGGTTTTTCCAGTAGTCATGTGTGGATGTGAGAGTTGGACCATAAAGAAAGTTGAACACCGAAGAATTGATGCTTTAGAACTGTGGTGTTAGAGAAGACTCTTGAGAGTCCCTTGGACTGCAAGGAGGTCAAACCAGTCAATCCTAAAGGAAATCAATCCTGATATTCATTAGAAGGACTGAAGCTGAAGCTCCAATACTTTGGCCACCTGATGCATAGAGCTGATTCATTATAAAAGACCCTGATGCTGGGAAAGACTGAAGGCAGGAGAATGGGACGACAGAGGACAAAATGGTTGGATGGCATCACCGACTCAGTGGGCATGAGTTTTGAGCAAGCTGCAGTCCATGGGGTTGCATAAAGTTGAACACAACTGAGCAACTGAACAACAGGTGGTGCTAGTGGAAAAGAATCTGCCTGCCAATGCAGGCGATGCAAGAGACGCAGGTTCGATCTCTGGCTTGGAAAGATCCCCTGGAGGGTAGTATGGCAACCCACTCCAGTATTCTGGCCTAGAGAATGCCATGGACAGAGGAGCCTAGTGGGCTGTAGACCATAGGGTTGCAAATAGTTGGATATGACGGAAGCAACTTAGCACGTGTGCAGCCTTCTACAACAAATTTTTTATTTTGGAATTTTGAAGCTTTTGGAGGCTTCTACCTACCAATTAAAATAGGTACATTAGTTTAAAACAAGGGCTCTAAAATTTTAACAGTTCAGATGTTTCTCCAATTCAAAGGATCCATGGAGTTAGCTCTACAAATATTTTTCCCTGCTAATCTAAATTTAGAGAAGATGAAAACACCACTCTTGCTTCCAGTAGATCCTGCAGGCACATATCCAGAAGGCTGATGGTTTTAACTGCCAGCTGAAAATTGTTCTGGAGTGTCACAACCCCAACGTGGCCATTTCAGGGCCTGATCTGTATTTTCCAATTAAGTACTTGCAAGCATACTTAAACCCAGCTGGTGCTCCCATAGGTGACTGTTTGCAAGGGAGCTGTTTGATCTTTGAGGCACAATTTCCCAGGATTACCTTCATAGCCTGACTTTCCTGGTAGCGCAGCTGGTAAAGAATCCCCCTGCAATGCAGGAGACCCCAGTTCTATTCCTGGGTTGGGAAGATCCGCTGAAGAAGGGATAGGCTACCCACTCCAGTATTTTGGGGCTTCCTTGGTGGTTCAGCTGGTAAAGAATCCACCTGCAGTGCGGGAGATCTGGGTGCGATCTCTGGGTTGGAAAGATCTGGAGAAGGGAAAGGCTACCCACTCTGGTATTCTAGCCTGGAGAATTCCATGAACTGTATAGTCTATGGGGTTGCAAAGAGTTGGAAACCACTGAGCAACTTTCACAGCCTAATTCAGATATGAGATATGATCTCAGCAACTTTCTGAGCCCAGTGTGGTGGATCACACGTGTGCTATCTCTGAGTCTAGCTCCCCAAGGAGTTACCCTTGGGTCAGTTCAACTTCTTTTATGTGACTTGGTTTCTCCCAGTGACAGACAGTCTAAAACTGTCACGGGTGCTCAGAGGCTACCACTAGGTGATCAGTCTCCGTCATGCCCCTGGAGCAATATTCACTTAATGGTGGTGCGACCTCTGCATGTCACCAGAGCTGATCCTCAGACACTTCCACGAGGTTCTCAGTTGCCTGAGGAAGCCTCGTGGCCAAAAGGAGCAAAATGTCTCTTTATTCATCAGAGCTGAATAATTAAGTCTCATTTCACTAGCAAAAGTTTTGTTCAGACTGTATATCAACCCCCCCCCTTTTTTTTTCCAATTTAAGTGAAATCTAACAAAATCCAGCCATCTATGATTCCCTGGCTCTCTTGCCCAGACCCCCTGGGCCCTGCCTAGGAAAAGCACCTGTGCACCTTAAGACTCCATGTCTTAAGTGAAAACCAGCTTCAATAAAAATTTTAAGATTATCAGCCAAACAATAAGATCTGAGTATCAAGAGAGCTCACTACAACACCCGAGGAATACCAAGAAGCCTGTGGGGCTCAATGGGCCGGTTCCAGGTAGAATCCAGGTGTCTCTGTCAAGTGGCTCTGATATCTTGCCTACTACACCAAGCATGTGTCAATGAAAAATTAATCAGTCGATCTAAGAAAGAAATGAACATTTTTTATTCAAGGCAAATGTGAGGATTACAACCCAGAAAGAGCATTTCAGAAAGCTCTAAGAACTCTTCCACTTGTTAGAAGTCAAGACACAGTTATACACATTTTTTTGCGACAGAGGCTGTACCTTAAATAATATATTATTGACAGTTTACATAATCCGGATCTAAGCACCATGCGGCCTCTATCAAGAAAGAATGTTATCTTTAAGGAATTGTCTTATTAATATTGAAAGAATGTTGTTCTTTATGGGTGAGCAGGTATTTCTGCTGATGGGGGAGGTTTGGTCAATGCATAATGCATATATGCAATGCACAGTGGTGGGGAGAGGAAATCAAAGCATGGAGAAATTTTTTATAGTTAAATTTTTCTTGTCATAAAATAGTTTTATTTCATATTTGACTTGGAAGGGAGATGGGATGGGGGGAGTTTGGGGGAGTAAGAGGCAGGGTTACTGTGGAATTGAGGGTGGAATGATTGAGGGATGGTGCCATCCCAGGGAGGTATAGATAATTGCATTTAATTCACAATGGCCTGTGGGAAGTGCCATTTATGTGTTGACTTTGAGAATATGAAGTCATGTGCTCCCTGTAGGCTCTTGTTTAGTCAGTAAGTCTGGTCTGACTCTTTGCAATCTCCATGGCCTGTAGCCAGTCAGGCTCCACTGTCCTTGGGATTTCCCAGGCAAGAGTACTGGAGTGCATTGCCATTTCCTTCTCCAGGGGATCTTCCTGACCCAGGGATTGAATCTGAGTCTCCTGCATTTCAGGAAGATTCTTTACAACTGAACCACCTGGAAAGCCCTCTATAGGCTCTTAAAGACACTCAGTTTGGAAGAGACCTAGGTAAATGAGTTACTTCAAGATATGACCTCTTGGAGTTTTCACTATCTCAGAGTTCATCATGCATTTCCAGTGAGGCCAGAACTTTTTTTATCAAAGGGGACTCTCCTCTGGCTACTAGTGTAAGGAATTTTATGCTGGGAAAGCCTGACCTATGAATATGTGCAGCTATTTTACCTTTAGGCAGCAGAGGGCAATCTTGCCCTTCTTATGCAGATTGACATTCATTTGACAAAGTTGAGTAAAATCAGCTAAAAAATGCAGACTGACATACATTTGACAAGGTTGAGATAAAATCAGCTAAAATAACCTTAGCTAGTTGCTCCTTTTCTACAAAGACAGAAGTAAATTCTTTCCCACAGGCCAGTCAGGGCTTTGAAACCCTTTCCTGATACACTGTGAGGCAGAGAATACCTGCTTCCTGGACTAGTTGATTCACAAGAGGAAAGGGACAGGGCTCACGGGACGCAACTCTTACTTTAGCAGATAACTATGCTCTTAGCTGGGGAGTGGGGAGTGAAATGAGCTGAAAAGAGGGATAAGGAGACTGAGTCTCAATAGAAGTAGGGAATTAATGGGCTTCCCTGGTGGCTCAGATGGTAAAGAATCCCCCTGTAATGCAGGAGACCCAGGTTCAATCCCTGGATCAGGAAGATCCCCTGGAGAAGGAAATGGCAACCCACTCCAGTATGCTTGCTGGAAAATCCCATGGACAGAGGAGCCTAGCAGGCTACAGAACATGGGGTTGCAAAGAGACATGATTTAACAACTAAACCACCACCAGGGAATTAACATCACCTTCTAGCAATTGTTTAGATCCTTTTGTTGTTGTCAGTTGGTGGTGTCTGACTCTACAACCCCATGGACTGCAGCATGCCAGGCTTCCCTGTCCTTCAGTGCCTTCCAGAGTTTGCTCAAACTCATGTCCATTGAGTTGATGATGCCATCCAACCATCTCATCCTCTGTTACCCTCTTCGTCTCCTGCCCTCAATCTTTCCCAGCACTGGATCCTTATTCCTATTCAAAGATATTTTGGCTGGTGAGAACGCCCATGTAGGTGAGTGGGAATGCTCTCATATATGTTTTGGCTGCAAAGGTCAAAGCTTTAGCCTAGGTCTTTTCTCTGAAATATAAGTGGGACTCTGAATTTTTTTCTGTAGCCACTATTTTCAAAAAGCATCTACCATTTGGAACCTGAATTATCCACAATTGACTGCATAAACCAAGGCCAGGGTTTATTTGATCAAAAATGAATACATTCAGTATATTCAATATACCAACATGTCTCAGTGCCTGCTCACCCACTAACAGAAGAAATAGCACTTGTTGATAAAATCCCTGCCTCCTTATCTCCAGTGAAAATCTTGCTCCTTTTGCTCTAGTTCCAAGGAAGGTTGGTGGAGGGTTTTGCCTCCAGGAGAAAACATGCCTAATTGCCCAGAAGTAGGAACAGAACTGAGAAATATTGGGTTACCAAAGAGTATAGCAACCGTCTGTGCCCACTGTTATATCATCCTACGGGCAGAAATCTAGGAAACTGAGATTTGAGGCATCACTTAATGCATTGGATTTGCTTGTGGTGTGACCATCCACTTACGCAGTCCATACCACATCCCGGGCTGACAGAGTCAGAGGACTCACAGACTCCACAGCTCTCTAGATTTTTCTGAAGCACATTAAGTTTGGGAAAGACTGGCTTCAAAAGCTTAGCTAGTGGGAAATTTGATGAAATATTTTTCCCTGAAGGAGAATGACTTTACATTTCAAAACATAAAAGCCAATTAGGGACTAAAAGTGCTGTTGGAGGAGAGACAAGCCCTATTACCAGTTCTGCTATCAAAGACAATGATTTAGAAGCTTAGCTAAGAAGCTGTGTGATGATTGTGACGATTAGTTTAGAAAAATGTGGACTAATGACTCCTAGGAAATGTTAGACCTTTGAAATTCAAATGCATGGATAAAAATGAAAGACGGTCACTTCAGAATTTGTGGACTACAGTTTAACATACATTACTCTAAATCAACAGACTAGAATGTATAATGCAACATAGATGGTACCCTGATACATTAATTCATAAACTTTAAATATTTAAACTGTATTTCCCATATAAAGCAGCAGTTCTCAAGCTTGGATTATGGGAGAAATCACTTAAGAAGATTGTTAAACCGTACAGGTCTTCCTTATGATGAGCTTCTCTCCCCATATTCCCACTGAAAGTTGAAAATATCATAAAGTGGAAAATTCATTTCATACACCTAAACCCATAAAAAGTATAACTTCACCTAGGCTTATAATTTAAGCAACCTTAAAAGTATTTAGAACACTTACATTAGCCTACAGGTGGGCAAAACCATCTAACACGCAGCCTATTTTATAAATACAGTGTTGAATAATTCATGTAACTTACTGAATATGGTTGTAAGTGTATCCACTGTTTGCCCTTGAGATCACATGGCTGACTGGGAGCTGTGGCTGCCACTCACAAGAGTGCTGCTGAATTCTGCTGGCCCAGGGAAAGATCAAAATTCAAAATCCAAAGTACTGTTTCTACTGAAAGTGTAATTATTTCACACCATTATAACCATCATTGGAGAAGGCAATGGCACCCCACACTCCAGTACTCTTGCCTGGAAAATCCCATGGGCGGCGGAGCCTGGTGGGCTGCAGTCTATGGGGTCACTGAGAGTTGGACACGACTGAGCGACTTCACTTTCACTTTTCCCTTTCATGCATTGGAGAAGGAAATGGCAACCCACTCCAGTGTTCTTGCCTGGAGAATCCCAGGGACGGCGGAGCCTGGTGGGCTGCTGTCTGGGGTCGCACAGAGTCGGACACGACCGAAGCGACTTAGCAGCAGCAGCAGCATAACCATCATATATTCCAGGTGATATTCTCCAGTTATAGCAATCCATTAATCAGGAATCAGTCTAACATTTTAACAAGGACCCTAGATGATTTTGAAATGTGTTAGACGGGCTAGTTAACCCTTGCGAAACAAACACAAATGCACTGACCCCTCTGCCCAACTATTCTTCCTCCCCTCAAAAATCCTCTTTAAGATAGTTTATTCAACCAACCTTTCCATTTAACTGTACCAGGCCTCGCTGGTGGTTCAGTGGTAAAGAATCCACCTGCCAATGCAGGAGCCTTAGGAGACGAAGGTTTGATCCTTGGGTCAGGAAGATTCCTTGGAGGAAGAAATGGCAACCCACTTCAGTATTCTTGCCAGGATAATCCCATGGACAGAGGAGCCTGGCAGGTTACAGTCCGAGTCAGACACAACTGAAGTGACTGAGCACACACATGTGACTCATTTAATGGAGTCCTTTTCCAGAGCCACGAACACAGTAATTTCTTTCACTTTCCAGAATTGATTTCTTTTTAAATAACTACTTATCATAAGAAAAAATTGTGATGGCATATTAACAGAGGGTGGTTCTCTGGCAACAAAGTGCAGGTGAGAGCAATTGAGCTGCACA
The DNA here is from genome assembly GCF_014754425.2 of Oryx dammah. Taxonomy (NCBI): domain Eukaryota; kingdom Metazoa; phylum Chordata; class Mammalia; order Artiodactyla; family Bovidae; genus Oryx; species Oryx dammah. Next base: position 31,177,572 of record NW_024070204.1, read on the forward strand.
GAGCAAGCCAGAGGAGCCTCTCTTTACCTGGGATGGGGAGGCAGCCTTGAGTTGACACCTGACCCCAACTAACCAGGCATCTCAGGTGTGGGATCTTGGGAATAACCATCCTCTCCTCCTTTCCTCAAAGGCATGCCATAGGGCCTAAAATCCCTCCAAAAAGCCCTTTTTTTTCCTTTGGGTTTAAATAGATCCTTTCTGGCTTCTCATGTGATCTTCAAGGTATCCCATTTCAAGACCTTGCAAGTACTACTTCCTCTGCAGAAATGGGGAGCCAGGATGGGACCCAGCCGGTAAGAGGCAGGCACGCACCAAGACTGCCCAGCCTTGAGCTTTTCCATGGTGGGCTTAACAGTGTGTTGGATGCAGGTGGTGCCTATGACACAGAGTAGGGTTGATGAGTAAGGATAAAGAAAGATGAAGCGAGGACCCTTCTAGAGACCAGGTTCAAGACAGGAGAGAACTCATTCTAGATATGCTCTGGGCTGAATTAGAAAGACCACAGAAATCCACACACCAGCATTTGGGTAAAGCTTCTCTTCCTCCCTTCCTTTCTTCCTTCTTTCCTGAATAATTTAGTCCAAATATCACTAGAACTGTGCATAATAGGCCTCTATTGTGGGAGGAAGAGCATGGCATCAGAGCCTAAAAGGACAGAGGAGGCACCCGTGTGTTTGAGGGAATGACAGCGACAGAGGCCTTGCAATCCTGGCAGGCCAAGCAGGGCGAAGAGGGCACCCATGTAGGGGTGGTGGTGGTGGTGGCCCCAAATAGGAAGTTAAGAGCACAGGTTAGGTGAGGGAGGGGACAGTGGGACGTAGGGGAGGTGGTGATGAGCCAACGAGTACATTTATGACGGATAGTGGGAGTCAAGGAGTTACAAATATGGAAGGAAAACTCAAATCAGTGATGCTACTTTGGAATTGAAGACATCATTGTGGACCCATGATCTCCAGTATATATAGGTAGGTAAAAAAATAGAGATATGATCGTTTGTGTTTATAAACACACACTCAGACACCACTTCAAACAAGTGATCAAAAAAAAGTTTTTTGGGGCAGTGCATATTTTATGGGATCTTAACCTGGATCTTCCCAACCCAGGGGTCAAGCCCAAGTCTCCCACATTGGCAGGCAAATTCTTTGCCACTGAGTCAACAGGAAAACCCTCTTAGCCCTTGACCAGGGTTCAAAGCCTCAGAAGCCTCAGCAGTGAAAGCTTGGCATCCTAACATTGAACAATCAGGGAATTCCCAAGTGTTCAAAACGAACTTTAGTAAGGGCTTCCCTAGTGGCTCAGTGGTAAAGAATCTGCCTGCCAATGCAGGACACATGGGTTCGATCCCTGGTCTGAGAAGACCCCACATGCCATGGAGCAACAAGCCTGCATGCCGCAACTATTGACCCTGTGTTCTAGAACCTGTGCTCTGCAACAAGAGGAGGCGCTGCCTTGAGAAGGCCACTCACTGCAACTAGAGCAGCTCCTGTTCTGTGCAGCTAGAGAAACGCCCACGCAGCACAGCCAATAAATAAATAAAATTACTTCAAAAAAAGTTTAACATTTCTAGCAATGGGGCAATTTCAAATCAAGTGTCCTCGATAGGTTTCAATAAGACCATGTCACTTCTGTGATATTCCTGCCAAAAATCACAACCTGAATCTAATTATGAAAAAAAGTATCAGACAAATCCAGATTCAGAACATTCTGCAAAACAACTGGCCTGTAATTGTCAAACGTGTCAAGGCCATAATCGTCAAAGAAAGACTGAGGAAGTATTCAAGACAGAAGGGGAATACGATGACCAGATGCAGCGTGTGATTCTAGATTTGATCCTTTCTCTATAAGGACATTAATGGAACGATTGGTGAAACCAGAATGGTGTCTGTGTGTTGGACACTGGATGGCTATCAGTCTTGAATTCCTGATTTTGAAATTGTATTGTGGTTATGTAGGAGGAGGTCCTTGTTTATGGGAAATATACTGAAATATTCAGGAGTGATGGGGTAGCTTTTGATGCTTTTGAACTGTAGTGTTGGAGAAGACTCTTGAGAGTCTCCTGACTGCAAGGATATCAAACCAGTCAATCCTAAAGGAAATCAGTCCTGAATATTCACTGGAAGGACTGATGCTGAAGCTGAAGCTCCAATACTTTGGCCACCTGATGCAAAGAACTGACTCACTGGAAAAGACACTGATGCTGGGAATGAAGGCAGAAGGAGAAGAGGATGACAGAGCATAAAATGGTTGGGTGGCATCACCGACTTGATGGACTTGAACTTGAGCAACCTCTGGGAGTTGGTGATGGACAGGTAAACCTGGTGTGCTGCAGTCCATGGGGTCACAAACAGTTGGACACAACTGAGAGACTGAACTAAACTGACCTGATGGGGTGGCAGGTCAGCCACTTGCCACCTACTCTCACAGGGGTTCAGGAAGAAAAGTTCTTTGCATTATTATTGCAACTTTTCTGTAAGTTTGAAGCTATTTCCCCCAATAAACTATTAAAATATATATGTATTTCTTTAAAATTCCTTTTGGGATTTAAGAAGTTCCTCTTTTTTTCTCATTGAGGTACAATTTGCATGCTGAAAATCTAGCCTTTGGGTTGTATAATTCAATGAGTTTTGACAAACATATACAGTCATGTAACCAATACAAACATTCAGAAACCTTAACCATGGATGCCTCACTTTTAAAACTCTTATGAAATGAGTTGGCCTTTTAGAAATGCTCTCATTTATGTTACAGGTATAAATATTAAACATTTTATTACACTTCCCTTTCAAATATTCAAGCACATAATTACCTATAATACTAAAATATGTTTGACTTCTTTAAAAAAGGTTAAAAATCATGTGCTAAAACAAGCGAAAGGTCCTGGCATGGGCTCTGCCCTTCACTGAAAAGAATGTTCGCATTTCCCCATTAAGGCTGAATTAGTGCAGCGTGGGCAGAGGGCTGCGCCTGAGCCAGGAAAACCCTCATTAGCAGCAGGGAGAAGACCCACCCACATGCCCCAGCATCTGCCCAGCTGTCACAGGCATCTTCTTGGAGATGACATGCTCCCAACAGCTAAAAAATACACCGACATGCTCCTCTGTGGGCTGCAGGCACTTAACTTCCCTTGTCCTCCGATCCGCTAATGGGCTGTGAAGTGCCGGCTGACACTTGCTCAGACACTGCAAAGACCAGCGCTGTGTGTGCTGGGGGCTCAGCTCTCAAGGTGGTTTGGATGAAAGGAGTCAGAAGTGGATGACTGAGCACAGGCTTCATGGGTTCCTTCCTTAATTTATTCTCTGGCTTTCCCCTCCTCTTAGCAAGACCAAAAAATTCAACTCGTCACAACTCAGAGGTACGAAGGGAGATTGTTTTCTCTGTAATTGGAACTTTCTCCTGAGCCCTCTCCTATAGAATCCTAGGCAAAAATTAATTACATCTCCGAGTCTGTCTAAAGTGTATTCCCTTTAAGTGGGGTTCAGTTTCTGTTAGTTAGAAATGCTCAGTTCCTCCTATAGCTTCTCTGTCTCTTTTAAAAATTAAGATTGTATCTGACTTTGAAGAATATAGTTTACGTGACATTGTGGCTTTGCAAGGAAGTTGGGGTGCCCAGGGAGCTCTAGAGACCTTGTGCTGCCCAATAAATCTCCTGGTTTCTAAATACTGTTTCTTTTCTGCCAGTAGCTAGGCACCTTGCTGACCCCAAATACCAGTCTGCGTTCCAAAGGTAGTGCGCCCCGAGGTGCTGTATTGGGTAGTCCTATTTCATCTCAGCTCAGGACAGGCTGAGATACTCATTTTCCTCCAGCTTCCTTTTGTTCTGCAGGATTTTCTGCAAGACTCCCTTGTCCCTATTAAGACTACTGCTTCTGGCAATTTCCTCAAGGCATACAGGCAGGTATGTCCACATCCTGGGTAGCCTGCTCTAGAGGACGTAACAGTGGATATGGGGTGCTGGGGAAGTTGCTGAACCTCTCTCCCTAAGATTCTTCATCCATAAATTGAAAATAAAAGTAGCTAGCCTTAATTGAACACTTACTATATTTAACACTTTCTTCTGTTCCTTGCAATATACCAAGTAGTTTCTAAGTCAGAGCTTCTCAAATTCTCTATGAAAAATGACTAATTTCTTCTTTAGTTTCCAATTTGGCACAGAACAATGTTTTTACAAAATACAATAAATGTGGATTAATAGAAAATTACATAGGAATAAAACTGTAAAACTTGTACACAATGTCCATTGAAAGTTTGGTTAATACAATCACTATTCTATAATACATTGTTATTACACAATTGTTAACTTCACAAAAAGTTGTGGATAAAATAGTGACTCCCCATATTAAGAGCCTTTATGCATACTTTGAATAAATGCTGTGTGTATCAATATTTAGAGTTTGTAATGTGTTAAGTGAGCTTTCTTTTTGCTGGGTAAACTCATCAGTCTAAGCATCTCTATTTAAATATAATTTCATATTGATCTAGTTGCAGACTGGGAGCAAGCAATTTGTAGGTGGCATTGGTCTGTAAAATACAGTTTTTTTTAATTATTATTTTTAAATTGAAGCATAATTGATTTACAATGTTATATTAGTTTCAGGTGTACAGCACAGTGATTCAGTTATATATATATATGTTCATTTCAGATTCTTTTCCCTTATGGGTTATTACTGAATATAGTTAAATATATTAAAATATTGAATATAGTTGACTATTGAATTTAGTTTCCTGTGCTATACATTAGGTCCTTGTTGGTTATCTATTTTGTATATGGTAGTGAGTATATGTTAATTCCAAATTTCTAATTTATCCCTTTTCCCTTTGGTAACCATAATTGTGTTTTCTATGGCTGTGGGTGTATTTGTGTTTTGTAATTAAGTTCATTTGTACATTCTTTTAGTTTAGATTACACATATAAGTGATATATGCTATTTGTCTGGCTTACTTCAATTAGTATGATCTCTAGGTCCACCCATATTGCTGCAAATGGCATTATTTCATTTTTTACAGCCGAGTAATATTCCATTGTATATATTAATATATACCACACTTTCTTCATCCAGTCACTTGTCAATGGATGTTTAGGTTGCTTCCATGTCTTGGCTATTGTAAATAGTGCTTCTGCGAGCATCAGGGTGCATGCATCTTTTTGGATTATAGTCTTGCCTGGGTAAATGCCCAGAACTAGGATTGCAGGGTCATACAGTACCTCTATTTTTAGTTGAATAAAACTGTGAACTGTTCTCCATAGTGGCTGCAACCAGTTTAAATTCTGTTCTCCATAGTGGCTGCACCAGTTTACTTTCCCACCAACAGTGTAGGAGTGCATGCACGCTCAGTCGCATCTGACTCTTTGCAACCCCATGGACTGTAGCCTGGCAGGCTCCATTGTCCATGGAATTCTCCAGGCAAGAATACTGGAGTGGGTTGCCATTTCCTACTGCAGGAGGTTGTCCCAACCCAAGGATTGAACCCTGCTCTCCTGAATCTCCTGCATTGGCAGGCAGATTCTTTCCCACTGCACCACCTGGGAAGCCCACAGTGTAGGAGGGTTCCCATAAAATGCACTCTGAATAGCACTTTTTCACATATTTTTACATGGATTAGCTGATTTAACTATGACAGTAAGTCTGTGAGGACAATATTATTATTATACAGCTAGTGAAGGCACATAATAAGTGTCAGAGTTTGGGGACTCAGGTTTTGAGACACTAAGACCCTGTTCATACCATGTTGTGAGGGGATGAAGGGATATGTCAGGTAGATTTTTCTTCCCTAGGTCATGGAGGCCCCAGGTGGAGTGAACTAATGATGAGAGGCTGTGGAAACTAGCACATGAGATGAAGCTGTTAAGGGCATGGGATGGAATTAGAGTAAGCTGGGATGGTCTATGCTCTCCAGGACTGATGAAAGGTATGAGCCAAATCAGAGAACCTGTGGTGGGGTCCCAGCCCCTGTCCTGGGGGTGTAGATAAGCCCAAGACTGGAGAGGCCCCTGTTCATATCCTTCAACGGGAAGATAAGGAGTAAAGCCTACAAAGGATTGCTATTTGTTCTGTAAACCAAACAGCTGGTATGGACAGTTGATTGTATCAATAGACGGCAGAACACTCAGGTTAATTAAGGGTTGAAAGAGATGCTTGACCCAGCTCCCCATCCTGCTGCATTTGTCATTTGGTAGGGAGGCTTGGCTCCTAATAAGTCTTTATTTCTAGAAACTTCCCCCTTTCAAAGTAAAGTGTGTTAAGGGAAAGAGAATAAAATGTTTCAAATACTTTATATTATTCTTGCAATTTAAATAAGATTTTAAAGGTTTGGGGAACATCTTCACCATGATAAAGCAGACAAAAAGGTAGAGGGTATATTTCCTGAACTGCCTTATCAAAAGGAGTCTGGGTTAGAGACAGGTGATGTTATTCAAGCTGTTCTTGCTAAATGCAGGGAAGTATAATAAAGAGAAACCAAGAGAGGGTATGGTGTGTGTGTGTTTCCCCACTCTGGGTGGCAACTCTCTGACTTCCTTACCAAAACACTCTGATCCAGCCTGACTCCACAGAGGTAGAGATAATTGCAGTTCTGCAAGAAGTAAAGGGGCTCTCTCCTTTACAGTAGGCTCTCAGCTTATTAGGTGTAGACTTGTGTTGGATGAGGTTTGGGAATTGGGGTACAAGTATCCATCTGAAGTACTGCATCTGAAGTAATGCACCTACAATTTCTCCCGCTCTGTCCCTAGGCAGGCCTTTGTCTAAGACCTAGTATCAGGCTCAGGCCTGGAGTTCCATTTGACAGCACCCTGTCCCCATGCCAGACTACAGAGAAAAAGGCCACACCAGTTTAGCCTAGATGATCACTTGCTTAAAACTCTTAAATGACCGTTGTGTGCTCATGCTCAGTTGCTAAGTCATGTCCGACCCTTTGCGACCCCGTGGACTGTAGCCCATGAGGTTCCTCTGTCCATGGGATTTCCCAGGCAAGAATGCTGGAGTGAGTTGCCACTTCCTTCTTCAGGAAAAAAAGTGAAAATGAAAGTCACTCAGTTGTGTCCAACTCTTTGCAACCCCGTGGACTATACAGTCCACAGAATTCTCCAGGCCAGAATACTGGAATGGGTAGCCATTCCCTTCTCCAGGGCAACTTCCCAACCCAGGGATAGAACCCAGGTCTCCAGCATTACAGGCAGATTCTTTACCAGCTGAGCCACTAGGGAAGCCTTCTTCAGGGGATCTTCCCAACCCATGGCTCAAACCTGGGCCTCCTGCATTGGCAGGCAGATTCTTACCACTGAGCCACCTTAAGCTAAAGTAAAAGGGTGACAAAGCCCATTTTATCTCATCCTTTATGGGATGAGATAGAATAATGGCCCCACACAGCTGTCCATGCCCTATTCCCAGAGTGACCTGTGACTGTGTTAGGTTAGGTGGCAAAGGGATATTAAGACTTCAGGGAAAATTAAGGTTGCTCATCAGCTGACCCAAAGCTAGGGAGAGCATGATTGATTATCCAGGTGGGTGTAATATAATCACAGGGTCATTACAAGTTGAAGAAGAAGGCAAAAGAAGAGAAAGGGATGCAATGTGAGAAGAACTTGGCCACTTGGTGCTGCCTTTGGAGTTGGAAAAAGGAACTGTGAGCCTACGCGTGCAGCCAGCCTCTAGACACCAGGAGAGACAAGGTCATCAGTTATTTGCTAGAGCTTCCAGAAAAAACAGTTCAGCCAACACCTTGATTTTAACCAAGTAAGACCTAAAGAGCTGTAAGGTAATACGTTTTTGTTGGCTTAAGCCACTGCATTTGTAGTAGTTTGTTAGAGGATTTAAGCTCAGCTTCCAAAGAGGAAAACTAGCAGTAGCTTTCCTTCTTTTTCTTTCTCTTCTGTTGTCCTTCTACAATCAGTTTCACCTCTCTCAATGAATGGTTAAATGAGAGAAATATCCTAGAGCAGGTTGGCAGGTCTTCCTAGTAGCAGGTGGGAAATTTATTATGAAAATTGTTATAAATGTAAAAGAATTCATTCCAGATTTCCGGTGAAACCCAGCAGATCCTGTGGACCTGTGTATGCATGTGTGTGTATGTGCGTGTGCTCAGTCATGTTCGACTCTTTGTGAACCCATGGACTGTAACCTCCCAGACTCCTCTGTACATGGGATTTCCCAGGTAAGAATACTGGAGTGGTGTCCATTTCCTCCTCCAGGGGATTGCTCATTGGCAGGGTAGATTATTTACTGCTAAAGAATCCCAGATAAAGGGAATCCCAGGTAAAGGGTATGTATGTATGTTAGTCGCTCAGTCGTATCTGACTCTTTGCAAGCCCATGGACTATAGGCCCACCAGCCTCCTCTGTCCATAGGGATTCTCCAGACAAGAATACTGAAGTGGGTTGCCATGCCCACCTCCAGAGGATTTTCCCGACTCAGGGATTGAACTTGGGTCTCCCACATTGCAGGCAGATTCTTTACTGTTTGAGACATCAGGAGAACCCTAGGTAAAGGGTAACTCTATCCCTTTAAATGTTTCAATACTTGCTCTATTGCTCTCTGGCATTATAAATCCTGGATGTGTGTCCTGGTTTGAAATGTCTCATATTGACAGACCATGGTGAGCACTACTGTGGGGAGCAGCCCAGCTGAAAATGGTGAAACCAAAAGGAACAGGTTTGGGAAGAACCCTTTACTGGCAGAAAGGTTTTCAGTGTTGTGGCAGACCAGGAAGTGTCAATGGCAGATGCTTTCAATCACCTACTACTGATTCCCCGGCAGGGATTTTCTTTCCCAAGACAATGGAGGTCAGTGTTTACCATGAGCCTTCTTTCCTGCCCCCAGTTGGCCCCTTAGGGCCTTGTTCTATTAAAGGGCTATGTGACCTCAACCTTTCTATAGTGGAATCTCCTTTTTTTTCCCAAAAGAAATCTAGAAACATATAAATCTCCCTCCCAGAGACTTGAGAGAAGAACTGTTTGTAGTACCCAGGAAGCAAATGCTGAAAGCTGGATTGTCTGAAATTAAAGAGATAACAGTGATGGTTTTATGTAATTAACTGAGAGTCATGTTCTTAGTCACGGTTGTCGTGCTTCTCTGTTCATATGAGATCTGTTTCAATAGCAACCTAGATGGAGTGATCAGCTGTTCATCTGCTCACTTACTCAACAAATATGAGCATCACTACATGCCTGGCAACCTTTTATGTGCTAGGGACATGGGAGAGAACAGACAAAGACTCTTGCACTCATAGCTGCTACATCCTAGTTGGGGGATGGATAATAAACAAAAATAGGGCAAGTGCTGTGAGAAAAATAAGGCAGAGAAGGGGAGGAGCACTCCTAGAGGTAAGAATAGTGAGGGAGAATATAAGACTTGAACAAAGAGGACACATTCAGAGGACACAAGGGAGGAAATTATGTGGGGTGGGGGGAGCCCTCCAGGCAGGGGGGGGGTGGGGCAGCAAGTTCATCACCATCATTGATTATCAATCAGAGAATTACTAATATTCCTCCCTGTCTTGCTCTCTGTCTATCAGGGTTAACCACTGTTTGGTTAAACCTTCTGAGCTTGGGCCACTCTCTGTTCCTTAGTTTCCAAAATTGTACATTAACCTGCTTCCCAATGTCTGAAATATTAGCTTGAACCATATGAAATGCCATACGAAATGGTTACCAATATGCAACCATTTTTGACCCACAGAAATGGAAGCTTCACATGGTTCCACCTAATACATCTGGCAAGGTCCCAGCCTGTAATGAAAAGTAAGTTTACAATGCAAGCACCTTAGGAGAAGCTGGGAGGAGGCATTTGATGTATGTTAACTCTCTTTTCTTACCCTTTTCTCTCCAAGAGAGAGTCTGGTGACTTAACTTCTTCCACACAAATGTGTAGGGAGCTGAGCCTTTTCTATAAGCTTGCATAAATGGTGGCCACCCTAACTTTTTCAAGCAGAGATTTTCCTCCAGTCAAGTTTATGATGGAGGCCCACCTATTCCCTGGGTGGTTGGTCATAGGGAGCTCCTATTCATTCCTACCCGGGGGGACCATGGTCTTACACAGTAGGTCAACCATCATCTCAATACAATTGGCTATGAGAGTTGAACACAACCACAGGCAGGCAACCTTACTTGTAGACACACAGCTGCTTTGTCTCATGTATCAGTTTTTCTCACTGTGGCCCCAACCAGCTGGGGCTGCAGCAAAAAAACTGTACAGGAGCTGTTGGAGAGCTGCTGGTGGATGCTGTACTTCCTCAAGGCTTTAGGTCTGCTCTGAGGGCCCTTCAGGACCCTTATATTAATATATTCACAGAGTACAGAGGCTGACCTGTTCAGGGAGGGCTTCATGTTTAGGGTTTTTTGTTTACCTCACACGCTGCTGTGTGTGTGTGTGTTTATGTTGTTATTCAGTCACTCAGTCGTGTCCAACTCTTTGTGACCCCATGGACTGCAGAGCTCCAGGCTTCCTTGTCCTTCACCGTCTCCTGAAGCTTGCTCAAACTCCTGTCCATTGAGTCAGTGATGCCATTCAACCATCTTGTCCTCCGTCATCCCCTTGTCCTCCTGCCTTCAATCTTTCTCAGAATCAGGGTCTTTTCTAATGAATTGTCTCTTTGCATCAGGTGTCCAAAGTGTTGGAGCTTCAGCATCAGTCCTAATGAATATTCAGGATTGATTTCCTTTAGGATTGACTGGTGGGATCCCCTTGCAGTCCGAAGGACTCTCAAGAGTCTTCTCCATCACCACAGTCCAAAAGCATCAATTCTTCAGCATTCAGCCTTCTTTATGGTCCAATTGTCAATCCATACATGACTACTGGAAAAACTACAGCTTTGACTATACAGACCTTTGTCAGGAAAGTAATGTCTCTGCTTTTTAATATGCTGTCAATGTTTGTCATAGCTTTTCTTCCAAGGAGCAAGCCTCTTTTAATTTCATGGCTGCAGTCACCGTCTGCTCTCTCTGTGTGTGTGTGTGTGTACACCTATTTATATAAACATTCAAAACTTACAGTTTTTGTAACTTTGCTTTTGCATTCCTTCATTTTTTAAAAAATATATCAGAAACCTTAAAAATAGAAGTTGCTTAGCCTTTTTAAAGACCTTTGTGAAATCCTAGGTCAATTTCACCAACAGGGTCAAAGAACTGAGAAAATAAAGGACTTCTCTGTGACCGTGGGGCCATCTAGATCAGCATTACCTGCAAATTCAAGGGCCTTCTCCTTCCTGCTGAGTCAGAATCACTGGGACCTGGGCCAATGAGACTGCATTTGGAAAAAGTTCCCCCATGTAACATATACAAACTCTAGTTTGAGAGCAAAGGGTTGGAGGTGTTGAATGGGTCCTTAGACACTGGATTTCCCAAAGAAAGAAAGAGGGCTGAGGATAGAAGGAAGCCAGAGATGCTGATCAATCTTGGGGAGAAATGAGGAGTGAAAAAGGGATGTTATGTGGATGGCGTGACTCTCAAGGTGGTGGTCTCTCCTGTGTGTGGCTGAATGACAATGGATATATCATGGGCCCACTAGCTTTTCAAGGCCTTTCTCAGACATCATTATCTTACTGGGGCTCCACAGTTGCTCTGGGAGGGTCTAAGGTAGATCCAGTAATATCAGGACCAACTTATATCAGGACCACCTTACCAAAGAGGAAAGGAATAATGAACGAACTCTCTCCTATCGTCATCCTGAACTCCCTTCTTGGCATCGCATTTCTTATAACTTCTGGGTGGACAGAGCATATAGCAAACTTTCAAATGGTTCTGCTCTTATTTTCATCCCCAGACCTGTATACACTGTGCTTGATGATGACTTGGAGTTGCTAGTTGTTTAGCTTCCTAGAGTGAAATGTGGGGGCTATTTGTGAAATCCCAACAATTATTAATAATTCAGGATGACCTCTAACCAGGATGAGAACTGGCTTCTTCGTCAAATGCAGAGGGAGGATAATTGGTGTATTTGAAATTGACGTTGCCCACATAGCCCCTCTGCCCACTTCTCTTGCTTCTGGGCCTTCTGTGAGTCACATCCTTGACAGTGGGCAGAGCCAGTAAGCAGGACAGGAGGCCCTGAGGTGGGAGGGGAGCACATATCAGAGTCTAAACTCAAGATACCCTGGTTCTAGTCTGCTGATCCCAGTCTGGCCAGTCACAGACACAACCCAGCCTGTCTTCCTGAGTGGCCTTCAGAAATGCATTTTGAGGGGATGAATCAATAATAATCCAAGTTCTGACTTTCAGTGTAGAAACTGAATTCTGATTTAGAGGTATTGACTACAGTAGCCTAACTCCAGGAAATTGATGTATAAACCAGAGTTTCAATTTACTATATTTCCAGGAGTTCTATATCAGATGATGGTGATACTTGTATAGAATGGTGAATGATTTTTTTTTTGAAAGTGATGGAAGACAGTATGTGCATTTTTATCTTTGCCTGCTTCCTTTAGGCACTAAGCAAAACAACCACTGCTTTCCCCATGTTTCTCCCTCAAGAGATGGATTTATCAATTTGGCTTCAGCTGGCTTACACAGGTTGGCACAGCAAGGCTGGATTTCCAATACTTACTGTTTTGTCAGAGTTTCACGAACTCAAACCAAAAGCTAGATTCTAGTGAGCATTTTGCTAGTTAGAAGTGAATAAGCTAAAGTGGGAAAAAAATTTTCTTTCAAAGGTTTTTTCCTTGGAACATTGACAGATGATATTCCAGCTTTTCCACCTTTGCAAGGAAATAGCAGAAGTCAAAGCAAATGAACATGGAGCAAACACGTATTAACAGGTGACCCTTCTGCTTTTCTCAGACATGAGTGTGCATAATTTTTATAGCACGGGTTATAGAGTTTGCATTGAATTAACATTTCTAAGTCTGATAAATAAAAATAAGTAGGTTTTAGGATTGTTTGGCTAGATCACAGTTTAGATGTTAGAGTTAAATATGAACAGTAAGTGATATTCTTTTCAGAGACAGTGGCTGCCAGTGTCTTATCTCCCTGGCCACTTCTGTTAGTGCATAGCCCAAGGTGATTTCTATGGGTGGCTGATCCCATCCACCTGGTGATCTTACTAGTGATGGGAAGAAAGTTTGTTGAGGCTGCTGTTTTCCCTTTTCCCTGCATGTGTTAGTCACTCAGTCATATCTGACTCTTTGTGACCCCAAGGACTGTAGCCCACCAGTCTCCTCTCTCCATGGGATTCTCCAGACAAGAATACTGGAGTGGGTAGCCTTTCCCTTCTCTAGGGGATCTTCTCAACCCAGAGATTGAACCCAGGTCTCCTGCATTGCAGGCAGATTCTTTACTGTCTGAGCAACCAGGGAAGCCCTCCTTTTCCCCTACTTCACCCCAAACAATAGCCTTCTCAAAAGCACTTGTGTTTTGTTCTTGTCTGCCCACCTTCCCTCCTATCCTTACCATTGAAGGAGAATCCTGTCATTGACAAGCTCTTTCCTGGGTGCTGTTATGCTGCCAAGTGAGGGGAGTGGTTAGGGAGACTCAGGCCTGGAAAAGTTGAATGAAAAGGGAAGGGTTGAGCCTTCCTAACTCTTCTTTTTTTCTGTGGGAAGAATTTGTTTGAGAAAATTAGTTTCTCTGTGCGACAACTAGAGAGGAGAAGAAAGAACTGTTTTAAACATAGCTGCAGCACCCCAAGACACATACTAATCAAATTAACAAAGATCAAACACAAAGAACAAATATTAAAACCAGCAAGGGAAAAACAACAAATAACACACAAGGGGATTCCTATAAGGATAACAGCTGATCTTTCAATAGAAACTCTTCAGGCCAGAAGGGAATGGCAGGACATACTTAAAAGTGATGAAAGAGAAAAACCTACAACCCAGGTTACTGTACCCAACAAGGATCTCATTCAAATATGAAGAAGAAATCAAAAGCTTTACAGACTGGCAAAAGCTGAGAGAATTCAGCACTACCAAACCAGCTCTTCAACAAATGTTAAAGGATCTTCTCTATTCAGGAAAGGTTTATCAACTCGTACCCAAAACAACAAAGTAAATGGCAATGGGATCATACTTATCAATAATTACCTTAAATATAAATGGGTTGAATGCCCCAACCAAAAGACAGACTGGATGAATGGATACAAAAACAAGACCCCTATATTTGCTGTCTACAAGAGACCCACCTCAAAACAAGGGACACATACAGACTAAAAATGAAGGGCTGGAAAAAGATATTTCATACAAACGGAGACCAAAAGAAAGCAGGAGTAGCAATACTCATCAGATAAAATAGACTTTAAAATAAAGGCTGTGAAAAGAGACAAAGAAGGACAGTACATAATGATCAAAGGATCAAGCCAAGAAGAAGATATAACAATTATAAATATGTATGCACCCAACATAGGAGCACAATATGTAAGGCAAATGCTAACAAGTATGAAAGGGGAAATTAACAATAACACAATAATAGTGGGAGACTTTAATACACCCACTCACACCTATGGATAGATCAACTAAACAGAAAATTAATAAGGAAACACAAACTTTAAATGATACAATGGACCAGTTAGACCTAATTGATATCTATAGGACATTTTACCCCAAAATAATTAATTTCACCTTTTTCTCAAGTGCACATGGAACCTTCTCCAGGATAGATGACATCCTGGGCCATAAATCTAGCCTTGATAAATTAAAAAGAAAATCATTCCAAGCATCTTTTCTGATCGCAATGCAGTAAGATTAAATGTCAGCTACAGGAAAAAAACTATTAAAAATCCCAACATATGGAAGCTAAACAACATGCTTCTGAATAACCAACAAATCACAGAATAAATCAAAATATGCATAGAAACAAATGAAAATGAAAACACAACAACCCCAAACCTATGGGACTTAGTAAAAGCAGTGCTAAGGGGAAGGTTCATAGCAATACAAGCTTACCTCAAGAAACAAGAAGAGAGTCAAATAAATAACCTAACTCTACACCTAAAGCAACTAGAAAAGGAAGAAATGAAGAACCCCAGGGTTAGTAGAAGGAAAGAAATCTTTAAAATTAGGGCAGAAATAAATGCAAAAGAAACAAAAGAGACCGTAGCAAAAATCAACAAAGCTAAAAGCTGGTTCTTTGAGAAGATAAATAAAATAGATAAACCATTAGCCAGACTAATCAAGAAACAAATGGAGAAGAATCAAATTAACAAAATTAGAAATGAAAATGGAGAAATCACAGCAGACAACACAGAAATACAAAGGATCATAAGAGACTACTATCAGCAACTATATGCCAATAAAATGGACAACTTAGAAGAAATGGACAAATTCTTAGAAAAGTATAACTTTCCAAAACTGAACCAGGAAGAAATAGAAAATCTTAACAGACCCATCACAAGCACGGAAATAGAAACTAATCAGAAATCTTCCAGCAAACAAAAGCCCAGGACCATACGGCTTCACAGCTGAGTTTAGAGAAATTTTACCAAAAATTTAGAGACGAGCTAACACCTGTCCTACTCAAACTCTTCCAGAAAATTGCAGAGGAAGGTAAACTTCCAAACTCATTCTATGAGGCCACCATCACCCTAATACCAAAACCTGACAAAGATGCCACAAAAAAAGAAAACTACAGGCCAATATCACTGATGAAAATAGATGCAAAAATCCTTAACAAAATCCTAGCAAACAGAATTCAACAACATATTAAAAAGATCATACAGCATGACCAAATGGGCTTTATCCCAGGGATGCAAGACTTGTTTAATATCCACAAATCAATCAATGTAATACACCACATTAACAAATTGAAAGATAAAAGCCATATGATTTTCTCAATAGATGCAGAGAAAACCTTTGACAAAGTTCAACATCTGTTTATGATTAAAACCCTCCAGAAAGCAGGAATAGAAGGAACGTACCTCAACATAATAAAAACTATATATGACAAATCCAAGCAAACTTTATCTTCAATGGTGAAAAATTGAAAGCATTTCCCCTAAAGTCAGGAACAAGACAAGGGTGCCCACTTTCACGACTACTATTCAACATAGTTTTGGAAGTTTTGGCCACAGCAATCAGAGCAGAAAAAAAATAAAAGGAATCCAAGTTGGAAAAGAAGAAGTAAAACTCTCACTGTTTGCAGACTACATGATCCTCTACATAGAAAACCCTAAAGACTTCACCAGAAAATTACTAGCACTAATCAATGAATATAGTAAAGTTTCAGGATATAAAATTAACACACAGAAATCCCTTGCATACCTATACACTAACAATGAGAAAACAAAAAGAGAAATTAAGGAAACAATTCCATTCACCATTGCAATGAAAAGAATAAAATACATAGGAGTAAATCTACCTAAAGAAGCAAAAGACCTATATATAGGAAACTATAAAACACTGATGAAAGAAATCAAAGATGACACAAATAGATGGAGAAATATACCGTTCATGGAAGAATCAATATAATGAAAATGAGTATACTACCCAAAGCAATCTATAGATTCAATGCAATCCCTATCAAGCTACCAGCAGTATTTTTCACAGAGCTAGAACAAATAATTTCACAATTTGTATGGAAATACAAAAAACCTCAAATAGCCAAAGCAATCTTGAGAAAGAAGAATGGAACTGGAGGAATCAACCTGACTGACTTCAGGCTCTACTACAAAGCTACAGTTATCAAGACAGTATGGTACTGGCACAAAGACAGAAATATAGATCAATGGAACAAAACAGCCCAGAGATAAATCCACGCACTTATGGATACCTTATCTTTGACAAAGGTACCAAGAATATACAATGGAGAAAAGATAATCTCTTTAATAAGTGGTGCTGGGAAAACTGGTCAACCACTTGTAAAAGAATGAAACTAGAACACTTTCTAATACCATACACAAAAATAAACTCAAAATGGATTAAAGATCTAAACATAAGACCAGAAACTATAAAACTCCTAGAGGAAAACATAGGCAAAACACTCTCTGACATAAATCACAGCAGGATCCTCTATGACCCACCTCCCAGAGTAATGGAAATAAAACAAAAATAAACAAATGGGACCTAATTAAACTTAAAAGCTTTTGCACAATGGAGGAAACTATAAGCAAGGTGAAAAGACAGCCTTTAGACTGGGAGAAAATAATAGCAAATGAAGCAACTGACAAACAACTAATCTCAAAAATATACAAGCAGCTCCTGCAGCTCTATTCCAGAAAAATAAATGACCCAATCAAAACGGACCAAAGAACTAAAGAGACATTTCTCCAAAGAAGACATACAGATGGCTAACGAACATATGAAAAGATGCTCAACATCACTCATTATAAGAGAAATGCAAATCGAAACCACAATGAGGTACCATCTCATGCTGGTCAGAATGGCTGCTATCCAAAAGTCTACAAACAGTAAATGCTGGAGAGGGTATGGAGAGAAGAGAACCCTCTTACACTGTTGGTGGGAATGTAAACTAGTACAGCCACTATGGAGAACAGTGTGGAGATTCCTTAAAAAACTGGAAATAGAACTGCCTTATGACCCAGCAATCCCACTGCTGGGCATACACACCGAGGAAACCAGAATTGAAAGAGACATGTGTACCCTAATGTTCATTGCAGCACTGTTTACAATAACCAGGACATGGAAGCAACCCAGACGTCCATCAACAGATGAATGGATAAGAAAGCTGTGGTACATATACACAATGGAGTATTACTCAGCCATTAAAAAGAATGTTGGAATCAGTTCTAATGAGGTGGATGAAACTGGAGCCTGTTATACAGAGTGAAGTAAGTCAGAATGAAAAACACCAATACAGTATACTAATGCATATATATGGAATTTAGAAAGATGGTAATGATGACGCTATATGAGAAACAGCAAAAGAGACACAGATGTATAGAACAGTTTTTTTGGACTCTTTGGGAGAAGGCAAGGGTGAGATGGTTTGAGAGAACAGCATTGAAACCTGTATATTATCATATGTGAATCAGATCGCCAGTCCAGGTTCGATGCATGAGACAGGGTGCTCAGGGCTGGTGCACTGGGATGACCCTGAGGGGTGGGATGAGGAGGGAGGAGGGAGGTTGGAGGGGGGCTCAGGATGGAGAACACATGTACACCCATGGCTGATTCATGTCAATGTATGGCAAAAGCCACTACAATATTGTAAAGTAATTAGCCTCCAATTAAAATTAATTAAAAAAATAAACAAACATAGCTGCAGGTCTTAAGTAGTACTCCTTCATGTTTTCTGGGAGAGGCTAGCAGAGTTTGTAATTATTTTTCACTTGCTTTTGTTGGGGGAGGGGGACTCTATTCCTTTGAATGAGACACTGAGCTGAGACTGGTTTTCTCAGATTATTTTTCTCCCTGTGGATGATCTTTCCAAGATGTGATGGCTTATTATTCTGATTCCCTATGTACCAACTATTCCGCTTGGTGGTCTCTTTGGAATTCTTCCCTTTTGCAGTATTTTGGTTTTGAATTTCTCTTCTTAGAAGTTTGGGTGAACTCTCTGCTGGATGGCAAACTCCTTGAAGGTAGGGGCTTGCTTTAATGCTTCCTTAAATAGACCAGAGCTTGAAGTACAATGCTGGTTGCCTAGTGGGAAATCAGTTTAGTTTTTAGTGAACAAGCAGATGAATTCAGGAACCAGGGGGTAGTGCAAGGCTAGGTTTCTACTTTTTCACCTATAGTCTTACATGACTAGAGGACAGCTCTCATTCACCAAAGACCCTGGGCAATTTCATACCAAACTAGACATGGCCCAGAGGAACACCTAACGTATAACCTGCTAAGAGCCCCAGAATTGGAGAAGGAAATGGCAACCCACTCCAGTGTTCTTGCCTGGAGAATCCCATGGACGGGGGAGCCTGGTGGGCTGCTGTCTATGGGGTCGCACAGAGTTGGATATGACTGAAATAACTTAGCAGCAGCAAGAGCCCCAGAATATCCTTCTTTGTTTACTCGGCCAGAGTGGAAATTTTTTCCTCCTACCTGGGAACCTCAGAGGTCATGACAATAACTCAGTAAACACATCTTGAGGGAAGTTGGCCTTTTGAACTGTGTTACAAAAATGTATAAAGATGAGCCTAGGGATGCTGTGGTACAAATGAACAGTAAGATTTCAGTCTGGTGATTATGTTGTTAAAAAAAAAAAAATCCCAACAATGGACATAGCTGTATCACCTTCACTTCTGATATTCCTGCTCCAAATAAACTGGCAATTGAAATTGTTCCCAGCATTGCAGCTCTCTATGTGAGAAGGAGGGAAGAAATTTTTGTCAGCTTGTATATTCCTTCCTCACCTTCTGAGGTCCAGATGCATTCAGATGCTCATGTCCCCCACCACCAGACAAGTGAAGATGAGTTTTCTTAATGTTCTGCTCTTTAGTGAATCATAAAGACAATAAAGGGCAATTGGCTCTCAGCAGTACATAATTAATCCATTTATCAATCCACAAGGGCCAAGTAGAGCTAATTTAATCTCAGCTTCATTAGTTCATCCTTTGTCTGAAATCAAAATCAAATGCAAGATAATCAGTTACCCATGGTGGATTCATGTCAATGTATGGCAAAACCAATACAATATTGTAAAGAAATTAGCTTCCAATTAAATAAATTAAAAAAATAAAATTAAAATTAAAAAAGGGGCGATTATCTTAAAAAAAAAGCTGCCATTTTGTGGGTTTAAGCTGGTCCCCAATGGCTCCACCATCAGATTCCATCTGCAATTATTTCCACAGAGTTGGAGAAAGGTGCTCCTGCTTTTTCACTGATCGGCACCGCCATCGTCTCCCATTCTTTTTCCTCAAAAGGGGCTTGCTCTCCTATTGAGACTCAGTGTTTCTTTTAAATGAGTACCAGCTCTGTGAGTCATATGGGGGAGTGCAGCTCTTTCTCTTTCTGAAGGCAAACCACCAGGAGCAACCACACATGAGTAGATCTAAGTTACGATGACTAAGGTGATAAAGATGACCCAGGCCCTATGGAACTGAGTAGTTTGGCCATGGATGTATAGAGTAAGACAAAGCCAGGAGAAGTTTGAAGAACGGAGGCAGTTCAGAGGCCAGGAGAATGGCCTTTGTCCTGGAAGAGTCCCAGAATCAGTCTCCAGAGCTGCCTAGTGAAGAGGCTGGGAGGGGAATGGACGTGTGAGCTTGTGAGCACCTTGCATTTTCATGTTCATTCCTTTTGCTCTTCATTGAGGTTATCATCACTTTCACAGAAATTTTTGATATTTTTTTCTTATTATGTGTACTGTCTTATTTAAGTGATTTACTTTCCAATTATGATTTTCTCTTTCCTGTAGATTCTTACTGCTTTTCTATTTAGAGAAGACTTTTCAGTATTTCCTTTAGTGTTGCTGTATTCTTTTAGTTTTTGCTTATCTGAAGAATTCTTTATGTCTCCTTCTGTTCTAAATGGTAGAATGGGTAGAATATCCTAGGTTGCAGATTTTTCCCTTTGAGGACTTTAAATATGTCTTTCCTGCAGCATTTCTGTAGAGAAGTCAGCTGATAGACTTATGGGGGTTCCCTTGTAATTAACTCATTGTTTTGCTGCCTTTAGAATCCTTTTTTATCTTTAACTTTCACCCTTTTAATCATATTATGTCTTGGTGTAGATCTGTTTGGGTTTATCTGGTTTGGGACCCTCTGTACTTCCTGTGTCTGGGTATTTGTTTCCTTCTTTAGGTTTGGTAAGTTTTTAGCCATAATTTCTTTAAATACATTTTAAATCCCCCTTTCTCTTCTCCTTCTGGCATTCCTATTATGTGCAAATTGGCACACTTCATCTTTTACCACAGTTTTCTTACATTGCTTTCATTTTCTTTTTTCCATTTGGCTTTCTCACTACGGTTCTAATTGAGTGATTTCCATTATTCCATAGTCTAGATCACTTATTTATTCTTCTGTATTATTGGTTCTGGTATTCATACCCTTTAGTTCAACTTTCATCTCTTCAAATGAATTCTCTAACCTTTCTTGGCTCCTCCTTATAGTTTCTAATAGCTTTTTACAGCAATCTGCATTTCTGTTGAACCTTTTTTAATTCCTCCAGTATTTGCATTATCTCCTTTTAGAATTCAGTGTCTATTGGACTGAAGAGGTCTGTTTCATTGTTCTTTCGGGGGAATTGGCTCCACCTCTTAATTGGGTGTGATTCCTCAGCTTCTTCACTTATGTTTCTCTTGCTCTATGAGTTTAGGAGAAACGATTATCTACTTTGGTCTTGGTGGTCTATTTTTATGTGAGAGCATCCCTCTGTAACCTGTGTGGGTTTAATATGTTTTGGTAAGAGGGCTGTTTTTAGTATGGCTGCCTGCCACCTCTCCCTCAGTGTACGCTGAGTGTTACTGCCTTGATAGGTGGTATAACAGACGCTGTGGTGCCTAGAGCCTGTGCTGGATGTTGAGCAGGGTCTCTTTTTTGCTCGGTGCTTTTCACTGCCCTGTCAGGGGCAAGGTCTGCTCCCTGTAGTTGGAGAAGTCTCCAGATCTGTCTGAGCTGCATTTCTTGTCTTTGCTGCAAGGTAGGCAGGATTGGAAGGATTCCAGGTGGTGCTAGTGGTAAAGAACCTGCCTGCCAATGCATGAGACATAAGAGATGCAGGTTTGATCCCTGGTTCGGGAAGATCCCTTGGAGAAGGGCATGACAACCCACTCCAGTATTCTTTTCCAGAGAATCCCATGGATGAGAAGCCTGACTGACCACAGTCCATAGGGTTGCCCAGAGTTGGACATGACTGAAGTGACTTACAAATGCAGGCAGGTGGGATTAGAACACTCTTTCTGGGCGAGGAGCCACTGAGTATTGTTCCCTGAAGCTGCTCACCTGTGAGTGTGCTCTGCTGTGTCCCCTTTCACCCATCGTGTGGATTCACAAAGTACACTGCTGTTGTCGCTGCTCTCAGCCCCACCTCAGCCATGGGCATGCCATCAATTGGCCCTGGTGCCTCTCAGGCTTTGTGTTCACAAGGCCAGCAGAACCTTCAAGCTCAAGTCACAGGGCTGTGGTAGTCTCATACCCGGGACCCACTGTGGGAGTTATGGAGACAGCTCAGATGCTGGCCTGGCCCAGCCCCCGCATGCATGCATCCACAAAGCCCACGGCTGCTAAGGCCAGACCCCTCCCAGCCTCAGGAGCACCTGCTGTCCCTTTGGATGTTCTGCATGTGTTGAATTCACAAAGCCGGTGGAGGAGGTGTAACTCGGTATCTGTGCCACCTTGGATTGAAATTTCATTTCCATTTCCTAAGTCTCATGGTCCCTGGGACTCAGCTGTGATTTCAGCCCCACCTCTGTGCGTTGGCAACCCACTAGTGTCTGGTCCCGGCTTGCCCAGGCGGTGGCAGTGGCTAGAACATCCAAGCCTGCCTGGGCCAGAGCCTCTTCTGGAAGCTGCAGAGGCAGGGGCCAGAGGGTGGGGTGAGGGGCTACCATGGTGGCACTTAACATGGAGAGCTTCTCTTCATGCCACTTAACAGGGGAGCTTCTCTTCCATGGTGGCCTGGGCTGCTTCTGAAAATACTCCTGGTTGCAGCATGCCACACCCCATCCCCTCCAGCCTGTCTCCACACAGCCAACAATATGGACTAATTCTCTTAATGTCTTTCCTGTCTCTCTGTCTTCCCACCTGACCCAGCTGTCTGTGGGGATGTTTCCTAGTTGTTCTCCCAGCAAGAGAGGAAGCCGTGCAGTGATGGTGCCAGAGGCTCCACTGTAGCTGGCATCTGAGCAGGACCCCAGCTGGTGGCTGCCTGATGTCAATTTCCAGCTGGATTGTGCTCCCTGCCTTGGTATTACCTTGGCACCAGGAACTGTATCCCATCATTGCCAGATCTGCAGGGACCATCAGTGAGCACCCCTAGTCCTGGCCACATCCCATTGAAACAAGATGGGGGTGAGTTGGGCAGTACCACTGAAATGAAGGGGCCCGGTGGCTGTCCAGAGGGGAGTGGGTGGGCAGAGCTTGATGGGAGAGTGAGCACAGAGGTAGGGCCATTCTCTCCTTAACTTCTGTGTCTTGCTTTTACACTGCTTCTTCTGTCTTTTCATTATGATCTTGAAATCACATCATCATTCAGAATTTATGGGAAAGGAACCATTAAAAAAAAAATTTTTGTTTATTTATCTTTGGCTGTGCCAGGTCTTTGTGGCTGCACAGGCTTGTCCCTAGTTGTGATGAGATGGGGCTACTCTTCGTCAGAGTGCTCGGGCTTCTCACTGCGGTGGCTTCTCTTGATGCGGAGCATAGGGTCTAGGGTGCACAGGCTTCAGTAGCTGTGGCACGTGGACTCAGCAGTTGCAGCTGGCAGGCTCTAAAGCACAGACTCTACAGCTGTGGCACATGGGCTCAGTTGCTCAGAGTCACATGGCATCTTCCCAGATCAGGGATTGAACCTGTGTCTCCTGTATAGGAAGGCGGGCAATACACCAAGGAAGCTAAGGAACTTTTTTTTTTTTTAATAATCCTCCCCCCTTCCCCATTCATGCTAATCTTAACTTTCTCACATAGAAGCAGGGGTGTTTCATATCAAGAGTGGATATCTCTTTGCGATCTTTGATACCCCTGTCAGCCTTCTCTCAGTGCAAGAGGAAGGGCTAATATTAGTGAATATTTAATGGCCATGGGTACTTCTATGTACTGAGTTTAATGGCATGAGTAGTTTGTCTCTCCTCTTTCCTCCCACCCTTCCCCTACATCCCTCTTGAGCCTGAAACCTGGCACTGCAGAGAAGAATAGGAAAGCCCTTTTCCATCTTCCTCCAAAATACACTCCGCAAGCCAGCTTCACCATCAGTAAAGCTGTTGTTATGATCTGGCTGGGTATGTCTGTGCTGTTTGGTTTGAAACCTCAGTTGGAGGAGGGTGATTATTCCAAACCCTCAATATGTCACTTTTCCATTTTACCCACTTCTGGTTTATTTCCTCTGACTCTAGGATTGAACACTTGAGCCCTCAATAGCTGATTAAAGACTCTTGTGGAGCCATGCTCCTTACCTTCTCTCTCCTCTGAAATTATTTTTATCAAGCTAATGACCTTTGAATCCTGATATGTATTTTTTCTTCTTTGGAAGTTTTCTGGCCCATCCCATCAGTTCTTAGTGAGGTCTGAGTGTTAAAGTGAGTTCAATTTTACTCCAGAAACTCTGCTACTCACTCCAAGGTGATAGCTATTCTCCTGCAGTTTTTCAGCTTCAGAACTACTGAAATTTTGAGTCACATAATTCTCTGTGGTGAGAGGGGCTGTCCTATAGAAAGTTTAGCAGCATCCTTCGCCTGTACTCACTAGATGCCAGTAGCACCCTCCATCAAATTTGTGAAAGCCAAACAGGTCTCAGATATTGTCAGATGTCTTCTGGGGACAAAACCATCTCTAATTAAGGACTGCTCTCCTAGGGGTAAATGGATACAGTGAAGCAGCAGCAGAGATGGGCCTCTGTCTTGGTGGCAGAGTTAGCACTGGCCTCATGGGGAAAAGCATTTGAGCTGAGCCTTGGATAAGGGTTACCTAGTGGCCATAGCAGAGTTTTCAAGGTACAAACAAGTAGGTGTTCATGGCCCTCTGATTTCTTGACCCAAACCAGCTTCCTACCACCCCTACGCATGCCCACATTGTAGGGGTCACCTGTGGATGCCTCGCTCTTCCCTGCTCAATGATCTTACTCATTCATGTGAGTGGATTCCATGTCCACATGTCCAGATGCTTTTGGGTTGGCCCAAAAGTTTGTTTGGGTTTTAGAACAGCCCAAATAAACTTTTGGGCCAACTCGATACAACTGCTGGTTATATTTACCATGCTATGCACCACCTTTGAAAAAATATGTTGGATTTCTAAAGCAAATTCCTCTTCATCTTTATTAGCACTTTCTCTTAAGCATTAAGAGAAAGCATGTCTACAATTCATTGTTTTTTTTTCTAAATTTTATTTAATTTTTTCCTATACTGGGTCTTCATTGCTATGCAGACTTTCTCTAGCTGTGGCAAGTGGAGGCTACTCTCTAGTGACAGTGCACAGGCTTCCCACTGTGGTGGGTTCTCTTGTTGCACAGCATGGGCTCTAGAAAGCTTGGGTTTCAGTGTATAATTGTGCATGTGGGCTCAGTAGTTGTGGCGCCCAGGCTTAGGTGCTCCAAGGCACATGGGGTCTTTCAGAGATTGAACTTGTGTCCCCTGCATTGGCAGGCAGACTCTTAACCCCTGGACCACCAGGGAAGTCTCCATTATGTCTGAACTTTGGATAGATTGAGGGACTAAGTTATGCAGTGAGCTGCAATTCCCAATGCGCTGGATCTGGGATTGTGTCAGATTTCAAGTATCACTTCAGATGGTCATACGGTGGGTTGTGTTGGTTACTGCACAATCATTCATGAGAAGAGACCCAAGTTCTACTTCACCTGGGATGTGACTCATCTCGTGACATATGGATTTAGGGGTGGAGGAGGAGGGAGTCTGCAGGGAGTGACGGAGGGAGGAATTGACAGATCCTCCTCCAGGCTGCTAAATTCCAGAGTTGCGCTGGTGGCTAGTGGGAGTCTCATAGCAGGGGCAAATGAATCATATGGAAACATCAGTGAGTCTGGCCATTTATTGATGCCACACAATGGCAGGCTAAGGTTAACATTCTGGTTTTAAATACTGTGGTACCCACTGAGGTACCCCTTAAGGAGTCTGGGCCTGGGAAAGCAGTGCAGAGATACAGAGAGGACAATGGATGAGGCCTCGGACCACATGCAACCACTTTGGAGGGCAGAGACAGGCAGAATTGTGCTTTTCCAATCATATTTTTTTTAATGACATAACTTAAAATAATACTAACAATATTTGAACAAGCAATAAAAAAACATAGCATCAAATATGTTGGTTAAGTTGTAGCACCAGACAGTTCATGTCATGAGGCCTCCCTCTTGAAAGTGAATCGCTGTGCACTGATTTCATTGTCCTAGGGCTTCATCCTAAAGTCAGAAGTGCTAGGACTTGTAATCTCTGGTGAAGCAATGTGTAGCTTTCAGTGTTTCGGGGATTTTAACCAATTGATTGGGAAATTATGCCCTGAAACAATATAAATCCTTCAAATCATGTTCCAGAAACATGATGAAGTTATCAACACTCAATATCTGAAAGCTTCACATTGGGATGGCTCCACCATGTAGAGATGGATGAGGAGATTGGACAGAGATACACTCTTGTTTAAGAAGTCCCAACATTAAAATGAGTCACTCCTACAAAGAGGCAACTGCTTGTATCACAAATTGATTTCATTTTTACAAAGGTATTCACTCTTCAGTCTCTTGAAATGTTGTTTCCTCTTGGTGGTTTGAATTATGTTTGGATGTTCAAGAACTAAATGAACCCATACCTTTTCAGAGAAGAGTTAACTCTACCACTGGGAGAGGTGACATAAACCAGATTGGGCTTGAGAACCTTCATGTATTGAAGCACCAGGTCCTGCGGTGGCCTCTCTGGTTCATGGTAGATGCATATCCAGTGTCTCTTGCTACACTTCTCACTTGCTTGTTCAAGATGGGAGGAAAGGAGGCCATGGAGGAAATAAAGCAACATCGCTACTTCACGTTGGCCCCCGTGAGCACCAAAAGAATGGTGAGATGTCATCTAGGTTCTTGTCTTTCACATGTTCCTGTTAATCTGAGGTCCCTCTCTTATTGCTAGCATGGGGACATTTCAAAACCCTGATGACCCAAAGATGAGTGACTGTCAAGGCAACAACGAAGTCAGATGACTCCAGTAGCAAGTACTATCTTGCGACCCAGAATGACAGATGCTACACAACTGTCTTACCTCACAGCCTCAATACAGGAAGTGAATGTTCATGATGCAGGATCAGGGGCCAGTGTTCTGCCTTTGAGAAACTAGGGAAAGGCCTAGAACAGGGCACCTGGTCAGACCCTCTCTACATTTCTACCATCTTTTCATCATGGGTCATAAATAACATTTTGCATATTGGGAAATCTGGCCTAGTTTAGTTTGCTGAGGTCATGGGAATCTGGGTTTGTTCCTGAGTTTTGTAAAACTGGTCATATCCAGGGCTCTGATGACATGCATGATCCCGGGATAGCAGTTGTTGTTGTTCAGTGGCTGAGTCTGTTCGACTGTTTGTGACCCCATGGACTGCAGCACGTCAGGCTTTCCTGTCCATCACCATCTCCCAGAGTTTGCTTAAACTCATGTCCATTGACTTGGTGATGCCATCCAACCATCTCATTCTGTCATCTGTCATTCAGTCTTGTCCAACTCTGTCCAACTCTTGTCCGACTCCTTGCAACCCCAGCCAGGCTTCTCTGTCCATAGAATTCTCTGGGCAAGAATAATGGAGTGAGTTACCATTCCCTTCTCCAGGCGATCTTCCCAACTCAGGGATCGAACCCATGTCTCCTGCATTGCAGATGACTCTACCATCTGAGCCACCAGAGAAGCCCTGGGATAGCAGAGTACCAGGTTAAGTTAAATCCATCCAACTTACTAAATTAATCCCCTTGAAAGCCTATACTACACTTCAAGGACAGTTTTTGCAAATTGCCTCATTAGAAAAAAAATCAGGTTCTCTTCTGCTCCTGTCACTGATGATTTAAGCATCTTCTCTCTGAAACTGATTTCACCAGAGACTGTCATCGGCCAGCAATGTTTAGATTTAAGGACAGAATATAAGAACCTAATCATACAGAAATAAATTCCCTGGTTTTGTTAAACATTTTTACTTTTCTACTGTGTCTGGACCTATCTCAAATTCCATCCCAACCCCAGTGTTTTATTTTCCACAGGAATTTATCAGAATAATACACAGTAATGGCTTGAAAAAAAAAAAAAGCACATAATATAAAAATTTTCAGCTTCTGGTATCCAAGCAATAGAACTGGTGTTGGCCAGCAACACCATCACACATTTAACAAAAGATGCATATGGATTTGCTCACTTGTACATCTATCTACATGTTTATATTCGTTCTGCCACCGTCTGCATATTAGCACCATGTTTCAATAGCACCATTCTGCTGAACGGAGAGATAACTCAAGGGAAAGATGGGACACTGTGCTCCATGGTGGATGTTAATGGTACTTGTGTGTGAGTCTGAAGACATGCGGCCCTTGACATGAAGATAACTCTGCCTTCCCCTCTGTCAAGAGCTGGTTCTGAAGGCTTCTTTCCTTGGGGGCTTTACTCCTCTCACCCTCCCCTGACTTTCCAGGTTCAGTTCATATAAACACCTCCTCTTACAAACTAGAAAATTCACCTTCAACTTGAGACCATAACCTACTTTGATTCCTGCTGGGTGATGGGAACATCAAAGATTCAGCCTTCTTAACTTTTTTGGACTCCCTGACTTACCTGTTCCCTTCAAGGAAGCAGATTCTCAAAAGTAACTACTGGGTGTGCTAGAGAGTAGGTCAGCTTTACCTCCTTTTTGAAAAGTTTTTTTCTTGAGACCATTAGTTTATACAAAGTTTTTCTATACTTGATGCAATTTACCTAGGTCTTAGAAATATTTCCATCTAGAGCTCCATTTCCCAACCTGAGGGTAGGTGGGCGGGCTGTAGACACAGACCTGGCTGTGGCACTTGAGATGTGTAAAGCCTCAGCGGTGGAAAGATGTTCACCCTGAATTGAAAACCCAGGCAGGGGATGTGCCAGGGAAGGGAAAGTCACGCAGAAAGACGCACATGCTCTTCTGCAAAAGAATGGGTATGTGCCAGGGAAGTGGGAAGAATAGAAGCCCACATTTCCTTCCTTATACAAGAAACTGGTTTCTGATCATTTGTTTTTTAAGAGTTTTCACAGAAATTATCCTAAGTCAGAAATGTCTTCTGTGTAACCTAAATCCCTTAAGTATACTAAAGCTACAGTTCCTGCCCATTTCCTCTTCTTCTAGTGTCCCTAAGAAGGCATGGAAGTCTAAACAGCTCAGACGTAGAGTCTACAGGGATTAGGGACAGACTGAGTCTGTAGCCAAGACTTTTTCTTCCTGCCTCAGTTAACTATTAGGTAAAGAAAATGGTCCCCTGCCTGGATGAATTACAAGAATGTTCCTGAAAGCTCTCCCATGACATTTGAAACAGCAGCTGCCCCAAGTAGGGAGATTTAGAAAAAAAAAAGAAAAAAGGGAGTGATTTCATCAAAGTAAATTAATAAGAATATTTGTTCCCTGGATAAGTGAGGCTGTATTTCCTGATACTCTCTTGAGGTAGTCTGGGAAAAATACGGTCTCTCTGTTTTTGTCTTTAAGGGAGAAACAAACGATGTCATTTCATGGACTTGTCCAACTTGGTACCTTTCCCAGGAGATGACCCCATGAGAAGCCCAGTTCTCCTGGACACCTCACCTGCCTATCAGGGAGCAGTGAGCACAATGGTGCCAGGACTCCCGTGAGGGATACTGTGTGGCTAAAGGGACAAGGTGTGCTTTGTTTTGTTATGAGTCAAAGTTGAACCTGAAACACAGAATAACACGGCAAGAAAGTGGTCCCTGGGCTAGAACATGTCCTGGTCAGCAGGCTGCTGCAGTCTATGGTGGAGGGTGGCTTCCTTCTGCACTCAGGGTGCTTTGGGGTTCTTGAGTGGCTGTCGCTTTCTTGGCCTTTGGGTGTGGGCCACGTGTGTCTGGGAACACGAGAGGCAGCACTGAGCCCTCACAGTGGGCACGGAACATTTCTTCATGGATTTAAGCGTCTGGCAGAAACTGGCTGATAAGTTGTCCTTGGTGCAAAGGAGATCTGTGGGAGGAGACAAAAGATGAGAAAAAAACAAAAGATGATCTTTTTGTTAAGTGAAAGAGCACAACTTCTATTAATGGAAGATTTTACATGTCTCCTGAGAAAGGCTCCATAGCGATTCATAATAGTTGACATCTACTGATGGTCACTCCTGTATAGTAATGTGTTGATTATAATGGTTCCTATTTTAACTAATAACCATGTGTTTGAGCCTAGTTATAATAATTTAAAATTCACAGTCCAAAACCACAATTATGTTTGTGCTAGCCTAATATCTTGACCATCCTTTTCTCATACATGATTGGACTAGATTTCTCAGGGACCATCCTCGCACATTCTGTGGGTGGTAGATACTCAGACTGCAGTGGCCCTTGTCTGGAAAAAGTTCAATAAGGACCCAATAACAGATTTTTCTTTTATAAAATGAAATTGTTTTCAACTTTGCTTCAGTGCCTCTTAGAGGTCTGCCTGATTTTCTTTCTCCATTACAGATTTGAATAGTCCTACAGTAAAGCTTTTTACCCCAAACAGGCTGCTGTCCTTTGTAAATAGAATTGTTAGCAAAAGCAGAAATTGAGGTAATATTCCTCTTTACCCAAATCTGTGACAATACCTCTCTCTGCATTTTTCACCTTCAGGTCACAAAGGCAAAAAATGCTTTTCACCTGCTCAGAATTCATTGTTCCTTGACTGTGCCTTTTCTTCTTCTTCTTCATGAAGAGATATCTTCTGTTAACTGTCTAATTCCATTTGATTTGCAAGTGTTAACTGCACTTGAGAGCAGGTAACATAGAATGCTCCTAGAACCCACGACCTTTTCATTGCTGCTGCTTTTCTTCTTCAGGCCTCATCTTAAAGCTATTATAAATCAGTGTCCCCTAATCCCACAAGAAACTTCTGAATGTGATCTCATATTTCAGAAAGAGTACGTATTTCTGCCAAGTGTTCCTACTGTGGAATAGGAATCTGAGCTCTTCATCTCCCACATTCCTGCAGGAGCATCAGGTTTTCTCCATGGGGCCTATCAGAATGCAATGCACATCACAGGCAATCCACTAAAAAGACTGCAATGATGGGGAAAAACCTTACTCGCTTATATAGCTGAATGAATACAACACGTTAAACGCATGTTCTCAAGATGAGTGCATGCGTGTGTGCTCACTTCAGCCATGTCTGACTCTTTGTGACCCTATGGACTGTAGCCTGCCAGGCTCCTCTGTCCATGGGATTCTCTAGGCAAGAATACTGGAGTGGGTTGCTCTTTAGAATGAGGCAGGGCTTCCTTCCTAGGCCTCTGGCTTTGGAACAGAGCCCAGCATAGGGTTGCTCTGATTTCTAAGTCTCTCCTAAGGCCTGTGTGGATGGTGGATGGAGAAGGTACATCTGGGGTAACTCTTTGTCCTAGTCTCCTTGCCGTGAATCTGTCAGTGCTCTGGTGCTACTACAAGAGAAGACAGTTTGAAGTTTGAAAGCTTAGCTTCCAATTCCTCCTCTCCACAAAGCTTCTTTTGGCCATGTTGGACCACATGGATCCCTTCTGTCCCAGTCTCCAACCTGTATTATTATTGTAACATTTGCTCAAACATGGCACTATGTTCTATCTTAAACTGTTCTGTAAATGGTATGTGAGCCTTTTCTACTAAAGGCTCTCTCTCTAGGGTGACTTCTCTCTAGGGTGTCTACCATTCTATTGGGTTGGCCAAAAAGTTTGTTTGGGTTTTTCTAAAACATTTGATGGAAAAACCCAAATGAACTTTTTGGCCAACCCAGCAGAAAGGCTTCTTAGAGTACCTCAAAGTCTTTAACTTGTTCTGGGTTGAACTGTGTCCTCCAAAGCTTAAGTGTTCCTTCAAAGTTGAAGTCTTAACCATTGGCACCTGTGGATGTGCCCTTATTTGGAAATATTTCTTTGCAGATGTAATTATGATGTAAATCAAAATGCAGGCACCCCAGGTAGAGTGGGCTCTTAATCAACATGACTGTGTCCTTATCGAGAGAGAAGAGATAGACACACATGGTAAAGAGAAAGCCATGCAAAGACACAGACACACAGAGGAAGATGGCCATATGATGATGGAGGCAGAGACTGGAGTTATGCAGCTACAAGTCAGGGAAAGCTGACGACCACCAGAAGCTAAGACAAGAGAGCACGATTCTACCAAGAACTTTGATTTTTTTTTTACCTCCTTGCCTCCAAAACTGTGAAAATAAATTTCTGTTGCTTTAAGCTTCTGATAGTTTGCAAGAGCCCTAGGAAAGTAATGCACCTCCTACCCCATAATAATGACGAAGGTAATTTATTAAGCACTTACCACATACTAGGCAATTTGCTTGATATATATGATTTCATTTGATCCTCATAGAATTTACTTATAGGTGTGTCTATTTTTCTCCTTTGCCAACAAAAGTCCGTCTAGTCAAGGCTATGGTTTTTCAAGTGGCCGTGTATGGGTGTGAGAGTTGGACTGTGAAGAAAGCTGAGTGCCGAAAAATTGATGCTTTTGAACTATGGTGTTGGAGAAGACTCTTGAGAGTCCCTTGGACTGCAAGGAGATCAGTACTGGGTGTTCATGGGAAGGACTGATGCTGAGGCTGAAACTCCAATACTTTGGCCACCTCATGCAAAGAGTTGACTCATTGGAAAAGACCCTGATGCTGGGAGGGATTGGGGGCAGCAGGAGAAGGGGACGACAGAGGATGAGATGGCTGGATGGCATCACCAACTCGATGCACATGAGTTTGGGTGAATTCCAGGATTTGGTGATGGACCGGGAGGTCTAGTGTGCTGCGATTCATGGGGTCGCAAAGAGTCAGACACTACTGAGCAACTGAACTGATGCAATTGACCTGATGTCTGTTTTTCTCCTTTTAAAACTAAGGTTCCAGAAAGGCTTACTAACTGGCCCAGCATCACATAGCTGGAAAGTAGATGGTGATGCTGGAATCTGAATGTTGCCTTAGTGCCTCTAGAGCTTTGCCTCCAAGAGAATGGATCTCTTGTGCTGGTGATGGGGCAGGAGGGGCCCACATGGACAGGTTCTACCCTGACCAGAATATCTTCATTTGTTTAACCCAGGGCTCCCACTTGTCAGGTCCACACTTCCAGGAATAAAAGGGACCCAACCAAGCCTGGTGTCCTTGCCTGATCTTGTGAACCATTGGATCACAAGCTGGGAACGTGTAGGTCCTGAGTCTTCCTGTTTGAAAGTGGGGAACTGGAAAGAAGAGTGGAGGAGGGCAGTGACCTATATTGGGAGGCTGTATTCCAGGCCTATGTTTAGCAGCTCATTTATACAATGACTGTGAGCCCAACAACATGGCAGGGCTTAATTGCACCAGTTCTCCTTATTATTGTGAAACAATGAAGGCTGGCTGTGTTCATCAGCCAACTGGATGCCAGCCGAAGCGCACACAATGCTTATAATTAGGGGCAACTTAGAGAGGACATCCCAATTTGCCTATGTCTGTTCAATAGAAATCACACTTGGAACTTAAAGGGACAGTTACAAGCTTGTTCCCTTGCTGTCAGCTATGTCTAAGTTGAAGGAATAACATTTTGCCCACAAAAGGTAAAAAATAATTTCCATGTTGTTGGCAAATACAGATTCTGTAAGACTTTGGGTTCCTTGAGGCCAGGGACTGTGGCATACTCATGTCTGTATCCTCAGTTTTTATGTTTTGCCTGAAACGTATCTTGTGATCAGCAATATTTGCTGAACAAATGAATGAATTGAAATTCTGTTCATCTGGAAGAATATCTTTCAGTAGGAAGTCTGCTGAGGAGTGGCCAAGAGGGAGCAGTAAGACCCTGAGCCCACCTCTTCCCACAGGCATACTAAAATTACAACTATGTACAGAGTAACTACTGATGAGAAAGACTAGCAGAAAAGATCTTCTACTACAGATATAAAGAAGAAACCGTAAGGAGACAGGTAGGCAGGATGGAGATGTAGTACAGTTAAGACCCATAACTCTGGGTGGATGGACCACAAATGAAAATAATAATCACAGAGGTTCTCCATGAGCAGGGGGCCTGACCCCTATATCAGCCTTCCCAGACTAGTAGTCCTGCATGAATAATATGAGTCCCCAGAACATCTGCTTTAAGGCTGATAGGATTCAAATTTAGGAGAGCCAAAGGGCTGCTCAAAATAAAGACCCCATTCTTAAAGGGCTTCCCTGCTGGCTCAGATGGTAAAGAATTTGCTTGTGATGCAAGAGACCCAGGTTCAATCCTTGGGTCATGGAGATCCCCCAGAGAAGGGAATTGTTACTACTCCAGAATTCTTGCCTGGAGAATCCCATGGACAGAGGAGCTTGTGAGCTATAGGCAATGGGGTCACAAAGAGTCAGACATGACTGGGCAACTAACACTTTTATTTAAAAGGCACACACAACATTTCACATGCTCCAAGACCCAAGGCAGAAGCAGTAATCTGAAGGCAGTAGGTCTGTACCAGGATACCCCAGGTCAGGCAACTACCAGGTGAAGAAGACACAGCCCCAGTCACCAGCAGTCCTGCTGCTTTAAGACCTCCTGAGCTACCTTGACTTGGCCCTGCACAGTGGAGGGCCTAGGGCCCAGCCCTTCACACCAGTGTGCTAGGACTAGCTTCAGGACCCCCGGGGCCCAGTCCCCACCCACCAACAGGTTGACACATCAACTCCAGGACCCCCAGGGCCCTCAAGCCAGAAGTCCCAGGACCAGGTTTCACTCTGCAGCTTGCCATGTCAGTAACCCCTGGCCTTTGTCCATTTGGCAGGCCAACATCTGCTCTGAGACACCTCGGATCCTTCATCCAGTAGCCCCAGGATATGGTCCTACCTACCAGTGGGTCAACACTGGCTCCAGGACCTTCAGGACCCTGTAACAAGAGACCCCCGAACCTGGCCCTACCTATCTGCAGGCTGACATCAGCTCCAAGTCACCCTGGGTCACACATCAGCAGGCCAACAGTAGCTTTGGGACACCATGGACCTCATAGCCAGTCATATCAGGAACCAGCTCTGCCTACAGATAGGCTTGCAGTCAGCCATCTCATGTCCTGGCCCCACCAAGGCAGAGCCTGGCAGCAACCTTACAGGAAGCCAGCCACACCTACCAGACCACCCACAATGGTTAGCCCATCACAACAGAAGGACCCATGCAGCCCATGGGGGGACACCTTTAGAGCATAAAGCTTTTGTGATGAGAGCAGACTATGCTGCTGGAACACAGGATTTCTCCTACAAAAGACTGCTTCTCCAATGTCAGAAAACAAAACCTATCAAATACACAGAAATAAAAATAGCAAATTGGGCAAAACGAGGCAATAGAGGAATATATGCCAAATGAAGAAATAAGATAAAATCCCAGAATTAACTGCACTGAAGATAGGCAGCCTATCCAAAAAAGAGTTCAAGGTAATGATTATAAAGACGATCAAAGAACTTGAGAGAAGAATCAGTGAATACATTGAGAGGATTAACAAAGAAAGAATCAAACAGCTGAGGCATAGAAAAGCTGAAATAATAAATATACTAAAAGGAATTAACAGTGGATGAGATGATAGGAACAGATCAGCGAGCTGGAAGACAGTAGTGGAAATACTGAAGTTGAACAGAAAAGCAAAAAAAAAAATAATAATTATTGCCGGGGGCCAGTGTGAGGAACTCTGCCCGTGGCAAAGGTCATGAGGAAGGAGGCTTGGCATACGCAAAGGCAGGATCGAGCCTCAGGAGACACCCTGTTCCCGAGCATCTACCCCCAAAACCAGAGTCTGCCTACCTGACTGTTTCATGCTCTCACCTACACCTCTGACTTTACGAGGGGCTGTCCCCCACTACCTCTCTGGGAGAAGGAGTTAACTTACAACTCCAGTTAATAAAAATTCCTGGGCGTGACAAGAGTGTTTCAACTTACAAACTCCTCTGAAGGCTCTCTAGCCTGCCTGACAGGATTATCTGGCCACATGTGATTGTTTACAGCCTCCCAACTGTGAGAGGCACGAGATGCTTTAAACTTTCTAAAAACAGATTCTTTTGAGAAGTTAGAAAATTATTAGGATAGTACTAGTGAGTTAGTTAGAAATTATGTTGGTGAAGGGTTTCATTGCTGAGTTAATGATTGCTGCCAGGCCTCCATATCCTTAGGCACCTGGGAGTATGTTAATCAATGTGAATGGAACGTAGAAAAAGAAATATAGTAGTTTTGATGTTAGCAATACTAGACTTTTGAGTTAATGAATTTTCTCTTTGTTATAGATCACTGTACTCCTCTTTCTTTGTTATAAATCATTGTGTCCTTGCTATGTAAAGATGTAACTTTATCACTATCTTAAGACTAAGTAGATCTTAAGGGAAAATAAGTTTTCTGATCGACTAACCTTTATCAATAGAAAGTAAGGTGAGGCCATAAAATGTTGATCGGTCTCCAGACCAGAAGATATTGTAAACAAATGTAAGACCCTTGTAAGAACAAAGATATACTGAGAACACTGTCTTTAGATAAGGGTTGGAGCAGCTGACCCTGCATGACTCTGTTTCTTACATTTATCTCTATGTATAACTAAAGGTATAAAAGTGGACCTGGAAAATAAACGGGACCAGTTCCTGGAAAGACTGGTTTCCCCTGTGTGGTCTTTTCTCGTTCTCTTCTTTTCTGGCTGAATTCCCATCTGGAGCGTGGAGGCTCGCCATGTCTACTTACTTGCCCTGGCTTCTAAGACTCAAGCAAGAGGGAGCCCAAAGTGGGGCACTCTCTGCTATTCAAGCGGGAGCCGGTGGCCTACGTAGATGGTGCAAACTCCTTGTCTTGGAGTTTTATTGGTTTTCCACGTAAACCAAGTTATTCAGCATCTTTTTCTCCACTAATATTTCCTACTACACTATCCTTTTCTAATCTCTCTTCATATCTATAATTAAATAGTTCTTTTCAGGATGCCGACTCCGTCCCCGCTTCGAATTCCCTGGATCCACTGGGGCTGGACCCCGGCAAATAATAATAAAAATGAGGACAGTTTAGAGACCTCTGTGATACAATACTATGTGCACTAACATTCACACTATAGGGACCCCAGAAGGAAAATTAGGGAAATGGGCAGAGAACATATTTGATGAGGTAATAACTAAAAACTGCCCTAACCTGGAAAAGGAAAGAGACATCCAGGTCCAGGAAGCACATAGTCCAAAATAGGATCAACTCAAAGATGATCACATTGAGACACAATGTAATTAAAATGGCAAAAATTAAAGGGAGAAAATTAAAACCAGCAAGGGAAAAGCAACAAGTACAAGAGCACTCCCATAAGGCTATCAGCTGACTCTTCAGCAGAAACTCTGCAGGCCAGAAGGGCATGATATATTTAAAGTGATGAAAGAGGAAATTCTTGGTTGTAACCAAGAATATTCTACCTGATGGAGAGATCAAAAGTTTTACAAAAGCTAAAAAAATTTAGCACCACTAAACTTATCTGGTGTCTCAGACAGTACAGAATCCACCTGTAATGCAGGAGACCTGGGCTCGATCCCTGGGTTGAGAAGATCCCCTAGAGAAGGGCATGGCAATCCACTCCAGTATTCTTGCCTGGAGAATCCCATAGACAGAGGAGCCTGAGGGACTACAGTCCATGGGGTTACCCAGAGTAGGACATGACTGAGTGACTAAGCACACAAATTATCTTGACAAGAAATGCTAAAGGGACTTCTATAAGTGAAAAATAAAATGCCACAATTAGAAACATGAAAATTATAAAAGGAAAAATTAAATGGTAAATACAAATATGCAATAAAGGCAAATATACAAAAAAATCAATCATGTAGAAAGATTAAAAGGTAAAAACAGAAAGTTTATCTATATCCACAGTAAGTAGTTAAGGAATACACAAACAAAAACACATATAATATGATGTAAAAAAACAATAAACATGAGAGAGAGGAGTAGAAATGCAGGGTTATTAACACATTATTGACCAGGGGATTTTAGTAGACACTAATGCCTGTGGCCAGTGAATTGGTATGTAAGTGAACAGTGAAATGTCTCCAGTCAGTAACATTCAGGTCAAAAACAGATATATTAATATATCTTTGGTTAATAATGTGTTAAATGCATCCTATACATAGTAAATCCTAAAAAGATGCCAACAAAAACTACTAGAGCTCATCACTGAATTCAATAAAGTTGCAGGATACAAAGTTAATATACAGAAATCAGATGCATTTCTATATACTAACAATGAACTATCAGAAAGAGAAATAGAAGAAACAATTCTATTTACAATGACATCAAAAAGAATAAAATATCAAGGAATAAATTAAAGGAGTTAAAAACTGTACTTGGAAAACTATCAGACACTGATGAAAGAAATTGAAGATGACACAAACAACTGGAAAGATATCTTGTGTTCATGAACTGGAAGACTTAATTCTGTTAAAATGCCTGCACTACCCGAGGAAATCTACAGATTCAATGCACTCCCTATCAAATTACCAAATGCATTTTTTACAGAACTAGAAGAGATTAATTCTTAAATTTGTATGGAAACACAAAAGATTCCCCAATAGCCAAAACAATCTTCAGAAAGAAGAACAAAGCTAGAGGTATTACATGTCCTGATTTCCAACTATATGACAAAGCTATAGTAATCAAAACAGTATGGTACTGACACAAAAATAGACACTGCTCGATGCAACAGAATAGAGAGCCTAGAAATGGACCCACACTCACATGGGCAAATAACCTATGACAAAACAGTGAAGACTATACAATGGGGAACTGACAGCCTCTTCAACATATGGTGCTGGGAAAATGAACAGCTACGAGCAAAAGAATCAAACTGGACTATTCTCTCACACCATGCACAAAAATAAATTCACAGTGGATTAAAGGCTTAAGTGTAGGAAAAAACCCACAAAATTTCTTGAAGAAAACAGCAGTACATGCTTTGATGTCAGTCTTAGTAAATTTTTTTTTGATCTATTTAGGCAAGGGAAACAAAAGCAAAAATAAATGGGGATATATCAAACTAAAAATCTTTTTCATAGTAAAAGAAAATATCAACAAAACATAAAGGCTGACTACTGAATACCCAAGATCCTGATGCTGGGAAAGACTAAAGGCAGGAGGAGAAGGGGTTGACAGAGGATGAGATGGTTGAACGGCATCACTGACTCGATTAACCTGAGTTTGAGCAAGCTCCGGGAGTTGGTGATAGACAGGGAAGCCTGGTGTACTGCAGTCCATGGGATCGCAAAGAGTCAGACACGACTGAGCAACTGAACTGAACTGAATGGGAGAAGATATTTGCAAACAGTGTATTTGATAAGGGGTTACTATCCAAAATATACAAAGATCTCATACATCAACATCAGAAAGCATACAACTTGATTAAAAAATGGGCAGAGGATCTGAACAGAAATTTTTCCAAAGACACACAGCTGGCCAACAGGCCTGTGAAAGGATGCTCAGCATTACTAATCATCAGGGAAATGCAACTCAAAACCACCATGAGATATCACTTCACACCAGTCAGAATGTCTTGCATCAAGAAGATCACAAATCACAAATGTTGGCCAGGATGTGGAAAAAAGAGAGCCCTTGTGCCCTATTGGTGGGAATGCAAGTTGGTGCAGCCACTATGGAAAACAATATGGACATTCCTCAAAAAATTAAACATAGAACTACCATACAATCCAAAAATTCCACTATTTATCCAAAGAAAGCAAGAATACTAATTAGAAAACACATATGTACCCTTATGTTCATTGCAGCAACAATAGCCAACAAGTGGAAATGACATAAATGCCCATCAATAGAAAAATGGATAAGATGTATATGTCATTCAGTATATACAATGAAATAATACTCAGCCATGAAAAAGAAATGAGATCCTGCCATTTGCCACAATATGGATAGACCTAGAGGGTATTAACACTAAATGAAATCAGACAGAGATCTTACTTATATGTGGAATCTCCAAAATAAAAAGCAAAAACAGACTAATAGATACAGAGAACAAACAGGTGGTTGCCAGGAGAGTATAGGGTAAGGGGAGGAAAAGAAATAGGTGGAGGAGATTAAGAGTGGAGAGAAAGATTAAGAGAGGAGATTAAGAGTGGAGGAGAAAAGAGCTTGCTCAAACTTCCAGTCACAAAATTAATGAGTCATGGGTATGGAATGTACAGTGTGGGGAATACAGTCAATAACTCTGTAATATATTTGTATGATTACATACCATAACTAGCCTTATCATTATGATCAGTTTGAACTGTATAGAAATATCAAATCACTATGTTGTATACCAGGCATGAATGGTGGTGTTTGTTATGCTTCAAAACCTAACTAACTCATAGAGAAATAGGTCAGATTTGTGGTTACCAGGGGTGCTGTCTTTTCACCAGATCAAAGACAGAGGATGAGATGGTTGGATAGCATCACCATCTCAAACACATGAGTTTGAGCAAACTCTGGGAGATAGTGAAGGACAAGGCAGCCTGCAGTACTGCAGTTCATGGGGTCACAAACCGACGAACACAACTTAGCAAGTGAACAACAACAGAAGTGGGTGGTGTGGTGGAGGGGGAACTGGATGAAGGCAATCAAAAGGTAGAAACTTCTGGTTATAACATAAGTACTAAGGATGTAATATATAGCATGACAAATATAGTTAGTGATGCTGTACATTATACATGAAAGTGGTTAAGAGGAATCCTAAGCATTCGCATCACAAAACAATTTTTTCTATTTCTTTAATTTTGTATCTATGAGATGATGTCCATTTGCAAACTTTTCATGATTATCACTCGCTGTTGTAATTAAATAATTACATGTAATTAAATGTAATTAAATAATTATGTTGTACACCTTAAACTTATATAGTACTATATGTCAATTATATCTCAAATAAAACTGGGACAAAAAATTTTTAAAGTCTACTGACTCAAATGTTTATTAGTATCAACTTTAAGTACTGCCATTCCTTATTACTATCATTATTTGTATTTACTTCTGTACCCCTCATTCCCCAAATTGAAAAACAACTCAAGAATGGTGTGCATAAAGGGTTAGCTTTTGATTTTTAATCATTATGAATGTAATATCTAGAATATACATGATACTCAGTAAATATTTCTGAATGAATTAAAAAAAATTTTTTTTTCTAAACCCAGATACTTGGATTCTATAGTCCCCACTATGAAAGTGGCAATTCTAATTTAGATTTTAAGTCACTAGCAATTTAGACGGCACCTAAGGGAAGTAAAAGGCAAACCTTACATGAGTTCATACCTGATTTTACAAGATGGGTATGTGCTCAGTAGCTCAGTCATGTCTGACTCTAAGCAACCCCATGCCCTATGGCCCACAAGGTTCCTCTGTCCATGGGATTTCCTAGGCAAGAGCACTGGAGTGGGTTGCCATTTTTGTCTCCCAGGGAACTTCTCGACCCAGAGATTGAACCCGTGCTTCCTGTGTGTCCTGCACTGGTAGGTGGATTCTTTACTACTCGCCACCTGGTAAGTCCAAGATGGGCTTGGGGGCATGTTTACTGTGGTGCCTGGCTAGCTGAGAAGAATCTGGGCATTGGATGACTTGTTTCAAAGCATTTTAGAGGGCATGGGTGTCAGGGTAGCTTTTCTTAAATCCAAGAATCTCATGCAGCTGCTCTTTCCTGTTGTTTCTATATGAATAAGCATGGCTCTGCCTTCAAGAGAAGCTTGTAATTACCTTTTGTTGTCCTGATAATTGTTGGTGAGTAGAATTCATTGTTATTTACATCCATTGCCAGCCAACTGTTAGTCATCCTCTCTTCAGTGTGAGATTTCAACGTAAAAATGACCAGATACACATTTAACCCAATTTTGATTGTATAATGTAAAATAACCAATAGGGACTTCCCTGGCTGTCCAGTGGTTAAGACGCCATGCTTCCACTGCAGGGAGCATGGGTTCAGTCCCTGGTCAGATTCTGCACACTGCATGGTGCAGCCACAAACAACAACAACAAACCCTAGGCATGGTCAACCAAGACTATGTTGCTGCCTCAATTATATAAAAACCAACATAACTTAGAAGGAGTCTATGCCTTCAGCATTTTAAAAACGTGGTACCACAGAATGTGATGAAATGAAAGGAAGAGAGTTCCAAATTGACCTTTTGGTCTAGAACAGGATGCTTCTTATGAAAAGAAGCTCATCACTGCCAATTATTAGAAAAATGCAAAACAAAACTACAATGAGGGTACCTATAGATTATCATACTAAGTGAAGTAAGTCAGGACGAGAAAAACAAATACCACATGCTATCACTTATACTGTATGTGGATTCTAAAATATGACCCCGATGAACCTGTCTATGAAACAGAAACAGATTCAAAGGCATAGAGAACAGGCTTGTGGTTACCAAGCATGGGGGTGGGAGAGGGATGGATTGGGCTTCTGGGATTAGCAGATGCAAACTATTATATACATAGAATGGATAGACAACAAGGTCCTACTGTATAGCACAGGTAACTATATTCAATATCCTGGGTTAAACCACAATAGGAAAGAACATGAACAAGAATATATATAATGGAATCACTTCATTGTATAGTAGAAATTAACACAATGTTGTAAATCAACCGTACTTGAATAAAATTAAAAAATAGAACAGGGTGCTTCTCAAACTTTAAGGCACATCCAAATCACCTGGGATTCTTGTTTAAATGCAGATTCTGATTCAGTAGGGCTGGGGTGAGGCCAGAGATCCTACATTTCTGACAAGTTCCTAGGTGATGCCAATGCAGCTAGTCCATGGGCCACACTTCGAGTAGCCAAGAGTCTGGAAGGCTAAAACGTAATAAAACCTCTGAGAAAAAGCCCCAGGTAGCTCTGTTTGGAGTTTCAGGTAAGACCAATGATAGCCACTGTCAAAGGCACGCTGGTCAGGGAGAAGCTGCATGTGATCACTAGATCTGAAGCATTTTCTCAGTGCACTTTGTTCAGGATTTCTAACACATACCTCTCTCCTGACTTCTGCACCTGTGTAAAAACCAATCACAGGCCACTCCTACCTAAAGGATTCATAGACTGCTCTGAAAACATATCCCACACAGAACACAATACCCTTCCTGGTTCTCAAATCCACTCTGGGCCTCCTCTTTTAGGGAATGGTAGCCTCATCTACTCGGCTACCCAAGTCAGACATCTGGGCTTTGTTTTCCCTCCTCTTTTCCCACACAAAGTCCTGTCAGGTCTCTCTTTTAAGCAGCCCTTGAATCCACTTACTTCCGTCTGTCTGCACTTCTGCTGCCTTAGTTCACGCCACACACATCTCCTGATTAAGGTACAGTTGCGTCCCTGACCTGGTCCCCTTCTCCACCTCCCACAGTGCAGCATGCATGACTCTTACCTTGACTCCCCTGTTTGGAATACTTCGAGGGCTCCCATCTGCCCTAGGCATAAAGCAGCTCATCACGTGGCTCTTTATCCTCTAGCTCCAGCTTACCTCTCTAGTCCTATTGCTTCCTAACCCCTTGAACTGTGTATTTGTATTTAGACTTACATGCAATGGCACCCCACTCCAGTACTCTTGCCTGGAAAATCTCATGGATGGAGGAGCCTGGAAGGCTGCAGTCCACAGGA
Source organism: Oryx dammah (assembly GCF_014754425.2). Classification (NCBI taxonomy): domain Eukaryota; kingdom Metazoa; phylum Chordata; class Mammalia; order Artiodactyla; family Bovidae; genus Oryx; species Oryx dammah. The sequence goes on from NW_024070204.1 coordinate 31,220,821, forward strand.
TCGCTGAGGGTCGGATACGACTGAGTGACTTTACTTGCACTTTTCACTTTCATGCATTGGAGAAGGAAATGGCAACCCACTCCAGTGTTCTTGCCTGGAGAATCCCAGGGACAGGGGAGCCTGGGGGGCTGCTGTCTATGGGGTCGCACAGAGTCGGACACGACTGAAGTGACTTAGCAGCAGCGGCAGCCATGACATCACCATCTTCCTGCTTACTGCATACCCTGAAAGCTACTCTTGGAAACTGCAGCCTAACCTTTCTATTCATCCTTCGCTTCCCTCCACCCCCACCCCTAGTTTATGTTTCATGACCTTCCCAAGTACTCTCTTAACATCATAACCTGATCAGTATCTTACTGGTTGGTGATCTTCCTCATTTGATATTATATTTGGCACACAGCAAGTGTCCAACAAATATTTGTTAAATAAATACACGACCTGTAGATAAACAGTCTTTAGGGAAACTCTTCTTAATATATTTACTCTGACCACAGTTTCTGCTGAATGCCACCCCTCAGTGCTTGGAAGGAGGCAAGGAGCAGATCTATAAACCACAGGTTTCACTACCTCTCACGCTTAAAAATATTTGAAAAAAGGCTACTACTGGTAGAGAGCCTTAAATACCTTCAAGTCTACTTTTCCTGGGAGCTGTTGGTCAACGGTACGAGAGTGTGGGTGCGTGAACTCTCAGCCCATTGGCCTCAAGAGCAGACAGCTCTGAGACTTAACTTTGCCCTGGAGCATCCGCGTGGGACCAGGCTGAAGTCAGGACTGGGTCTGAAATGGCAGGCTGGCTGTGCTTTCTCCCTTTTCTGTCTTCTTTCCCTCTCCCTCAGCATCTTCCGTGAGAGCACTTCCTTAACGAATCCCTGGCACACAAGTGGGCACCTTGGAGTTTGTTTCTGCAGAAGCTAAGACAGCAGTGCTAGATGGTAGAAAGGGCCATTTAGCACTTGACTGGCTTCCTGAGAAAGGCTAGATAGAACTTTTCTCAGAAACCTTTGAAAAAACAGAAGCGATTCTCATCTGTGTGGGAAGTCAGTGTGAATGTGCTCTGAGATAGGAAAGGATGTGATAGTCCCTCAAGGCACTAGTGTCAAACTTCACCAAATCAGACAAATGGCTCCCAGGGGAGCCAGCTCCGTAAAAGGGACTAACATGACCCACAGACCGAGTCATGCAGGACAGTTTACTTATGAAAAGCTCTACGAAAAGCTCTATGCCCCCGAACAAAGCCATTCACCTACCAGCATTCTTCCGGCAGGCCTGCGGGTTGCACTTCTGGAATTCTGGGGGTCTGGGGTCATGATCACACAGGCATTGGTCTTGGACTTCGGTTTTATTGTTCTCTGAGGCCACACAATGGACAGTCCTCTTCTGAAAGCCACCTCCACAGGACACAGTGCACTGGAAGAGAGGGGCACATGGAGAGAGTCAGAATTCTGACTCGAAGATTGCTGGGGGATCTCCGGCAGAGGTGCTCTAACCCCACAGTAACCCCAGGTAGGTAAGTGCTAAACATAGCCTGACCATTCAGTAAATACTCATTGATTGACTGACAGAAAAAAACTGCTGCATGCCAAATTCTGGAAAAATCTCCAGGCCCTAAATATTCCATCTGCCATTTGAATTACTATTGGTCAACAAGACTGTAGTTGTTGTTCAGTTGCTAAGTCACGTCTGACTCTTTGCGACCCCATGGACTGCACCACACCAGGCCTCCCTGTCCCTCACCATCTCCCGAAGTTTGCCCAAGTTTCATGTCCATTGCATTGGTGATGCCATCCAGCCATCTCATCCTGATACCCTCTTCTCCTGTCCTCAATCTTTCCCAGCACCAGGGACTTTTGCAATGAGTCAACTGTTTGCATCTGGCTTAGACAGTCAACAAGATTACTGGATTTTAAAATATTACCCACACTGGGGCACCAATGAAACTCAGAATATTGCTACCAAACCCTGTTTCTCACAAAACTCCAAATGGGATAAGAGGAGAAACATCAAATTTTTCCTAACACCCACAGCTTTATTTTAATCTGTTCTTCATAAAGCCTACAGCAAGGTGATAAGCATGGAACTTCATGTTGTTTTACAAAGTCAGAGATTCCTCTGATTAACCCTAAAGGTAATTTTATTCAGTGAATAAAATTGATATGAATCAAATTCTCTGTTGGGGGAAAAGATAAGAAAATAACTATGTAACTGATCCTGAGTAGACAAAGTGTGCAACACAGGACAGAGGAAAGAACAAGGGAAATTAATAAAGGGTGTTGGATGTCCTGGACCAGAATTCAGGAAACTTGGGTTTTCTCCCTCATACACATCAGGAAATTTGGGCTTTTTCACTCTTACACATTGTCCTGGATCTCACTCAACCACTCTCTTCCTTCCACTGTAAAATAAGATTATTAGATAAAGAACATATGACTTCCTTTACTGCTTTCTATTTCTAAGGATCTGATAGAACTAGGCTGGTCTGGTGGTCCCGGGTGCTGAAGTCACATAGGCTCCCTGGGCAGGACAAATGTAGATCAGTGAAATACAACAGAAAGCCAGAAATAAACCCATGTACCTATGGTCAATTAATCTTCAGCAAAGGAGTCAATAATATACAATGGAGAAAAGACAGTCTCTCCAATAACTGGTGCTGAGAAAATTGGACAATTTAGCAGTTTTCCAATGTAAAAGAATGAAATTAGAATATTCTCTAATACCATATATAAAAAATAAACGCAAAATAGATTAAAGACCTCAGTGTAAGACTGGATACTATCAAACTCTTAGAGGAAAACAGAGGCAGAACACTCTTTGACACAAATCACAGCAGTATCTTTTTTGATCTACCTCCTAATGAAAATTAAAACAAAAATAAATATAACCTAATTAAATTTAAAAACTTTGGCAGAGCAAAGGAAACTGTAAACAAAATGAAAAGACAACCTACAGAATTGTAGGAGAAAGTATCTGCAAATGAAAGGGCTGATGAGGGATTAATATTCAAAATCTACAAACAGCTCAGGCAGCTCAATATTAAAAAAAAAAAAAAGACCACAACCCAATCAAAAAAATGGGCAGAATAGCTAAATAGACATTTCTCTAAAGAAGATATACAGGTAATCAAAAAGCACATGAAAAGATAGTCAACACTGAGACTTCCTTGGTGGCCCAATCCTTAAGACTCTGGGCTTTCAATGTAAGGGGACACATGTTCAACCCCTATTTAGGGAACTAAGACCTCACGTGTCACACAGACCAAAAAAAACCAGGTACTCAACATTGCTAATTATCATTGTTTTAATGGCTAAGTCATGTCCGACTCTTTTGCGACCCCATGGACTATAGCCCATCAGGCTCCTCTGTCCATGGGATTTCTCAGGTAAGAATACTGGAGTGGCTTGCCATTTCCTTCACCAGGGGATCTTCTTGATATAGGGATTGAACCTGAGTCTCCTGTATTGGCAGGCAGATTCTTTATCACTGAGCCACCAGGGAAGCCCTCACTAATTATTAGAGAAACGAAAATCCAAACTACAATAAGGTATCACCTCACATTGGTCAGAGTGACCATAATAAAAAATTCTACAAATAATAAATGTTGGAGAGGGTGTGGGTAAAAGGGAACCTTCCTATACCACTGGTGGGAATGTAAATTGGTACAACCACTATGGTGAACAGTATGCTGCTGCTGCTGCTAAGTCACTTCAGTCGTATCCAACTCTGTACGACCCCAAAGACGACAGCCCACCAGGCTCCCCCGTCCCTGGGATTCTCCAGGCAAGAACACTGGAGTGGGTTGCCATGTCCTTCTCCAATGCCTGAAAGTGAAAAGTGAAAGTGAAGTCGCTCAGTCGTTTCCGATTCTTCGCGACCCCATGGACTGCAGCCTACCAGGCTCCTCTGCCCATGGTGAACAGTATAGAGGCTCCTTAAAAACTAAAGTTGCCATATGATCCAGCAATACCACTCATGGGTATGTGTCTGGAGTAAAGAATAATTTAAAAAGACACATGCACCCCAATGTTCACTGCAGTAGTCGTTACAACAGCCAAGACATTGAAGCAACCTAAATGTCCATCAACAGATAAATGGATGGAGAAGGTGTGGTACATATTCAAGAATATTGCATGCATGCTCAGTCGCTCAGTTGTGTCTGACTCTTTGTGACCCAATGGACTCCAGCCTGCCAGGCTCCTCTGTCCATGGGACTTCCCAGGCAAGAATACTGCAGTGGGTACCATTTTCTTTTCCGGGGGATCTTCCTGACCCAGAGATCAAACATCAGTCTCCTTCATTGGCAAGTAGATTCTTTACCACTGGGCCACCTGGGAAGCCCCCAGTGGAATATGACTCAGCCATAAAAATGCTTATTGGTAATTTTTAATCTATGGGATTTTATGCCCCTGAATGGGCCCCAATTTATAGAATTTTTATGACAGTTCATATTATGTCAAATTTTCTTTTCTGATGGTCACATTTGATTAGTGATGCTTATAATTGTTACACAGGACACCAGGATATTTATGAAGAGCTTAACGCTAAAGCACATCTTTATTTGTTGAGTACAATATTTTCAGGTTGTGAAATCAAAGGTGGATGAGGAAAAACTTGTTTTAGAAATAACTGAGGAAAAACTGGTTTTAGAAATAACTGAGGAAAAACTGGTTTTAGAAATAACTGAAAAGAAATCAAAGAGGACACTAATAGATGGAGAAATATACCATGCTCATGGATTGGAAGAATCAATATAGTGAAAATGAGTATATTACCCAAAGCAATTTACAAATTCAATGCAATCCCTATCAAGATACCGGCGATATTTTTCACAGAACTAGAACAAATAATTTCAAGATTTGTATGGAAATACAAAAAACCACGAATAGCCAAAGCAATCTTGAGAAAGAAGAATGGAACTGGAGGAATCAATTTTCCTGACTTCAGGATCTACTACAAAGCCACAGTCATCAAGACAGTATGGTATTGGCACAAAGACAGACATATAGATCAATGGAACAAAATAGAAAGCCCAGAGATAAATCCACATACATATGGACACCTTATCTTTGACAAAGGAGGCAAGAATATACAATGGAGTAAAGACAATCTCTTTAACAAGTGGTGCTGGAAAACTGGTCAACCACTTGTAAAAGAATGAAACTAGATCACTTTCTAACACCGCACACAAAGATAAACTCAAAATGGATTAAAGATCTAAATGTAAGACCAGAAACTATAAAACTCTTAGAGGAGAACATAGGCAAAACACTCTCCGACATAAACCACAGCAGGATCCTCTATGATCCACCTCCCAGAATTCTGGAAATAAAAGCAAAAATAAACAAATGGGATCTAATTAAAATTAAAAGCTTCTGCACAACAAAGGAAAACATAAGCAAAGTGAAAAGACAGCCTTCTGAATGGGAGAAAATAATAGCAAATGAAGCAACTGACAAACAACTAGTCTCAAAAATATACAAGCAACTCCTGCAGCTCAATTCCAGAAAAATAAACGACCCAATCAAAAAATGGGCCAAAGAACTAAATAGACATTTCTCCAAAGAAGACATACGGATGGCTAACAAACACATGAAAAGATGCTCAACATCACTCATTATTAGAGAAATGCAAATCAAAACCACAATGAGGTACCACTTCACACCAGTCAGAATGTCTGCGATCCAAAAATCTGCAAGCAATAAATGCTGGAGAGGGTGTGGAGAGAAGGGAACCCTCCTACACTGTTGGTGGGAATGCAAACTAGTACAGCCACTATGGAGAACAGTGTGGAGATTCCTTAAAAAATTGCAAATAGAAATGCCTTATGACCCAGCAATCCCACTGTTGGGCATACACACAGAGGAAACCAGAATTGAAAGAGACACATGTACCCCAATGTTCATTGCAGCACAGTTTATAATAGCCAGGACATGGAAACAACCTAGATGTCCATCAGCAGATGAATGGATAAGAAAGCTGGGGTACATATACACAATGGAGTATTACTCAGCCATTAAAAAGAATACATTTGAATCAGTTCTGATGAGATGGATGAAACTGGAGCCGATTATACAGAGTGAAGTGAGCCAGAAAGAAAAACACCAATACAGTATACTAACACATATATATGGAATTTAGGAAGATGGCAATGATGACCCTGTATGCAGGACAGCAAAAAAGACACAGATGTGTATAGCGGACTTTTGGACTCAGAGGGAGAGGGAGAGGGTGTGATGATTTGGGAGAATGGCATTGAAACATGTATAATATCATGTAAGAATCGAAATGCCAGTCTATGTCTGATGCAGGATATGGCACGCTTGGGGCTGACTCACGGGGATGACCCAGAGAGATGTTGTGGGGAGGGGGGTGGGAGGGGGGTTCATGTTTGGGAACGCATGTACACCTGTGGTGGATTCATGTCAATCTATGCCAAAACCAATACAGAATTGTAAAGTAAAAATTAAAAATAAATAAATAAATAAATTTAAAAAATAAAATAAAATAAAATTCTGTTTTTCAGAATTTTAAAAAAAAAGGCAAAAACTAAAAAAAAAAAAAAAAAAGAAATAACTGAACCTATAATAAATAGGAAATAAATTTCCAAGGCAGATATTTTAAGATGCCTAAATGTAAATTAAATTTTCTTATTATGAAAAATAATACAAGTGTATGGCATTGTTTTCTGATGTTCACAAAACCCACAGGAGAGAGAAGGTGGGTACTGCCCCTGGCAGAGAGCTTAGTAGCATGCACAACCAGAAGCTTGCCTGGACTCCAGAATCTCCTTTGGCAATTCATCACAACTCAACATTAGATATCAACAAACATAGGGCATTTATAGAAATTACTATGGGTCCTATCTGTCTAAGGGAATGGTTGATGTCACTCTTCATTGTCTACCAGGCATTTTTAAGGCATGAAAATAATAAAATGTTCTTTTAATTTGTTGTAGGCTAACTGATTAAATGTACAATATTCCTTTGGCAGTAATGAAGCATCTTATTATTCCTGGATTGAGTGAGGTGGTATCCAGAGACTGATACAACCTTAAGTTGGATGTGCCAATAGGAGATTTTTTTTTTAAGAGTACATGCCAGCATTCAAATTGAGCATGGTTATGCAAGCTATAACTAGACAAGTACAACAATGAAAATTACTAAGAACATATCAACCTAAGACTATCTGGGGACACGATATTTGGAAAATATTGCATTAGCCTGTGTTATAACCATCAAAAGATACTTACATAAGAATATGTTACTTTAAAAAATATTAATATTTGAAGGGTTAGTCTATCAGATCCTCTAGCTCTCCTTGTCTCCTGCTGTTGGCCTTTGATGGGCCCCAACTGATGAGGCAACCCACTTCATGGAAGCACAACCCTTGGGCTTGTTGTGTGCCTCTTACTCTGACTCTGAATTTTATTATTGCCAGTGAGATGTGAGACTCAGTGGGACCTGCCCACACCTGAAAGACCCAGGACAATGGGAGATGCTATCCATCGAAGGGGAGATTTTTACACAATGCTGGGAGATAGGAGCCAGTAGATAATCTCTCTTCTTGTCTCCGGACAAACTAAGTGATAGCAGTTCAAACAGCTTTATAAAGACCTTCTTTCAAGAGCAAGCCATCAGTTGCTCTTAGACACCAAGCAGTCTAAGTTAGGAAAAAACAATCACCCTGGGAATAGACCACCTTGCACCTGATTCCCCTTCTTCCCTGCCTCCTTCCTCTTTTCTATCATTTCTGCTTCCCTCAGTTCAGTTCAGTTGCTCAGTCGTGTCCAGTTCTTTGCGAGCCCATGAACCGCAGCATGCCAGGCCTCCCTGTCCATCACCAACTCCCAGAATCCACCCAAACCCATGTCCATCGAGTTGGTGATGCCATCCAACTATCTCATCTTCTGTTGTCCCCTTCTCCTCCTGCCCTCAATCTTTCCCAGCATCAGGGTCTTTTCACTTTGTAAGAATTGTAAAACTTGCCTCCATTTACAATTTAACAATTTTATTTGTCTATCCATCAAACATGCTGGCCTTTTGGCAAACTGATAATCTGTGGGTTGACAAGTGACCAGAAATTCACTAAATCATGATAAGCCTCAAGCTTCAGGGCACATGCAACTCCTATATGCTCTAGAAAAAGTCAGAGGATCCAAGATGGTTAGGACCCCAAATCACTTTTCCTTAGTCTCTGTTCCTCTGAGCTAGTTTTTAGTGTTTTATTTTTTCTCTTTTGAAAGTATTTGATCTTGTTCTCTTCTGAACTCAAGATAGTCAACATTGAGCACCATGTCAGTCATAGGTCAACTTTCAGCATTGTTCTTGCTCTGTTGCTCAGTAGTGTCCGACTCTTTGTGATCCCATGGACTACAGCATGCCAGGCTTCCCCGTCCTTCACTATCTCCCAAAGTTTGCTCGAACTTATGTCCACTGAATCAATGATGCCATCTAACCATCTCATCTTCTGTTGCCACCTTCTCCTCCTGTCCTTAATCTTTCCAAGCATCAGGGTCTTTTCCAGTGAGTCAGCCCTTTTAGCATACTTAGACATATTAGAAAGCAGAAGGGTAAAATATAGAACTGAAAGAAGTTTTGGTATATATACACAATGGAATATTACTTAGCCATGAAAAAGTAATGCATTTGAGTCAGTTCTAATGAGGTGGATGAACCTAGAACCTATTATACAGAGTGAAATGAGTCAGAAAGAGAAAGATAAATACCATATGCTAACACATATATATGGAATCTAGAAAAATGGTATTGAAGAATTTATTTACAGGGCAGCAATGGAGAAACAGACATAGAGAATAGACTTATGGACATGGGGAGAGGGGAGGAGAGGGTGAGATGTATGGGAAGAGTAGCATGGAAACTTATATAAAACCATATATAAAATGTATAAAATATATATGGTTTTATTAGAAAACTAGAAACCATAAAATTAGAAACCATAAAACCATATATAAACCATATTAGAAACCATATATAAAATAGATAGCCAACGGGAATTTGCTGTATGGCTCAGGAAACTCAAACAGGGGCTCTGTATCAACCTAGAGGGGTGGGATGGGGAGGGAGACGGGAGGGAGTTTCGAAAGGTAGGGGACACATGTATACGTATGGCTGATTCATATTGAGGTTTGACAGAAAACAGCAAAATTCTGTAAAGCAATTATCCTTCAATAAAAAATAAATACATAAAACACATGTTAAATCAATGGACACATTAGACATTTACAGGAATAATATATGACTTTTAACATCAAAAGAAAACAAATGCTATTTTTTAAAAAGACTAAAACAAATGAAAGAGATTAATTATAACTGATTCTTACCGGGTCCCAGTTTCCAGCGGCCCAGTGACAGCAAGGCGGCCCGCTGCAGGGTGCAGTGGACGTGGGCCTTTTAGTCCAGTCACAGAGGCCTGGACAAGTCACTCCTCTCTTCTGAACTCCGCCTCCACAGGAGCTGGAACACTGGTCCACAAGAGGGACAAGGTCAGGTGAAAATCACAAGGTATCATTTTCAGAGACAAAGGGTAGGGATGTGGCCTTTCCCACCGTGTCTGCAGTACGTGACACTGCACTGGAAGATAAGAATACTCAGGAGAGGCTGAGTAAATGTGTATTTTAAAGAATATTTCACAGTTCATCTCTAGTTCCATACTCTGTATTTCAACCCATTCCCCCACCCCAATCATTTAGTAAGAGGGTTTTTTTCCTTTTCAGTTCAGAAATAATAAAAAGAATGTGTCAAATAAGTCTGCAACTTTTTTTTTTACTATAATATATTGTTAAGTTATAAAAATATATAAAGTTATAAAGATACAGATGTATATCATATAAAACATAACTTCTCTTTAGAGCTGAAATTCCCATGATTGCCAAATAAATGATTTCAAGTGGGGATAAAAAAATCAGTTGGGTGAGCACTGGTTCAGTGTTCAATGAGATGCAGCCTAGCCTATCACAGTACCTCACAAAGTTGATAACAACAAATAGGCCCAGCTGTGCTGTGCTGTTCTGAGTCCCTCAGTCGTGTTCGACTCTTAGTGACCCCATGGACTGAGGCCCTCCAGGCTCCTTTGTCCATGGGGATTCTCCAGGCAAGAATACTGGAGTGGGTTGCCATGCCCTCCTCCAGGGGAACTTCCTGACGCTGGCCCAGCTGTAAGTCCAAATCTCAGTGGTTTTACTGCTCACTGTAGCATGTTCCTAGTGTCTTCACAATCATGTGTATTTGGATGCTTTTCGCCAAAGTATGTAAAAATAAATTACAGACTGCCAAAAGAGCTATTATTCACTTTTACATAAAGAACCTAAGACAGAGAAAGTCAATAGAATTATACTTTCTTTAAAATTTACTATTAATTTGTTATGCACACTGTTATTAAGAATATTAGTATCTCTGTTGGAACCTGGAACATCTGCGTCAAGTTCCTCACAGTGGCCACTCAGTCAGTTCAAAGACAGCGGTGAAACAAGCCCTAAGACCCAGCCCTCCCGCCAGCAGGTGAGCCCCAGTCCCGACCCTGCCAGGGCCCACAGCCAGCTGCACTGGAACCTGGCCCCGCCCACCAGTGGGCCAGCAACAGCTCCAAGATCCCCAAGCCATGCAACTAGCCACCCTGGGAGGCACAGCCTAGGAATTAACCAGATCAAGAAGAGCCCCACCTACCAGAGCTCCCACAGTAGTCAGTTCCACCACAACAGAAGGGTCCATGCAGCCCACATGGTCGGGGTACCCTTAGAGTATACAGCTCTAGTGACCAAACGGGAGTGTGCTGCTGCCTCATTGGACATCTCCTACACAAGGCCACTTCTGCAAGACTGGGAATGTGACCAACCTACCCAATAGGAATAAACAACACAGAGAATTGGGCGAAATTAGAAGCCCGAGGAATATGTTCCAAATGAAGGAACAAGACAAAAATCTGAGGAAAAGAACAAAACAAAGTGGAGGTAAACCATCTGCTTGATTAAGGAGGAGTAGTTATAGTGTTAGTCGCTTAGTTGTGTCCATCTCTTTGCGACCCCACAGACTGTAGCCCACCAGGCTCCTCTGTTCATGGAGTTCTCCAGGCAAGAACACTGGAGTGGCTTGCCATTCCCTTCTCCAGAGGATCTTCCCAACCCAGGGATCAAACCCAGGTCTCGTGCACTGCAGGCAGATTCTTTACCATCTGAGCCACCAGGGAAGGTAAAGGTCATAAAAATGCTTAACAAATTCAGGAGACGAATAAATGAATAATATGTGAATTTCAAAAAAGAATTAGAAAATATAAAGAAAGACCAGACAGAGGTGAAAAATACAATAACTGAAATAAAAAGTACATTAGAAAGAATCAGTAGTAGATTAGATATTACAGAAGAACATATCAATGAGTTAGAAGAGTGGTGGAAATCACTCAAGCTGAATAGAAAAACAAAGAATTTTTTAGAGGCTTCAGAAGAAACCAATTCTGCCAACACCTTGATCTCAGACGTCCAGCTTCTATAACTCTGAGAAAAAATAGTTTTGTTGTTTAGGCCAAAAAGCAATAACAGAAACAAAAACAGTGGTGTGAAGTAAGACTTAAAGAAAGGAGACTGATAAAGAAAATTCTGGGGTACATGCGAGACAGCAAAAGAGACACAGGTGTATAGAATAGTCTTTTGGACTCTGTGAGAGAGGGAGAGGGTGGAATGATTTGGGAGAATGGCACTGAAACATGTATAATATCATATAAGAAACGAATTGCCAGTCTAGGTTCGATGCAGGATACAGGATGCTTGGGGCTGGTGCACTGGGATAACCCAGAGAGATGGTATGGGGAGGGAGGGGAGAGGGGTGTTCAGGATTGGGAACTCATGTACACCCGTGGTGGATTCATATTGATGTATGGCAAAACCAATACAGTATTGTAAAGTAAAATAAAGTAAAATTTAAAAAATAAATAAATAAAAAAGAAAATTCTGGGGATAAGAAAAGGGGGAAAAATCAGAAGATGCTGAATAGTTCAATATGTCAAATGGAATGAATTCTAGTGGAGAAACCAAAATATAAAATGTAGGTGTTTTTATTCTGATTAGCTCTGACAGTCCTAATGGAGAGCACACTTCTGCAATAGAATTTTGTTCATCTATTAAAATGGGACTCAGCCTTCCTTCCTCATTACATTAAGTTTTAGAATTAAATTTATCCATATTTGAAACGGTGATGTTAGTAGGTTTTCTAAGGGTCTAGTGCACTGGCTGCAATGCTCACAAAATAAATTTGAGGTGACAAGTTTGATTCCTAAAAGAATATAATTCTAAAACGTGTCAGGCTTTTGCTCACTAGAATAATTTTCTAAGCTGTATCATTAAATTTTCCTGAGGTTTCTAGAAGGAAATTAAGATAATTCACCAAAAAATCTTTGAAAAATACTTTTGAGTACTTTGAAAAGCACTTTGAAAAATCTTGGTATTTTGAAAAATCTTAATTATGGCATGGTAACAATAACAAAGCAGTCATGATTGCCAACATCATGCCTATCACATCAGGCACTGTGTGTGTGGTGGCAACCATAGAAAACAGGGAAATGGTACCAATTAACCTTTCTGTTCAATAAAAGAACTAATCTATTGCTTTCCCAGCATTCCAACTTTGAGAGTTAACACGGATCTTTTCCCACTTATTCACTGCTTTTAACCCTATATGAGGAGGGAAGGAGAGGAACCGCACATTTGGGATCCTGTTGTATACCTGTATGTGTGCATATAGACTCAGGGCTACCTGGCCAAGTAACCTCCAGGAAGGGGCAAGTGGTCCTCAAAGTGTGGTCCCCAGAGCAACAACTTCAGTATCATCTGGTACTTGTTAGAAATGCAAAACTTCAGGGCCTACCCCAGACTTCTGAATTGGACACCCTGGGGATGGGGTTCAGACATCTATCTCTGTGCTGATGAACCCTCCGAGTGATCCTGAAACATGCTAAAGTTTGCGAACTGGTGAGGGTCATTCTCACGGTTGAAAGGCATTTTCCACGGCAAGCAGTTTAGGTAGGGTAACACTCGCTGGAGGACCCCAGAACATTCCAATGAAGGCAACCATTAGATACTATGCATATACAGAGCAGCATCACGAGGGCTCAGGAAAAGCACCTAAAGGTGCCCAGTCCCTAAACAGTCCCCTGACATTTCTGGGGAAATGTTCAACCAACTTCAGTATTTTCTATCCTTACTGTTCCCTCTGAGGGAAGTCTTCCAACTGTGTGGTTTGCTCAGAACAGAGCCACTTATAAAGAAGGGCGTTGGGAGGTCTTCAGGAAACAGGCTCATGATTGATGCTCCTTGGAAGGGGAAGTATACAGAATACATTTTTTTTCACAACCAGAAAGCAGATACAATTGGTCATCTTGGATAACTCGCAATTGCAATTTCTCTGACAAGGCTATCTAAGATCCTCTACAAATTCCAGGATCCTGGAAGCTGTCACCAGGAAAACCCAATGGACAGAGGAGCCTGGTGGGCTACAGTCCAAAGGGTGGCAAAGAGTTGGACACAACTGAGCGACTAAGCACATCACCAGGCTCAGCAAACATGGAAAGCTGAGAGCCTGGGAGTGGTAGGCACTTTATGTCCCAAAGTGAGACAGGGAAGGAGGTGAAAGAGAAGGCGGTGGTGGTTGTTGCCCCCAGGAAACAGCAAGGGCCTCAGGAACCAGCATGGCCGCTTGACCCAATGGACAGTAAGAAGCTAGAGGGGGTTCAGGCTTCCAGGTTTGGACACTAACTCTGTATCCCACACTGTGGTTTTCTGTCTTATCTTTCCTAGCATGCAAAGTTATTGACTTACTCTCCTTAGTTCTCTCTCTGCTCCATGTCTATTCAGCTAAATTCTACAGTAAAAAGAGTATAGGAATCAGAATCAAACTGAAGCTTGAATTAATACTCCACCATTTATTTTCGAGTTGTGTAAGCTTTTTAACCTCTGAGTCTCAATTAAAGTCTTTCTTTATCTATAAAACGGAATCAGTAAGGCCTACCATCCAGGTTGTTACAAGAATTAAAACAAATACTGTAGGTAAAATGCCTAGTGCATGGACACACTCAAAACATGCTGGTTTCTTTATTTCCCTCTTATTTCTACCATAGTATAGTTGGGAGTGTTTTCTTTTTTATTGAAGCCAATAGGGAAATGAAATCATTGTATTTCACCAAAGAACAGTAACTTGGTTTCACATACTGAAGTAGGACAAAGATGAAGCAGAGTCCCAGCCCTTGCAACACAGGATGGACACACACAGACACAGACACAGACATACACACCTCTTTTTATTTGTGTAAACAAGGATCTGGGCATTTGAGAGGCAGGACTCTGAAATCATACTGTGTGGAAAGGCCTGACCATTATCCCCAGCTTAAGAGGGACATATGATGCTCTGTCCCAAATGCTGCTATCAAGGTGGTTCATGTACGACCGCCCAGAGGGACCCCAATTCCCCAGTATATCCACTGAGACTAGGTCATAATAAAACATTGAACAGTCACAGTTTAAACCACACAGCACAGCCTTCAAATTGTTGGGCCTGTCCCACCTCCCCACCTGTAACTGAGCAGGACCCTAAGGGGCCTTCCCAGCACAGTCTCACCCCCACCTCCACCTCCCACACCATGTCTTCCACCTGCCTCTTATCTATAGAAAAACTTTAGCCTCCTTGGCCTTCCCCAATTTCCAAAGTGTACATTTAATCATGAAGTGAGAAAATGCAGAAAGGAGAACAAGCAAGACCACAGTAATAATAATAATAATACTGGGCTGGCCATTAAACAAAGTCAAAGACCTTCAGTTCCTTCTCAAGGGCTATAGATAATAATCTGAGCCAGGTCCTTTGAGCCATTTTATAGATATTGAAACCCCTATCAGGTGGAAGAAGTTAACTATATGCTACCCACACGCATGTAGACCCAAGACAGGTTGGACCCAGAAGGCTGATGATGTTGCCTCCTGATTACCTCACTATTAACCAGTCCAAGGAATGCCACAAGCTGATCACATCCCTACCACCATCCCCTCCACCCCATTCTGATTTTAAAAACCTTATCCCAGAAGCCTTCGAGCAATTCAAGCCTTTTAAACACTGACTACCTGGACTCCTTGCTTGGCACACTAGCTACAGTAAATGCTTCGCTTTTTCACCACCACCTGGTGTCAATAGATTGGCTTTACTGTGTACGACCTACCTGTGGATGAGTAACACACCCAGTGTAAGGTGTGAATGGAAGGAGGCCAGCCCTGGCTTGATGAGCCAGCCACTGGCTGAAAAATGCCAGCCACTGGTCTGAGGCACGAGTGGTCTTCCCTGGACTCACCAGGTAACACAGAAATTCACGTTTTCCCAGCTGTGTAGACGGGGCACTAGGCGCAGTACCTGGCTCCAGGGCTCCACCTGCCATGCCTCGCAGGGCGCCAGGTTACAGCTTGTGGTCAGTGGAGGAGGAAGGCCAGCCAGGAAGCGGCAGTGAAATGGCCTCAGGCTCCGGTGGTCCCTGCGGTCCACACACTGAATCTCCCGGATCTGGAAGCCCCCGCTGCAGTTTCTGGAGCACTGTATGGAGAGTGAGAGAAAAGGGGACCCCTGAGTCCTTGGCATCAGGCTGTCCGTGCCCAGATATCCAGGGGTTTCACAAGGACCACAAAGTTCCCAGCTTCCGGAGAGTTTGGTGACCTGTCTTTCCTCGCACACTGTGGAGAGAAGAGTCACTCTAGCAGCTGCCTAAGATGGGGCTCCCCACATTAGAAATGCAGGTGTGGAGGTGAGAACCAGCGGCAAATCCAGCTCTGTCACAGACTCACTGTGAGCCCTCAGACGAGCTGCAGAAACGCTCTGAGCCTCCGCTGTCCTGTCTGTAAACCAGGGCAACAACTGTTCTACGGGGCTGTCCCGAAGATTACACAGGGTTGGGCTTGGGTGACGCCAGCGCAGCTGTTACTTAGGGTGTCTGTGTTCATTGGAGGTAAATGCCACCGCCCACGAGGGAAGCTGTCAAGACACACCCAATTACCCCTCAGAATCCTGCTGAAAACCTGCTTCCTCCCTGACTCTGGACACAGGATTGGTTACCCCTTTTTAAGGAAAACAATGTGAATAACTGCTCAGTGGTTTCATTCAGGGAGTGGGCGAACCCTTTCCTTGGCCCCACTGCCAGGCTTCCCTGTACATCACTATCGCCCATCATCTTTCCTCCTAAGGCCACCATCGCATGCCTCCATCACCAAGGGTGTTCTCAATGCACGCCCAGTGCAAGCCCTCAGAGAGGTCCTCCCCACTCCCCTGCCCATGCCCACACCTTGTGCAGCAGCCCCTGCACTCTGATCCCAGTCAAGGACACTTCACTAGCAGGCTGCTGATTTCCTGAAGCTCACAACAAACACAGCTGCCCCCAAGTCACCCACGTTTATGTGGCGTATTCAGGATGACTTCTTTGGTTTACTTTTTGACCTCTTGGACTTTGGAAGCTCCTCTATCCTTCATCTAGGTAGATTTTATTCAATCATAACTCAAACTTCCAAGACTTGATCTTCAGTCTATATAGAATGCTATCATTATCAGTTTCCCTTCAGCTCATCTTGAACGTGCACCTTAGTCTCTCAAGGTCAGTCCTGGCTTGTCTTCTCACTGCCCACTTCCAGGTGGGAACACAAGGTAGGCGGCATGGAGGCTGAGCCCCGAGCTCCTCAGCCTCTCCCCTGGATTCTCTGTGGATTAATATGTCCTGTGGTCCTTATGTCCTGAATCTTCCTTCCTCCATCCTTTGCTTTACTCACTACTGCTCTTCCTTTAGACTTGGCTTACATGTCACCTCCTCTGTGAAGTCATCCTTGAACACCTTCTCCAAAGGATATCTATTTCTTTTATTATTCATCTCAAATCCTTTTCTGTTTCCATTGCAAGAACTTGAAATGTGAAACAACTTCTATTCATTTTGTTCATCTTTTCTGTTAAACTGTTTCACTGCCCTGAAGCTGGAAACCCATCTGTCTTGGTTACCACTGTGTCTTGAGCATCCAGCATACGGCCAGGCACGGCACAGATGCTCCTCACAGCTTGTGCAATGACTATATGAATTCTGAGAAAAGGGAAGTTGGGGATTCCCAGTGGGCCAAAGAGCTCTGTGGTTACCATGGGGATAAAGAACATCCTTCTTCACCCTCTCAATCTTTCCATCAATGATCTCATTACCTCTTGGCTGAGAAAATACACCACCACCAAAGCCCACTGCTGTAAGGTATGTTTTCATCTGGCCCCTTCTCTACTTGGTAAAATACCATGTTCCCTTTCTGGCTACGGTGGAATAGTCATAATTGTAGTGCTGTAGATGGCAAAAGAAAATTTCTCAGAACCTTTCATTAGAGGTACCTCCCAAAATACTGATCCCCCTTTCTTTGCCATTTGGCAGATAGTGTAAGTCACCTGAATGCAAAACTTGGGTTGTAGCATAGCAGATGTGGGCCCATGTGACGAGGGGCCAGATGGATGCTCTAAGGCCTCCGTAAATCAAGTGTATTTAGCTTCTCATAAATAAGCGACACTTGCCAGACAGCCCCCCAAAAGCAAATTCAAAACCTCATTTGCCTGCCATGCTGTAAGCACACAGAAAATGAAATAACTGCCAGTTTAAAATCAGCCACAGAACAAACATGCAGAAAATTTTACACAAAGCAGCCCTTTGTTTGACAGATTTCCAGGAAATAAGCCATGATTAAGACAAGAGGGCTCTTTATTAGGGACAGGAATTTTACAAGACATAGTGTACAATGAGGGTTTATTTTCTTATTTTTCATTTGTTGCTACAATCTGTTATTCCTAGAGTTTTCAAATTAGCATTACCCTTTTGTCAAAGAGTGCATTCACATTCAGAGGGAAATGAAGTTGATTGATACATTGAAGTAAATATTAAGGGAAGGCACTTACTAAATCTGTGACTTTTCTATTTCATTTTCAGAAGGGCCTTTGATTCAGTTAGCAGGAGGGAAGTAGTAGGGCATTAAATCACTCCACTTTGAAAACTGCTCTGCCTTGGTGTGTTGAATGCCAATTACTATATTCATTTTCTTATTGCCCTAAAGGAGGGCTATTTATATTCCTGTTTTCCTAACCTGGAGCCTGTGGACCAGACTGAGGACAGGAGCCAGGCTAAGGAGAATAGAAGGACTGGATAATGCCCACGTGCGAACAAACAGGTCTAACCATTTTCTGGTTCCCACGCCAGTCTGTTTAACTGATGTGATCAGCAAACCAGACTGAGTTAGAATGAAGAATCCTCTTAGCTTACAGGAGCCACTGGCAGAGAGAAAAATGACACACTCACAACCAGTTCTTCCTTGTGTCGTTTCTGATTTATGGAGCCAGCCTGATACATTTTCCATGTTGGACTCCTACCTAGTGTTCAAATAAGTATAGTGAAATTAACCAACCTGGAATTGGGAGTCAGTAGACTGCATTCAAGTAGTACCCTGACACCAAGTGGCTTTGTGACTGTACCTCTACAAGCCTCCGTTTTCTCCATCAGCATTAAAAAGAAGATAAATTGGATGATTAAACTCTTCCATATTCTAGAATGATATGTGTCTGGGATCATTGGATTTGTATTGTGGTTTGGTTTCAGAATATTTTCTTGCTCTCCAGAAGTACTAAGCAAGGACATGGAATCTTTTCTTCTCCTTTCCTAAAACTAAACAGATTCATAAGACTCTTAAGATCATTCAAAAATAATTCATTCCAAAAATTTTATTTTGAACAGCACCCAAAGTCATTCATCTGTCTACTCCCCCACCCCATCCACACTTCACTTCCTCTCTGCTATTAGGAACTTATCTATGTGCCAGCCTCTGTATGCCAATCTAGCAGAAGGAAAAAGTCATGCAATGAACAGAAGTCATAAGGATGGTATGTCATAAGCTGTTCATGACCCAGTGAAGGAACAGAGGAGGAGGCGGTTGATTTTGCTTGAAGAAGGAAAGGCTCGAAAAGGGGAGCCAGACCTTGAACTGTATCATGTAACATGGGTAAATGCTCACTCAGCTGGCAAACAGTGTAGGGGGCATTCAAGGTGGAAAGAACGACATATGCAAGTGGAGTGGAGCAACAAGGCTTGTTCGGGAACATGTCCATCAGAATGCTAGAGTGGAGGGTACGGATGGAGAAAGAGAGATGGGAAGGGGCCATGATAAAGGATCTCATGGTTTGAACATCACTCCTCAGCTGAAGTGGAATTGGGTTCATTCTTTCTCTGAGTCTAAAGGCTTTCCTTAATTGTTGTTCTTTTCTCACTTAGGGATTCCCTTAATCTAAAACACCTGGGGCTTCCAAGAGCAGGTAATAGGTTAGACATACAGTAAAGAATACCAAAAGAAAATAAATGCAGTGATTTTGAATGTATTATTTTCCTTCTAGCTGGTCGATTTTTGCTTTCTCAGCACAGAAGCTCCCCTATAACATGCAATTCTCTGTTAATGAAATTTTACACATTGGGCTTCAATATGTTTCTGGGAACATGTTATATATGGAAGTCTGTACTTAGCAAGACAGGAGCTCTTTTCCTATATTATTCACTTGTAAAAGTTCAGAGCCAAAAAAAAAAAAATGTAGCCCTGAATATTATGAAACTCAAGGTCATAAGAAAAGGTTGCCACTTTTCTTTTCCAAATAATGTGACAGATAATAAAGTCAGCTACTGTTAAAATAAAATTGCAACACTGCCTAGGTGGGGAGACAGATCATTCCAAGAAAATGTTAAAATCTTTGATTCATTTCAGAAATATCAAAATCTGTTAGACTGAACTATGAGAAGTTATTATCATTCTGAGAGAGATAATAAAGAGGTTGTTAAATCACCAGTTTAAAAAACTGCCGGAGGTACAGTCAAAATGTTCAGTCAGGAAGTGTATGATGACGGTGTCAACTTTGGTGTCAAACCCAACGGAAGGTTTTTTGAGCTCATCTTTGTCACGTATTGCATTTCTTTCAGCACAAGAATCAAAGAATCAGTTCTTTCTCCTTAGACAAATTTTAATGTTCTGAAATTGGCATGCGTCTTAAACTGACATGCATATTTATTACGCAGTGTTTCCTTTCTCTCTGAAAAGCTTTCATTACACTGATGAGTGTTCCCCCAGTTGATGGTTTTTCAGAATTGAGAGTATCGGTACCAACTGATCATGTGCTAGTGATTTAAACCCTCTAAGCCTTCACTTCCTCAGTGGGAATTATAAAGAAGGTCCTTTATTGGATGAAAATAAAATTGTTCATCTAAAATTCTTGTGCAGTGTCAGGCATCCAGTGGTAGTTGGTGAGTGCCAGGACACCAGAGAGGTCAAGTCTGCCAAGGTTCATGGAGGACCCTGACTGCTTAGCACTGGGGAATGGAGACTTGACGGATTGACAGGACTTACTCCACTGCCCCCTGTTCCACAGCCCCCTGCCCCAAGTCCAGGAAGCCAGAAGTTAGTAAACACCTGAGAACTACTCCTAGCCTTTACCCAGAGCTCAAAGTTCACCCAAGGCTTTATCTGAACAGTCTTTTACCATTTACAAAGTGGTTTCACGAACATTCTTTGACTTGTACAACTTTATGAAGTTGGTAGAGGCCATATGATGTACTTCATTTCCCAGAGGTGAGAAAACTAAAGCTCCTAAGAGGCTGGAAGAAAGGATTAGCACCCTATGCTGGTGACAGAGTGTGTGTGCTAGTGTGCTAAGTCACTTCAGGCGTGTCTGACTCTTTGTGACTCTATGGACTGTAGCCTCCTAGGCTCCTCCATCCATGGGATTCTCCAGGCACGAATACTGGAGTGGGTTGCCATGCCCTCCTCCAGGGGAATCTTTCCAACCAAGGGACTGAACCCAGGTCTCCTGCATTGCAGGCAGATTCTTTACCATCTGAGCTGCCAGGGAAGCCCTTGGTGACAGAGTGGGGCTGCCAACCCAGACATGTCTGATCCCAGGCCCAGGGCTGCTTCTAGGATTCAATTTTGTAGAACTCTGCTTTGTCTTGGACAAACCTAAAGACCACGACCTTAACTTTGTTTCAGAAAGATCAATGCATGAAGAAGAAGCAAGCCATTCCAAAAACAACTTCTGGACTTCGTAAAGGTAGAGATCTTAATACACAGGCTCATTGTACTGTCACAAATATGAGAAAGTGTCCACAGCAGTTGTATCAGGACTCCATCAAGGAGACGAATGGTGCTGGAGACAGAAGCCTGTAAAACAGCTGCAATTCAGACTGCACACACAGCAGTGGGGAGTTTCTGGTGTGTAATCTGGGGGACCTCAGGTGTGATCCCTGTGGCTTCAGGTGAGGCTGTGGCATACCCTTCGTCCTGTGAGATTAAAGTTTCTCTGGATCTGGGCTTGTGGTTGGTGGGATAATGCAGAAAGACTCAAGATCAAATTAGAATTCACCCCTCTGAGAAAGTGTTTATGAAAAGGAGAACCATTGAGTTGGCAGAATCTAAACCCTCTGGATGGGCTTCCTTGGTGGTTCAGATGGTAAAGAATCCACCTGCTGATATGGGAGACACATGTTTGAACCCTGGGTCAGGAAGATCCCCTGGAGAAGAAAATGGCAACCCATTCCAGTATTCTTGCCTGGGAAATCCCATGGACAGAGGAGCCTGGCAGGCTACAGTCCATGGGGTCACTAAAGAGCCTGACAAGACTTAGCAACTAAAACAACAAAAACAACAAACTCTGGATATTTAAAGGTAAAAGCAGGGGTATGTTTTCCTACTCTAGGCTCGGAGGTCTGCCTCTGAGTAAGTTTAAGAGTCCCAGCAGAACAGTGAAACTAAGATGCCCTTCAAATCTTTCCTAGTACATGATTTAGACTTCAGACATCCAAACGGGCTAGTTAATAATGGGGCAGTCAAAAAGCTGTCACCGAAATTTAGTGTCATTCAGGTACCAAAGTCTAGGATAAAATGTAAATCAACATCTCTAGGAAAAACGGAAGTCCCACATTTAATATTCCTATTGATAGAAAAAGACAGACATCAGGGCAATTGACTTTCAGTAGTTAAATGGGGTCTTTGACCTAAGGTTTATCTATTATACCGAGAGAGGAGATAGGATAGTACTGACAGGAATGGAGTAACTCTGAGGATTTGAGTTTAGATATGGTGGTCGCCACATTCTGGCAGAACTTGATGATGTATCCGAGATAGCTTCTATAACACACCAGGAGTGGCACAGGGGTTAATAAGTATATCGGCAAGCCTCCTGGCTGTCACAGAGAAGAGACCCAGAGACTGACAGGGCAGGGGTGAGCTGCCAGAGCAGGGCTTCCTTCAGGGGGTCTGACCCCAAGCTACTGGCTCTCCCATTCCGGTTTTATATCAGCTAGAATTCCTGGAATTTCACACTGGACTGACCTTTTTAAAAGTGTGAGCTATTTCACACATCTGTCCTTTTTATGAGCCGTGTAATTTCCAAGGAAAGGATTAGTCCCAGTGATGGGAAAGTGGAACTTTAGGACTTGGTCAACATTTGGCAAGGTCATTTGGCAAACAGAAATGTTTCTTGAAATTTTTCTGGATAGGAAGAGAATTTGTAGATAGGCATTTGGTCCCTTTTGGAATTTGTTACGAGTTGGAAGAGGAAAAAAAAAAAAAAACAGAACCAGTATTCATTCCCTAAAGAAAAACTGTATGAGAACAGAAGAAAGGCAGGTTGGCAGGAATCAAAAAAATGTGTGGTGATTTTCTCAGGGAGTAGCTATACTTTCTCTCTCTTGCCAAAGATCAGAGAGCCTTTCTTTGGGAAAGGGGGCCTATTGCAGATTAATGACAGACCTCGCTCCTGTCTGTCAGGTAAGTCTGCCAGGAGAACCAGAGATGGCCAGTGAGACACCTAATGGTCCTGCTTGTCTGGGGACCTGAGTTTTCCACCAGATGAGGGTGCTAACAGATGCCAGCCTCCCCAAACTTCTGGGCAGCTCTTTCTCCTTCTTTGTTAAAGCCATCAAGGGAAACTGGCTCCTCAGAGAGAAGACAGGTGCCTACAAGGTGTCTTGGTGTGAGATGGTATGGGGTGTGTGCTTGGCAACAGAGGATGTATGCACAGCTCACACCTCTGCATCCCTCTTGCCAAGTGGCTCTGAATCCCACCTCGACCAGTGTCTCTATGGCCTGGGTGCATCTGTATCGCCCAGGGGCTGGCTCAGCCCCATCATGGTGACAGGCAGTCTGGGCCTGATTGCTGCCCAGGAAAACCAAGGCCAACCAATCCTAAGACCTGGCAAAGCCTTTCACCAGGGACTATGCAGAGAGCATAGAGAAATGAGCACCGGGCAGCACAGAGAAATGAGTAACCACTCTAGGTTAGCAAGGACAGGAACGTCACACTTCAAAGAGATCAATATAGGAAAGTTGCTTTTAAAGACCAAGCTTTGATGTTTCAGCTTTCTTTTCGAGTCTGGCAGATTCCATGCTTTGTGAGCAGCTGCTAAACCATGATTTAATTATACATGTGCTCATGTATCATTATTAATTATAATGTTCAGTTAAGCAATAGTGTTGCAGGCTGGACAAGCAAATTAAATTACACAAATTTAACTTCTTTCTTTCTCAGTTTATCCGATAAGTGAGGACAAGTGGATAAAAACAGGTGGGCTAATGACAACTCCGTGCTTGCTCTAAGGCTACTGTGTAGCTGAAAGTAGGCTTATGACAATGCCTGTGGTTCACTCATCTGCCAGTTTATCACAGAAAAGGCCAGAAGGGAGGCAGGAAGGGAAGCAGGAAAGCTGCTATAGCAAATGGTGTAAGTCCCTCCGCCCCCGCCCCCCCAAACATGGCTGAGCTGATCAATTACCTTGCTCCAGTTTCCCACTTTCCAGCCAGCACAGGGACGGAGGTGGCACCTCTTGGCCGGGTCTGGCCTCTGCAGGGCGGCGCAGTCGGAATCCACCTGGGTGCTGCACTGCACCCTCCGCCAGTAGGTCCCCAGCCCGCACGTGGTGGAGCACTGCCCGGGGAGGAGGGAGAGATGACAGAGGCTCAGGGCTGCTTCCTCAAGTACACCCCACCCCACCCCACCCCACCCTGGAGGCAGGGCTGCTCCATCTTGGCTACTCACTAAACCTGCCTGCAGAGCTTCAGAAACTTACCAGTGCTGGGGCTCCAGCCCCAAACAATCTGAATGGCTGAGGGTAGGGCTCAAGCAGGAGTAGTTAAAAAAACAAACCCCAGGTGATTCTAATAAGCAGCCAGGGTTGAGAATCCCTGATTTCTATGTGGGAGGAAAACCAGTGCAAATGGAAATTTGCTTCCCTTTAAAAAGTATCCTGGCTGGAAGGTCTATGGAATGACTACGAGCTACAGGCACACTGCTGCGTTTCATCAACGCTGTTCATGGGAAGGGAAGAGTAGAAACTAGCCTAGGTCAACAGTTTATTCAACTGGCTCATTTATGGAGGTAAATGGGCTTCCCTGGGGCCTCAGTGGTAAAGAATCAGCCTGGCAACGCAGGAGAGGTGGCTTCGATCCCTGTGTCAGGAAGGTCCCCTGAAGAAGGAAATGGCAACCCACTCCAGTATTCCTACCTAGAAAATCCCACGGATGGAGGAGCCTACAGGCAGACTACAGTCCATGAGGTCACAAAGAGTCAGACACAACTGAGCAACTGAGCACTGTATTATGTGTGTATATATACTAGTGAGCCACCAGGGAAGTACATTTATCTCCACAAATGAGCCAGTTGAAAAAACTGTTGACCTAGGCTATTTTCTACTCTTTCCATGAACAGCATTGATGAAATGCAGCAGCGTGCCTGTAGCTCATAGTCATTCCACAGACCTATGTGTGTGTGTGTGTGTGTAAATATACACGTAATACATACATATACATAATATATATGTACATGTATACATAATACATATATATATAAAATATGAAAGTGAAAGTCACTCAGTCATGTCTGACACTTTGTGACCCCATGGACTATACAGTCCATGGAATTCTCCAGGCCAGAATACTGGAGTGGGTAGCCTTTCCCTTCTCCAGGGGATCTTCCCAACCCAGGGATTGAATCCAATTCTCCCACATTGCAGGAGGATTCTTTAAGAGAGCTGAGCCACCAGGGAAACCCAAGAATACTGGAATGGGTAGCCTATCCCTTCTCCAGGGTATCTTCCCGAGCCAGGAATGAAACTGGGGTCTCCTACATTGCAGGCAGATTCGTAACCAGCTGAGCTACCAGGGAAGCCCATATATATAATATATATTAGAGATAATAACAGCTGAAGTGCACAGACTCATTGCACTAGTGGCCCCACTGTTCACACCCATGCTATCTGCAATGGACTTCACAGCTCCTTTCATCAAATGATAGAATGTATTTCCCCAGCTGTTGAATCAGGACTGTTATTGCACTTTTCTTTTGCCAAGAAATTGCAGTGGATGGTGATGTGCAAGTTCTTAAGAAACCTTGCTTGTTCCAGTTCTCTCTCTTGGACCCTTGTCTCTGCCATGAAAATAAAACTGGCTAACCTACTGAAGGATGAGAGATCATGTGAAATTAAGCTGGGTGACCCAGCTGAGGCCATCCCAGACCAGCCCGCCTTCAGCCAACCCTTCATCAGATGCATGACAAGCCAAGCTGAGATCAGCTAAGCTCAGCCTGGGTCAGAAGACACGTTCAGCAACCCACAGACTCATGGACAAAAATGAACGTTTACTGAGGTTTTATGGTTGGTTGTTGTATAGCACTATGGTAATAGACAATGGATACAACCACACAACAGGTACTTTCCCTATATTTTCTCTAACCTTGGAGACTCAGGATATAATTAGAATTCTGCAGTTGACTCATTGTGTGATCTTTGGTGGTTTCCTAACTTCTCTAGCAAGTAAAAACTGGTGATAACACTAGGACCTCATTTATTAAGTTGCTGTGAGAACAGTAGAGTTAATCCATGCACAAAGTGAGGGCTCTACAAATGCTGCCTATTAAACATAGCACCGTAGCTGAAGCTCCAATACTTTGGTCACCTGATGTGAAGAGCTGACTCTTTAGAGAAGACTCTGATGCTGGGAAAGATTGAAGGCAGGAGGAGAAGGGGACGACAGGGGATGAGATGGTTGGATGACATCACCAACTCAATGCACATGCGTTTGAGCAAGCTCCGGGAGATAGTGAAGGACAGGGAAGCCTGGCGTGCTGCAGTCCAGGGGTGGCAAAGAGTCGGACACAGCTGAGCGACCAAACAACAACAAGAAGACACATATCACACCTGCAAAGTCAGCGTTATGAGTCCCGCTTTCCAGATTTCTGGGGCCCAGAGAGCTTAGCAGTCATGCTCGAGGTCACACAGACACTACAATGTTAATTTCACACCGTGGCAAGGAGAAAAACAGTCTTTGTTCCAAACCCAGGACAGAAGCTAGTGAGACCAAATTCCCAGGTTAGTGATGACCCTGGTACATCTCAAGTGATGTCTGTAGCTCTTTGTGCCATATTTATGTGGTAAATAAACATGTGTCTCTGGGGCTCTGAGTCTAATCCTATAGGGTTCAGATGTGAGCAGACATTTGTTTAATTCCTTTTTGACAATTTCTACTTAGGCAGGAAACGAGTCCAAAGACAAAGATGACAGGAGGACATTCATAGAATGCAGTAAGCAAAAGGGGATTCCACTGATTGTCTCTTATGTCGGTTTAAAATTGAGAGTGGGCTGCAGAGAAGAGAAGATCCCGAGGAGGGAGAGGAACAGCTTCTCTTTGTCCTGGGAACCTTCTCCCTTGTTACAGCCAGTGACCCTGTGATAACTGACTTACCAGTCAAGGAGCAGGTACTGGTGTTCAGAACTGGAACTGCCATGCAGGGCTATATCAGAATCAAGTGAAAACTGCTGTGAAAGGCTGTGGAAAATTACAGTCACTTCCATTTACACGACTGTGCAGCATACAATTCACTGACTGGCCCAGGGCATCTGACTGAATGAAGAGGCCATGAGATGAGAAGTGATCTTCTGTCGCAATGAGATCCAAACCCATGCACACTGTGAAGCTTCTGAGTTTTCTGTCTTGTAATATATCTCAAAGCAAATACTTACTGAGCACTTCCTATATGCCTGACACTCTTCTGCACAGTTATTCCTCTTATTTCATAATAATCGTATGAATCAGGCATTGTCATCCTCATTTTAAAAATGAGGAGACGAGTGTGGAGAGAACATACAGAGTAAGTGATGGAGCTAATACTCAAACCCAGAATGTCTGCTTTCAAGTTTTATGTCTATACACAATATGAACTTGGTTTTGGTGGCTTAGATGGTAAAGAATCTGCCTGCAGTGCAAGAGCCCTGGGTTTGATCCCTGGGTCAAGAAGATCCCCTGGAGAAGGGATTGGCTACCCATTCCAGTATTCTTGCCTGGAGAATCCCATGGACAGAGGAGCCTGGTGGGTTATTGTCTATGGGTTCACAAAGAATCAGACATACACATTTAATATTTGAAGTCACAAGTAGTTAGAGGAATATGCTGTGAACAGCCCTTCAGCACAGGACAGAAAGTGGGAGGACAAGGTGAGAGAGATTTCTGATCAAATGCGAAGGAACTTTAGAACTTACTTCCAATATTAAAGAGCAAGAAAGTCTTTATGGAAGAAGCAGCTCAAAGCTTGATACTGAAGAACAGGTAGGATTTATTAATAAAAGAAGGAGAAGGAAATTTCAGGCAGAGAAAACCATGGAAACAAAGACACTGAGCTGAGATGAGCAGAAGGTTTAGTGGAAACAGAGCAGCTGAGATTTGCTAGGCTTAGGTGGGTGAAGGCATAGGACATAGTATGTTGAAAGCTGAATTATTCAAGGATGTGAAGGCTGTTGGATATTAGAGTGGACTTTATATGATCTGATATGCAATGAAGAGACATTATTAGCGATTTATGATTAGGTGTTTTGAATGATTAGAAAATTCCTTTCGGAAGAGTAATATGGCAATACATTGCTTGTGATGATATGTGGAAAGCATTGGGGAGAGGAGAGATAGTAAGTACCCAGACCAGCAAGGGCAAGGGTCCTAACAAGAGTAGCAACCGAGTGTCCACCATTCTTGACCATTGTGGCTCTATTGGCATTTTGGATTTCCCAAAACATCACAGGACCCTCGTGATCTTTGGCTCCTAGACTCTGAATGCTGGCATCAGCTCCTCCACCAGCACGGTAATAAACAAAGCATCCTTTCTAACACCACACACAAAAATAAACTCAAAATGGATTAAAGATCTAAACGTAAGACCAGAAACTATAAAACTCCTAGAGGAGAACATACGCAAAACACTCTCGGACATAAATCACAGCAGGATCCTCTATGACCCACCTCCCAGAATACTGGAAATAAAAGCAAAAATAAACAAATGGGATCTAATTAAAATTAAAAGCTTCTGCACAACAAAGGAAACTATAAGTAAGGTGAAAAGACAGCCTTCTGAATGGGAGAAAACAATAGCAAATGAAGCAACTGACAAACAACTAATCTCAAAAATATACAAGCAACTCCTGCAGCTCAATTCCAGAAAAATAAACGACCCAATCAAAAAATGGGCCAAAGAACTAAATAGACATTTCTCCAAAGAAGACATACGGATGGCTAACAAACACATGAAAAGATGCTCAACATCACTCATTATCAGAGAAATGCAAATCAAGACCACAATGAGGTACCATTTCACACCAGTCAGAATGGCTGTGATCCAAAAGTCTACAAGTAATAAATGCTGGAGAGGGTGTGGAGAAAAGGGAACCCTCTTACACTGTTGGTGGGAATGCAAACTAGTACAGCCACTATGGAAAACAGTGTGGAGATTCCTTAAAAAACTGGAAATAGAACTGCCTTATGACCCAGCAATCCCACTGCTGGGCATACACACCAAGGAAACCAGAATTGAAAGAGACACGTGTACCCCAATGTTCATTGCAGCACTGTTTATAATAGCCAGGACATGGAAACAACCTAGATGTCCATCAGCAGATGAATGGATAAGAAAGCTGTGGTACATATACACAATGGAGTATTACGCAGCCATTAAAAAGAATACATTTGAATCAGTTCTAATGAGATGGATGAAACTGGAGCCGATTATACAGAGTGAAGTAAGCCAGAAAGAAAAACACCAATACAGTATACTGACACATATATACGGAATTTAGAAAGATGGTAATGATGACCCTGTATGCGAGACAGCAAAAGAGACACAGATGTATAGAACGGACTTTTGGACTCTGGGAGAGGGAGAGGGTGGGATGATTTGGGAGAATGGCATTGAAACATGTATACTATCATGTAAGAAACGAAGTGCCAGTCTATGTTTGATACAGGATACAGGATGCTTGGGGCTGATGCATGGGGATGATCCAGAGAGATGATTTGGGGTGGGAGGTGGGAGGGGGATTCAGGATTGGGAGCTTGTATATACCCATGGTGGATTCATGTCAATGTATGGCAAAACCAATACAGTATTGTAAAGTAAAATAAAATTTAAAAAAAATAAAATAAAAAAATAAACAAAGCATCCTGGTTTTTTTCTATATGCCACCCAGCAGCAGACTGGAAACCATGGGGCCTAAATGAGCAGGAAATAAAGAGGAGATGACAGACACGATGTTTTTATTTTCTGTTCATTGATGCCTCCCCAGTGGCTCAGTGGTAAAGAAACTGCCTGCAGTGCAGGAGACATGGGTTCAATCCCTGGGTTGGGAAGATCCCCTGGAGAAGGAAATGGCAACCCACTCCAGTATTCTTTTTTTTTAATTAATTGATTTATTTTAATTGGAGACTAATTACTTTACAATATTCTGGTTGTTTTCACCATACATCAACATGAATCAGCCACAGGTGTACAGATGTCTCCCCATCCTGAACCCCCTTCCCACCTCCCTCCCCACCCCATCCCTCTGGGTTGTCCCAGAGCACCAGATTTGAGTGCCCTGCTTCATACATCGAACTTGCACTGGTCATTTATTTAACATATGGTAATATACATGTTTCAATGCTATTCTCTGGTATCGTCCCACCCTCTCCTTCTACGGAGTCGAAAAGTCTGTTTTTACATCTGTGTCTCTTTTGCTGTCTTGCATATAGGGTCATCATTACCATCTTTCTAAATTTCATATATATGTGTTAATATATACTGTATTGGTGTTTCTCTTTCTGACTTACTTCACTCTGTATAATAGGCTCCAGTTTCGTCCACCTTATTAGAACTGACTCAAACGCAGTCTTTTTTTTTTTTTATAGCTGAGTAATATTCCATTGTATATATGTACCACAACTTCCTTATCCATTCCTCTGGCGATGGACATCTAGGTTGCTTCCATGTCCTAGCTACTGTAAACAGTGCTGCAATGAACATTCCACTCCAGTATTCTTGCCTGGAGACTCCCATGACAGAGGAGCCTGGCGGGCTACAGTCCATGGGGTGGCAAAAGAGTTGTACATGACTGAGCAACTAAACAAGCAAACAGGAAATAAAGAGAAGATGACAGACATGATGAGAGAACAGACACAGACCCAAAAGACTGTGAGGGTTTTTCTAGTAGGACAGGGAAGCCTGATATCAATGGTTATCCTGGGCTTCCTAAGGTGTAGTGGCTGAGTGGCCAATGAGACCATTCTAGGGAGGGACAATCCTGAAGAAACAACTTTAGAGATGGGTAGAATAAAAAATCAGGGGACAGTGGGGAACTCACAACCCAAAGTTTTCATTCTGAATCCTGATCCTCTCAGACAGTTCTGTGTATTAAACATTTTGTCTCAAAAGATGCTTAAAGGGAGCAGGCACCAAGCCCAGTCATGTAGGGGACTCCTGCCACATGTCGACTTCTAGTCTCATATTACCCTTGTAGCTTTAAAAACCTCTGCTGCTGCTGCTGCTGCTAAGTCACTTCAGTCGTGTCTGACTCTGTAAGACCCCATAGACGGCAGCCCACCAGGCTCCCCCATCCCTGGGATTCTCCAGGCAAGAATACTGGAGTGGGTTGCCATTTCCTTCTCCAATGCATGAAAGTGAAAAGTGAAAGTGAAGTCGCTCAGTCGTGTCCAACTCCTAGCGACCCCATGGACTGCAGCCCACCAGGCTCCTCCGTCCATGGGATTTTCCAGGCAAGAGTACTGGAGTGAGGTGCCATTGCCTTCTTCGAAAAACCTCTGCAGTCTGGGCCAACTCCCTTTTTCCAGCCAAACTGCCTAGATTAATAGTTCCCAACAGCTCCACCATGGTTGCCAAATATTGGGTGAGCTAGGATGTACTCAACAAGACAGTTTATTTCTGTCAAAGTCAAAGGATGACAGGAGAGAATTAATTCTTTGTATCTTGATTGCCTATAGTCAGAATGTTTCAATTAACCTCTGGGCTTAAACAGTCATTGGAGTTGATAGGTACTTCTATTTAGGTTTACTTTGTTTGAATATAATAACTTCTCACTAGATCAATTAACACTTGTCAGTTAATTAACATATATTAAATATCCTCAGGACAAAAGCATTAAAACACATTTACATAAGAGGATGGGAAAGGAAACTAATTTCTAGGTCATCCAAAGCTACTTTTTAATGAAACTTTTGTAATGTATTATTCTGTGGACTGAGAAGAGCTGTCCATCTTTCTTAACACTCCTAATGTGAGGACTGTTTCATCTGAAAGGGTGTCTCCTTCAGGCTGTACTTTAGTGTCTCCTTCCATTTCAATATTATAAATGTTCCCCCAAAAGTCACCAGTGACTTGCTCATTGTAAGATCCACTAGGTCCACTGTTAGTTCTCACGTTGCTTGATGTCCATGGCACCACACCTCTTGATTTGAGTCTTAATTAGTAGACTGTTCCTTACTAGTCTTTCACATGTGACCTCTTTGTCAGCCAGCTTCTTAAAATGTTGGGTTTTTTTTTCCCAGAGTCCCATCCTTAGGCCACTCCTGTTTGTAGCCTACAGGTTGTACTTGGACGACCTCGCTCACTTCCAAGGTTTGAACTTCTCCCTACTGGTCGTGGCTACCAAATGCCATCTCCAGTTTTCACCACTCTCAAGAACCTCAGATAAATATACACAAATATCTGCTGGTTATCCTTTGGATAGTCCAGAGGTCCTGCCAACTAAACTCAATCTATAACTGGACTCATTATCCTTTCTTCGTCTCTGTTGAAACTCACTCTTTCTGTACATTGTATGATATCTCAGTTAATGGGAGCACCACCCATTGGCTACCCAAGATTTCAATGGAATAGTCATGACAGACTCCTCTACACCTCTCTTCTCCTCACATCCCACATCCAATTATTCAAAGTCCTACTGATTTTAAGTTCCCCATGTCTCCTGAATTATCTTTCTGTCTTCATCCCAAGCATTCTTGTCATAGTTCTCATTCCTCATCTAGACTACTGCAGTATCCTTCCAACATGTCATATCCCTTATCTTCACTGCTTCTGGAATGGGCCACCTAAAACACACAGTGGGCCATGTCTTTCAGTGGCAGAGACTGCTAGATCCTCACTACAATCCTTTTTCCTCATCCTCCTGGGCACTCAACTAGATTATGTTTTCTATCCATTTTGCACTTTTGCCTGGGTCAAATGACTGAGTTCTTGACAGTGGAACATGAGCAGAAGTGATAAATGCCCCCTTCTAGGTTTGGCTCACAAAATCTCCTGCGGGAGAGCCTCTGTGCTCTTTTCCTTCCTGACTGTGACTAGGATGGTGACCCCAGGGCCAATTTGAAGATGGGAGGATGGTAGAGCCATCGTCAGACTGGAGTCTCAAAGAACTGTTACATGGGTCAGAGCCTCATTCTCTACTGCTACTATTGCAGACACGGAATTACCATGTATTATTATGTGCATGAGAAATCAACTTCCGTTTTGGTGAACCATAACTTGTTTGGCTCTATTTGTTAACAACAGCCTACCTCTCACGTGTGCATCTGTGTGTGACTTCTAAGTACATACACATATTGTGCATATGCCATTATGTACAATATGTCATTCATACTTTATTCTGATATTGATACCATATACATTCCTTGCATCTAGTCATTCACCCCTTGTTTGTCCTACCTCATATTTTTCTCAAGACCCACTGTATCTTTAACAGAAGGTGCTTTCAGACTTCATCTCCATTGACTAACAAAATCCTAAAAACTAACAGGTAGCCTCCGTTTCCATAACTTGTTCTCTTTGTTGTTGAATTTAGACCAGACTGTTTTGTTGGATAGAGGACAATCAGCCTATTTAAGTTCTTTAGGGGTGACCCATGTTTTTGAAAGGAAAAATACCTTTTGAGGGTACTATGTAAAATGACATCATTCATAAAACCTACACAGTACATTTTTATTTCAAATATCTAGGCTGGCTGAATCCACTTCAGTGATGATTTGCTCCTGCGAACTCAAAAATAACCACAGGCCCTCAATGTTATTTGAAAGCACCTTCTTATGAACCATGGGATTTTTTCATCTGTCTACCCAGGGTTACCACATAACTGGCATTATTTTTATGGATCATATGATCAAAGAAGAAACAAATATAACAGAAGGTAGAGAGAGTGGTGAGGTTTCTGATTGTAAAGCAATGGATCACAGACTATGAAGTCTGTCTGCTTAGGTTCAGATCTCTGCCGTGTGTGTGTGGGGGGTGTGTGTGTGTGTGTGATTCTGGCTAGTTTTCACCTTTCAGCTCTTCCTCATCTCAACAATGGGAGCCATATTACCAATCTCCTTGGGCTGTGCAAAGAATTAGCATAAAGTCATTCTATAAAGCATGGCACACACTTCATACGTATTCACTGTCAATGTCCCCCTCATCATTAAGAGCCCAATTAGACTTTGCTAACATTGGAAAAGACCCTGATGCTGGGAAAGATTGGGGGAGGAGGAGAAGGGGACGACAGAGGATGAGATGGCTGGATGGCATCACCAACTCAATGGACATGAGTTTGAGTAAACTCCGGGAGTTGCTGATGGACTGGGAGGCCTGGCGTGCTGCAATTCATGGGGTCGCAAAGAGTCGGACACGACTGAGTGACTGAACTGAACAGAAAGAAATCTGACCAAAACGTCAGGGATCTGAGACTCATTCCTCTCCTTTTCTGAACAAATTGGATTACTCTAAGCCTGGAAATCTTTTTTGTCCTCCTGAAACTGGATTTTTTACCTGCAAAAGGAGATAATAAGATAATTCTCCATTGACAGAAAATGTAGTGAACATGATTTCACTTTAGAAATCAAAATAGATCAACATGAGAGCACAGTTTGAATGCAAATTAAAAAATTTGAAAGGTTGCATATACCTATTCTTTGCCAGTATAGTCAATTTTGGGACCAGTGATGCTGACTAATTCATACAATAGAATTTAAACTTGTCAGCTGCTGCTAAAATTCACTAGAGAGCCTGCGGATTAGAGTGGAAAGATTTAGAAGGCTCATCTTCCAATTGACATGTCTATAGACAAGTCACTTAACTGTTAAAAATCTTAGTTTCTGTAATTGTAATTTGGTATAAATGGAGAGCTTACCTGCTCCCCAGGACTATGAAAAGGAGAAAATAGGAGACTACATATGAAAGTGGTTTGGAAATTAACATGCTTTGTAAATTAAATGTATTGTTATTTTTACATTAGCTGCTAATACTTCTTTTTAGCTAGGGAGATGAGTCATGCATCGTCATAAAAATTGCTGAATGATTTGAACATGTGGTTATTTGGCCACAAAGTTCTCTTTTGAGTTGTCAATTTATTTTTAGCAAGTTCAAATACTGTGCATTCAAAATGCAAATGGGTGAAAAATGATTGTGATGCTTCAAAGGATGTAATTAGGTCTAAAAATGGAGAAACAAATATCTAGCCAAATTCCTGAAGCCTGAAAACAAGAACCAATGTTTTGCCATCATGTTTATTTTCTTCTTACTCTATCTATGAGTCAAAAATAGTTTTTTTCAAAATAATTTTTTAATACAAGCAAACACTGAGTCCAAAAAAAAAGAAAGAAAGAAAGAAAGAAATCATTAATAAAGTAAGCACAGAATTCTTTTAAAGTTTGCTTTAGATTTCTATTCCAATTGTGACTACTTGATAGTTTTAAACCAGATTCTCAACATTGGCTTTCTGAATGAAATGGGAACTCAGGTCCTCCCATAGGTCTCTTTGAATCCTATGGATTCTCTGGTCCTTCATCATAGGATGTTTACAGTTTGTAGCTGGAAGTGACATTGGAGAAAAGAGGTGATTTGTACTAGCTTCACTGTTCTGTAGATAAAAGCAGGTTCAGAGAGGCAGACTGAATTCTCTGCTGTCACACAACTACCTGACTTGGGTCTCCTGATTTAGTTCTAGGTTCTCCTCTCTATCTCACTACATTTGTTCTCTTTCCCTGGACTTTTTTTTTTTTTTTTTTTTTGAGTTAGATAAAGAGGGAGATGAGGGCATGGATCTGATTGCTTCATTTTTTTCAAGTCCATTTGGAAATCTGCACAGAAATGCAGCACCTCTAGCTAATTCCATATAGAATCAGGCCTGGGTGAGAAACAGAACTCTTACCTCACTCCAGTTTCCAACAATCCAGTAGGCAGGGCTGCGTCCCATTGAGAGCTGCTTGTAATCCGAGGCATTCAGCAAAAATCCCTCAGCCATCAGACTTGTTGCATCTTCCTTGGTCAGGACTGGTCCAGAACTCTGTGTTAGATTCATATTGCTTGGAAGTTCTGAGGGGTGAGGGTTTACTGGCTTTTTGGAGTATGATGGCTGGTGGTCCAGAGGGAGTGGAGTATTAGCTGGCTTTTCAGTGACTGTCCCTTCAGCTCTGGATGCTCCATTTTTGAGAGTAATGGGCCTTTGGCTGGGTACCAGTCCTTCTGATACTGTGCTAAAGGGTGGCCATAGAGATGTCCCCCCAAGATAAGGTGTTGGTGGAGGTCCAAGTGGTATTTCAATACTTCTTTCCCCTGGAGCATCATTTCCAGGTACTCTGATCTTGGTCCATGTCACAGAGTTGTTCTCATTTTTTTTCTCAGATGGTCCACTGCCTTCCCCTGAGCCGCTGTGAATCTCCATTTCTGGCTCTTTGGTCAAGGGACTGTAAAGCGAAGTCACCTGCCAAGTCACAGCATTGCTGGAAGTTGACAAGTCAGAACCACTCGTCGTCGTGATGACAAGGTCTCCCTCTGAGGTAGGACCAGTGTCAGGACTGGAAACATTCTCTTCATTTGGCTGGATGCTCAAAGACCAGGAAGTGAGGATGGGCTGGGAAGTACTTCCAGTGGAAATGACATTATGGGTGTCCAGTTCAGTTTGGATTGAACTATTCTGCCCCTGCTTCCCATCAAGGTCTCCTCCTTTGGAGGCTATGGTAGGATCAGGGATGTTAATTGTCAGAGTGCTTGTGCTCAGAGGCCCAGGCACTGTGGGTGTAGTCAGCACCCTGGGACTGGATGTAGTCAGCATCCTAGGACTGGGTGTAGTTGGAGGGACAGGCTTCAAGGGGTTAGATGTCGGTAGATTTTTCCCACTGAAAATCGTGCCTCTGTTGGGCTTCAGGATTCTCCGGCTAGATGGGCACTGCTGGAGGCCACAGAGAGCTCTGCTGTTGGGTTTCCTTGTCACGTCGCAGGGCTCATCGTGGTTCTTGGCACATGTGACACTACGAATCCGTACTCCACCACCGCAGGAAACAGAGCACTGGGAAAGAGAGACGGCTGTTAGTCCAGAGGGAAAGACATGTTGGTTCTCGTGCTGATTTACAGCAAATCGGGACAGGCCCAGTAGAAACGGAACTGTGCGGCTAAAATCATTTCCTATCTTCATATTTGGCTTCTGTGCAATTTCAGTTTCCCATAGAAATATGTATCTTGGGGAGACCAGCTGGGGCTCAGGACTAACAATCTACCCTTCACAAACTGAAAAGGCAAAACATGACATGGGAAAACTGAAGTCTTTCTGGGTCAGAACTATTGGATAGTGGATCCGCAAAGAGTACAATGATTTAAACAATCACCTGATTTTTCAAAAGAGAAGGAATATTATCTTCCCTAAGGTTTCAGTGCTATTAAAGTGTTTATGTATTTTCTAGAATCTATTAATTTAATGATAGTGAGTCTGTCCCTTTATATTCATATAAGTCATACAGCCTCACTCAGGTACCCTAAGCTCCATTTTCTTGCTTGTTGTCAGATGGACTCAGATTAAAAGCCAGACAGTCCATGTATGCATAACAAGTATATGACGCCAGGACCTTTTATGAAATTTAAAGGTGGGAAGTTAATCAAAGGTGGGGAGATACCCTGTCCAAAGAGATAGGGGAGTCCTGGAGCGTGGTGTCGATATATGGATGTTGTGGCAGGCGCCTCTCCCTAGTGGTCCTTCCAGGGCATGCAAAGCACGGATGGCTAGACTGCCTTTGAAGGAATCCTAACAGGACAGTCGCTTCTCAGGGTTCGTGGTAAAGATCTCTTTGCAGCCCTATGGACCACAGGTCACCAGGTTCCTCTGTCCATGGGGTTCTCCAGGCAAGAAGACTGGGGTGGGTTGCCATGCCCTCCTCCAGGGGATCTTCCCGACCCAGGGATCGAATGTGCATCCCTTGCATCTCCTGCATTGGCAGGAGGGCTCTTTACCATTAGCACCACCTGAGAAGCCCAAACCATACAGAGTACATAGTTGTGATCAATACATAACACTAGATTTCTCGATATTTTATTTTTAAATCACATTTTTACCCAACTGCTCCATTTTGAGCTTTCTTTCCCAATGATAGGTTAAAGTATCTACTGAATAGTTGGTTCTTGAACATGGACTGTCCAGGAGTTTGTGTTGGCTGGTTCACATTTGTCTGTCTTACCTCTCTGACCCTAACATAGGTTTCTTGAAGATGGGGACTACATAATGTTTCCTGGATTTCAAAGGGCTTCACAGCCATTATTCTGTGTGATACCCTGTGAATATCAGCCCTGTGAAATCTATACAGCTGTGAGATTTACAAGACTGGAATTATTATTCCATCTCTTACAAGAGAGGAAGCTGACACTCAGGAACCCACTTGAAAGGTTGCAAGTCAGTGGAAGAGTAAAAATTGGATTAATTCCATGCCTCTTCTGATCCACACACACATTAAAAAAAAAAAAAAAAACCTAGCACAGCATGGTGGACAAGCAATTTGTCTTCTGAATTCACTTACTGACTTGATCAAACTTTTGATTTTTGAAAAGTTACCCAAAGGCAGAAACTGTCTTTTATTCATAAGTGAACTCCAGGATATTTCTTGGGATACAGTGATCACTTACTACATATTTATTAAGTGACTATTCTACCTGGAAAATAATCAGGAATGGGAATATTTTTCTCCCTGGGAGCTTATGCATTTTTCACTTTGAGTTTCTTGCCTTCTCAGATCCTACTTTCAAGTTCCTCTGTATTGGAAAATAAATTTCTCCTTAATTTTGTTCCAATCCAGCATAATCACTCACTGATACATGATAATTCTCTTGAAATCAGCATTTTTGAAAAGCAGGAGATGCGTGTGAGTACAGAAGACTGTGTTGCTCAGGGAATGTTTAACTGCAGAGTTGAGTCAACAAATAAAGCTGTAGTGCTTCCCAGGTGGCGCTAGTGGTAAAGGACCCACCTGCCAGTCCAGGAGACATAAGAGATGCGGGTTCAATCCCTGGGTTGGGAAGATCCCCTGGAGGAGGGCATGGCAACCCACTCCAGTATTCTTGCCTGGAGAATCCCATGGACATTGGAGCCTGGTGGGCTACAGTTCATGGAGGCACAAAAAGTCAGACATGACTGAGCAACTAACACTTTTATGCTTGGGGGAACAGTGCTTCATAGACCAAGAAATGCACACTTATTTCCAACTAAATGGAGACTACCAATAAAGCTCTTAAAACCCTGCAGTGAGGAAATGGTCTCTTCTAGCATCTTCTATGACTCACTTCATTTTAAAGCCTGGAAAGGGCAGGCTGTGGATGTTTATTTTTCTGGCTTGCTATAATGTTTCTGCTTTTCTGCTGCATTCATTTGAGTCATCTTGAGTCACTTCTCCACTTGCTACATTCTGATCTGAACTCTCAGGGTTTTCAAATCTCCACTTTGTAAAAAACTGTATCAGTCTAAGTAAATAATCCTCTGTGTATGCCTAAACATATTTCCATGCTGGCTGCCTCAGACAGGCTCCAATTTGAGAACTGATTCATAAATTAGGACCCTGATAACCCTAATACCAAGCAGGTGTACCCTGCCTTGCATTTTCTTTCCAAGAAATGTCAGAGTAGATATAGCTAAAAGTAGGAAACTCTGCTTTTGTTTTCTTCTGTTTGTAACTTTTTTTGGTTTATTTTGATTTGCAACATCTCTAATACCCACAGACTTTACAACTTTACAAGCATTTTTAAAAATCCAAAAGTTTATGCATGTATGCCTGCCACCCCATGATGAACTATGAAATTAAAAAGTTATAAAACCTGTAAGAAATAGCACCTGATATGCCATTATAAACTCCAGGTGTGATGTAAGGACTAAGCTCAGCTTCCTCATCTAGAAACTGAAAGTAATAATAACCTTTCAAGACTGAGGATATATTATATAAGACAACAATCTTAACATAGTGCATAATATATAAGACACAAGTGGGAATTGGAAGGTATTATTATCACTGTTATAATAATGATGCTGATAATAATAATAGTAATAACAACAAAGGGCATGGGGGTCCCCAATTTCTACTATCCTTCTGAAGCACAGAGTGACACACAGACCTATCTTGCAGCATGCTGTAAAGTGAGCAGCTGAATAAGTAAAGTGGTTGCAGGCACCAGTCTAGAGGATACCATGGAGACACATATTCCCATTGGTTTCTTGCTGGAGTTTTTTTTTTTTTTTTTTTTGATTTGGGTTTCCTAGAGCTAATAGATACATTTTTATTTCTAATTTTACAAATTATAAGTATTAAATAATCTTATTCACTATGAATTTGTTCAGCTTAAAAGAATAAAGCAGGACTAAATAACTGCTATCTAGATGGTTATTTAATTAAAACACATTAGATTTTGGTCTTTCAAAACAGAAGATTATTCTAGAACAGAAACACTAAAGTCGCAGCCCAAGAGGTACCTGTGGCCCACTGGCATGTATTCTTTGGTCTGGTCAACCTCAAAAGAAACAAGCAAATAACAAAATACAAATATTGAATTAGCAGGCAACATTTTAAAGTGAGAAGATTCCATATTAAAACTCCAGGTTTTTTAGCTTCTCTTGAAAAAGCAGATGATCTGTAACTAAGGGCCCCATTCCCAACTGGTAACTCAAAAACTTCACGAACAGATACCGGGTCTGGGGGAGTTTACATGTTTCTTTACCTACCATTCAAACCCATCCACTCTCCTCACCCAGCAGACACGGCATCCTTCAAATAATCGATGCTCGCCATTCCTTCGCACTGGGGCATATGACGTCCAGTGAGACAGTCAGCGTGAACTCTCTACTGTGTATACTGAGCCTCAAAACTCAGGTGCCTTTGCTCACAGGCGCAGCAGAACAAGTGGCAGTGTTTTGTATTCAGCCCACACACTTCCCAGTGCATCTTCCAACTGTGTTTACCTCCTTAGGAGCTGTCAAGCCCTTCAGATGAGATAAATGCAGGACACAGCGCCACACTTAGAACTCATCTCAATTGCTAGTTTCAGGATCCTCAAAACCAGTTTCTGTGATGATTACCTTATGCCCTTGCCTTATAATTTTGAGCTCTGTACCAGGCAAACAGTTTGTTAATCTGTGAATGTCCTCCCTGGGAGTTATCTTGCCCTCACTTGCCATCACTCAGAGATTAAGGCCTCTGGGGGGAGCTCGCTGAGAAAGAAGTCTGCTGCTAAATTCCTCAACTCTACCCACCCGAGGGGCACTGTGGGGGAGGGGCCCCGCAACTGACTCAAGAGCTGTCATGCTAAGAGAGAGTTTATTCAAAAACACAGCTGGGGTTTATCAGAGAGGCTGGGTTAAAGGGATGAGTAGGGAAACAGCCAATACATAGTCTCAGGAAGTGATAAATGAATGATTGGTTGTTGCTGTTCAGCTGATCAATCATGTCCAACTCTGTGACCCCATGCACTGCAGCATGTGAGGTTTCCCTGTCCTTCACTACCTCCTGGAGTTTGTTCAAACTCATGTCCATTGAGTCGGTGATGCCATCCAACCATCTTATCCTCTGTCATCCCCTTCTCCTCCTGCCCTCATTCTTTCCCAGCATCAAAGTCTTTTCCAATGAGTCGGTGTTCCCATCAGGTGGCCAAAGTATTGGAGCTTCAGCTTCACCATTAGTCCTTCCAATCTCATACTAAAATCATTTTGAAAGTAAGTGACCTATCACAGGTTGAACTGTGTCCCCTCCAAAAGACAGAGGCTTAACTCCTGGTCCCCCACTTCCCTTGTGCCTCAGAATGTGGTCTTATCTGGAGATGCTGTCTTTACAGAGGAAATCAAGGTAAAATGAGGTCACTAGGGTGGCCCTAATCCAGTATGACCATTGTCCTCCTGAAAAGGGTAAATCTGGATGCAGAGACGCACATATAGAGACAGCACCACGTGAAGCTGAAAGCGGAGGTGATGGTGAGGCATCCATAAGCCAAGGGACACCAAAGATTGTGAACAAAGCATCAGAGGTCAGGAGAGAAGCATGGAAAACTTTGTCTCACAGCCCTCCTGTGTGCATGCATGCGAAGTTGCTTCAATCACGTCTGACTCTGAGACCCCACGGACTGTAGTCCGCCAGGCTCCTCTGTCCATGGGATTTTCCAGGAAAGAACACTGGAGTCAGTTGCTGTGCCCTCCTGTAGGGGATCTTCCTGACCCAGGGACTGAACACACGTCTCTTATGTCCCCTGCATTGGCAGGCGGGCTCTTTACCACTAGCGCCACCTGGGAATCCTCAGGAGGGATCAACTCTGCGGACACCTTACTCCTAGACTTCCAGTTACTGTGAATGAAACATGCTGCCCGTCATGGCAGTAAACAAAGAATGCTGCAGTTGTCAAACCCAGCCAGCCCTGAGGGGACTCAAGAAGGGGAAGAGCAGGGCCCTGACCCAGATAGCTAAGGTGTACATCAGAGGCATGACTTCAGAGAGCCCAGGCTCTTGCATCTTCTCATACATAGGAAAGGGCTAAATTCATTAACTTGAGATATCTGGTTTTCTTTAATTAATGATAATCTTTAGATATGAGGCCCTATAGCTCAGGGGTTAGAGCAACTAGTCTTGTAAACCAGGGGTTGTGAGTTCATATCTCGCTGGGGCCTGCTGAGTTCCAACTACCTGGTCTTTGCCGCAAAAACCTCAATGTCAATCCCAAGCTTCCAATTTACCCCTGCCCCGCCTCTCCCCCTTAATGACCACAAGTTTGTTTTCTACATCTGTGACTCTTTTCCCTTTTGTGCAACACTGTAAGTCAACTATGCATGCTAAGTCACTTCAGTCTAGCTCTTTGTGACCCTATGGACAGTAGTTCACCACGAGATTTTCCAGGCAAGAATACTGGAATGGGTTGCCATGCCCTCCTCCAGGGGATCTTCCCCACCCAGGGATTGAGTCCGCATCTCTTACATCTCATGTGTTGGCAGGTGGGTGCTTTACCACAGGCGCCACCGGAGAAACCCCTATACTCTGGCCCCTCCCTTACCTCTTTGGTACAGTCCCTCAGAGCTATCCGAGAGGTTGCATCTCAGGCTTAATGCCTCCCTTTTGTCCACCAAATAAAACATAACTCTTGACTTGGAGGCTGTGCATTTTTTCAGTCAACATGACAAAATTGGTGAGACAGTACATTTCTATTGTTTAAGGTGCCCAGTTTGTGGTCCTTTGTCAAGGCAGCTCGAGCAAGCAAATATACAGCACTGTGGAGAATCAGTATGACCCCCAACTGGTTTTCTTCGAGTAGCTGTTTCAGACAAGGGTGCTCACATGTGTTCTCCGGGAATCCTGGCAAAGATGGGCTGCTGGCCTCTGGGAAGAACTGAGATGCGGGCACTTGCAGAGATGACATGCCAAAAGAGCAGGTGGTCAAGGCTAAAGCTTCAGTGTCCAGTCTTGTATGACTGTCCAGGACCGTGAATGAAACTGGGGAATACTGAGAGGAACTCACTCAGCCGTGTCTTCTCACCTTCTGTGCTATCTCCCTGCAGTTTCCAGTAACTCCTGTGGCTCTTCACATGAGTTTTGCATGCCTGTTTTCATTTAGGAACAGATAAGCTATGGGCACTTGCTGCACTGCCTTCTTTTTGAAGAACCAGGAGAGCTTGAATCATGAAACATTTAGTCTATCTGGTCACACGTGGAAGCCAAAACCCGTGTGAACAGCTTTGCACTTAATAGATTCTCAGGAGCTGGCCTAATTAATTGTATTCTTTTGTTTGTTTGTATGCTTTGGTCAGGCACAAAGAAAGTAGATTAAAGATCTCTGCAGACCCGGAGCATGTCTGCTTCTGAGGCTCTACCCTAAGGCCCATCCAATATATTAAAAACCATCTCTAGTCTCAAGTGACATATAATCTTTTCCTGTAAAAACAATTTGAAAAGCTTTTTATTCTTTTGCTTTTGAAAACATTTGGTGAGGACCACTCATTTAATTTATGAGTGGCTCTGATTTCTCTGCGATCATTACACATAGTCTGGAATTCCAGCAAAGTGAGAAAAGCCAGTCTACAAATTGTTTCCTAAACAGAATTCATTTTTTTATGAACACTGAGAGCTGTCACGTTGTTACATTTTGCAGATGTTTGAGAAGCTGTATGCCAGAGTTCAGAGTAAAAGCTCTGTTGCCAGCAGTCAAATCCTGGCTCCGTTGCTTAAAGGCTTTGTGACTTTGAACACGCTTCTAAATATCTCTATGCTTCTCTTTCTTTACCAGTGAAATGGGGCTAATAAGGCCATTGTGTGCTCAGTCGTGTTTGACCCTTTGCGACCCTGTGGGCTGTAGCTCATCAGGCTCCTCTGTCCATGGGATTTTCCAGGCAAGAATCCTGGAGTGGGTGGCCATGTCCTCCTCTAGGGGATCTTCCTGACCCAGGGCTCAAACCTGCGTCTCCAGGTTCTCCTGGATTGGTAGGTGGATTTGTTACCACTGAGCCACCTGGTAAGCCTGAATACCTACAAAGGTATTTAATACCTACAAAGGTATTTAATATACATACTAAATGCTTGATAATCATTTGTTTTTAATATGTAATTAAATATTGATTTCTGATTTTGCAGTGTCCTTTGCTTTATTGGAGCAACACAGTAGTTTTGTTTTTCAGATTTTAAACACTTTTGTGGGTCCATGAAAACCTTGCAGGCACTAAGCCATGTGCCCCTGCATAAAAGGGCTCTGAGCTCAGAGAGGGAGTTAGATGAAGATGCAGGGGCCAACACATGTTCCCCTCTACAGTGTGGAAGGATTCCCTTTTCTCCACACCCTCTCCAGCATTTATTATTTGTAGACTTTTTGATGGGGGCTATTCTGGCCTGTGTGAGGTGATACGTTATTATAGTTTTGATTTGCATTTCTCTAATAATTAGTGATGTTGAGCATTTTTTCATATCTATATGTCTTCTTTGGAGAAATGTCTATTTAAATATTCTGCCTACTTTTAAAAACTGGATTTTTTTTTTTTGCTATAAGAACTACCATATGACCCAGCAACCCCATTCCTTGGCATACACCCAGAGAAAGCCATAATTCAAAAAGATATATGCACCCCAGTGTTCACTGTGGCACTAAATAGCCAGGACATGGAAGCCAGGACATGTTCATTAACAGAGGAATGGGAAAAAAAGTTAGGGTACATAGATACAGTGGAA
Source organism: Oryx dammah (assembly GCF_014754425.2). Taxonomy (NCBI): domain Eukaryota; kingdom Metazoa; phylum Chordata; class Mammalia; order Artiodactyla; family Bovidae; genus Oryx; species Oryx dammah. Next base: position 31,265,654 of record NW_024070204.1, read on the forward strand.
TATCATAAAAAAGAATGAGGGAATGCCATTTGCAGCAACATGGATGGATGCAGAGATTGTCATACTGAGTGAAGTAAGTCAGAGGAAGACAAATATTATATATGGCATCTTAAAAACTGGGTACAAATAAACTTACAAAACAGAAATAGAGTCACAGATGTAGAAGGCAAACATGGTTGCCAGGGGCAAGTGTTGAGAGGGGTAAATTGAGAGACTGGGCTTGATATATAAACACTGCTGTGTACGCGTGTGTGGGTGTGCTTAATCGTGTGTGACTCTGCAACCTATGGATCGTAGCCCACCAAGCTCCTCTGTCCATGGGCTTTTCCAGACAAGAATACCGGAGTGCATTGCTATAGCACTGAGAACTCTACTCAGTACTCTGTAATGGCCTATTTGAAAAAAGAATCTTAAAAAGAGTTGTGATATATATATGCACAACTGATTCACTTTGCCATATAGGAGACACTAGCACAACACTGTAAATCAGCTATACTCCAATAATTGTTTTGTTTTGTTTTTAAAGAAAATGCAAGGGCCATAGATCCATTCTGTCAGGGAACTTGGGTGTCACTGACTGGACAAGGCTTGGAAAGTAAGAGTAACATGGAAAACAGACCCTTGTCTTCTTTCTTGCCTGATAATAAAGTTCCCATTTAGTGAATGCTCCAGTATTCTTGTGCTTCCCTGGTGGCTCAGCTGGTAAAGAATCCTCCTGCAATGCAGGAGACCTGGTTTCTATCCCTGGGTTGGGACGATCCCTTGGAGAAGGGAAAGGCTACCCACTACAGTATTCTGGCCTGGAGAATTCCATGGACTGTATAGTCCATGGGGTCGCAAAGAGTCGGACACGACTGAGCGACTTTCACTTTCACTTTACTATTTGCTAGGCACTATGTGAAGGGCTCACATGGATTTTCATCAAACTTGCTGATAATCCTGTCTTTCTAAATGAGCAAAGGTTGAGAGAGGCTTAACACTAGCTCAGTTACAGCTTGCCATGGCTGGAAAACCTAGGAAAATTACTATCCCAGGAAATCTATTAGTCTAACTGCTAGGAGAAATATGGGAATTAATGAACTAAAATCAAACTCATAGAGTTCAAGAATTAAATGAGATATTTAAATAGAGTGGATAGCAGCCAACAAAAGATGGATGACATTCTTATTATTTCCATCTATTCACTTTACTAAAAAATGATTATAGGTATAGAGCTTATTATATGCCAGGTATTCTTATGAGAATTTTAGGAATATTAGCTCATTTCACCCTCAAAACTTCCCTAGAGTTCTCATTTCAGAGATGGAGGAAACAAGTCACAGGAAAATAAAAGTAACCGCAGGGGGATTAAATTCACACATCTGATAAGTGGCAAAGCCAGGATCTGGACCTGGTAGAGGGAGGTGCATGCTCTTCACCACTAGACTGGCCACCTCTCAAAAGGCATGTCACTGAAGTGGGGTGTCTAGTGGGAGCCACAGAAACCTTGATACTTATCTTCGTTTACAACAGAGCCCCCTTTCTGGACCCTCCAAGCCCAGAAAGTAGGCTGGGCAAAACCAGAATAAGATTCTTGATTCCTGAGATTGGGGGTGGGAGTCTGGTGTCTAGAATATGAACTTAGAGGGGAAGGGGCTGGTCACAGGGAGCAGGAAAGCTGTCTTTGGGGGCAGCCACTGACTCTCCCTGGGAAGGGAGAGACCTCCTTCTCCTGACATCTCCTGGGTCAGGGAGGAGTGGTCCAGCCTGGCACAGATAAGCCCACCCTCCTCTCAGTGGTCTCTTGACAGGAAGGGCATCTCATGGATTTGCCTCTTCTTCTTCTTACCTTGGTCATCCCGGGGAAGACCATTCTACAGGCTTCTAAAAGCATCACAGTTGACCTCAGGACAAAATCTGGACCATAAATACTATGTGTAGCAGGAGTCACTATGTCATCTTTTTTTCTTTTCCTATTTTGTGGCCCTTTATTTGAAAAGTAAGTACATATTTTTCTTAATCAGTTGGGTGCAATTGTAGGAAAAATTGCTCCTTTCTTCATTTTATCATTTCTAAGTTTATTGGCTGACTTCTTTTTTAAGGACTTCCCTGGTGGCGTAGATGGTTAAGCGTCTGCCTACAATGTGGGAGATCCAGGTTCAATCCCTGGGTCAGGAAGATCTCCTGGAGAAGGAAATGGCAACCCACTCCAGTATTCCTGCCTGGAGAATCCCATGGACGGAGGAACCTGATAGGCTACAGTCCATGGGGTCCCAAAGAGTGGGACATGACTGAGCGACTTCACTTTCACTTTCTTTTTTAAACCCTGTATCATCTCCTAAAACATTTCCCAGTATAGAATGTCAAAGACATTCATGCTCCAGCAAAGCTCATTAGAGGGCTAATGTGTACAGACATTAGCAAGACAGCAGAGGGGGGAAAAAGGAGGATCCACTCAATGAATATTCTGATGCTGATTTAACTAAAAGCACCTCTCCTGACAACATCTCTAAATGAAGGCAGCAGCTCAGCCTCTCGGTGGAACTGGATACTGGATTCCACATCTGCTGTCACTATACTATGCAGTGGCCTCTATTCAGAACAACAGACTCCAGCATTTGTCACTTGGCGCCAACATTTCAGTCCCTGTTGTCCAGTGAGGCACATCGTTTTGCTCCCCAGAAACAGAAACATAATGAAAAGGCCTCCTCAGCCAAATATGTAATTGTGGTCCCTTGAAAAAGCATGAAGATTCTGGCAATTAGTAAATTCTACATGACAAGAATTATTAACTGCTTTGGATGCAGCCAACACACTTTTGGTAAACAGTTTTAATGGACCAGTCACAATACCCCATTCAGCCTTATTTTGACAACACTGTAATTTACAGCAATCGAGGTTGGCAGTGGACTAATAGGTCAGGCCAGCCACAGGCTGTGATTATACCTTCCCAGGAACAGCAGGGAAATTCCCTGGCCTGTTATTGATGTGTTCACATGATTCAGTGCAATACCAGCAACATGCCTATATTAGGTTGTAGATGTTTTCTTTGCATGTACACCTTTGTCTTTCTTTTTTTGGGGAGTCCTAGCTCTCCCATTTGATTAGTAGTTATTACAATAAAGGAACTATATCTTTTTTTATTTCCACCCAGCTGCTACTGAGAGTATTATATACAGAATTAGAAGCTAAATAAGGGCCTCCCAGGGGGTGCAAATGGTAAAGTGGTGCAGGAGACATAAAGATGCAGGTTCAATCCCTGGATCAGGAAGATCCCCTGGAGGAGGGCATGACGACCCACTTCAGTAGTCTTTCTTGGAGAATCCTACCGATAGAGGAGCCTGGCAGGCTACAGTCCATAGCGTCACAGAGTTGGACATGACTTAAGTGACTTTTCATGCACACATGCCGAAGTGAAATAAACCTAAATTGTGACTTTGAGCTAATGAAACAGTTTTGGAAACACAGTTATAAAAATGGTTGTATTCAAATGAGAGTTTTCTGCTTTCAAATAGCTATCTTCAGAGATGGTACCTTTACTTATACAAAATTTTGAATTCTTTTTTTTTAAATAATCATATATTGTCAAATGAACAGTTTTGATATCTGCAGCTGGTCAGGAAAATTCTGTGTAGAAACTAAGTGTCACATAGGATCATTCATTCTCAGTGGGGGCAATGAAGACTGGTTCTGGGGTGGAGTGAGTTAAAAAAACTTCACCCTCTTTATGTATAAAGCACAGATATATACATAGTACACAAATAAATACATAGTATATCTGTCCTATGATTATGTATTATATAATTCTTTCATATGAAGTGTTCAGAAAGTCAGATCTCTGGAAATATGAATTGGATTAATGATTTTCTAGGGCTGGGGGATGAAGGTAGGGACCTGGGATGATGATTAATGCATGCAGAGTTTATTTAGGAGGTGATGAAAACATTGTTAAATTACTGTGGTAATGACTGTATAACTCTGTGAATATACTAAAGGTCATTTGTTTGTTCACTTTCAATGGGTGAATTTTATGGTATGTGAATTATATCTCAACACACACACAGACACACAAACCACTTCCCTCCTTGAAAATAAAGTCATGATGGAGGAAGACAATTAGGAAAGAGCCTCTAAAAAGGCACTTAAGGAGCCATTTCCTTCTCCAGGGGATCTTTCTGATAGCAGGTCTTCTGCATTGCAGGCATATTCTTTACTGTCTGAGCCACCAGGGAAGCCCATTGGGGGGAAAAAAAAAGAGAGAAACACTGCCTTGGATCAAAGAAGTGAATTTCATCTTAAATCTCTGTATTCCCAGTTCAAACATCCATGATGAGAATTCATCCTCAATTAGCCTGAACAGTTCTTGGGTTAATCCTACCTAACTCAGGCAATATCCTCTGGGCCTCATCTCTACCAGTAGGTAGAGTCTGGAATTGGTTTTGCTGCCCAGAACCTGGTCTCTAAGAGCAGTGAGGCTGAGAAAAGATTTTAGAAGAGGCACATCTTATGGGAATCAGGAATCATGGCTGCCCTGCAGAAGTCGTATTAGAAACAGTCTCCTAAAAACTAAGTTGCTTGAGACTGCTAGAAGATCCTTGAGTCTAACTCAGTGTTGCAGGGTAAGTTCTCAAGGAGACAGACTCTGAGGTGTTTAGCTAGCATGGCTTTTATTAGGAAGTACTCTGGAAATCAACTCCTGTCAGAAGAGGGGAAGGAAACAGGATACAGCCTAGGGGAGATGTTGCCATGATGCAGGCCTGACAATAGGTTTAGCCAGTCTCAAGAGAAGCTCTGGTACTGGGATAGCCCTTCAGAGTTGTCCCAACAGCTGAATATAAGCCCTTTATTTCTGAAAATGTGTCTGTTTGGTACATCACAGCATCCTCCCAACTCAGGTCCCTGACTTCAGACTATACTACAAAGCTACAGTCATCAAAACAGTATGGTACTGGCACAAAACCACAAATATAGATCAATGGAACTGAACACAATGTCCAGAGATAAACTCATGCACCTGTGGTCACTTAATCTATGACAAAGGAGGCAGAAATATACACTGGAGAAAAGACAGTCTCTTCAATAAGTAGGGCTGGGAAAACTAGACAGCTACCTGTGAAATAATGAAATTAGAACACTCCCTAATACCATACACAAAAATAAACTCAAAATGGATTAAAGACCCAAATGTAAGGCCAGATACTATAAAACTCTCAGAGAAAAATATAGGCAGAATACTTTCTGACAAAAATCACAGCAAGATCTTTTTTGAGCCACCTCCTAGAGTAATGAAAATAAAAACAAAAATAAACAAATGGGATCTAATTAAACTTAAAAACTTTTGCATAGCAAAAGAAACCATAAACAAAATGAAAAGGCAGTCTTCAGAATGGGAGAAAATATTTGCAAATGAAGCAACTGGCAAGGGATTAATTTCCAAAATATACAAACAACTCAGGCATCTCAATATAAAAAAACCCCAATCTAAAAACCTAAATAAATATTTCTCCAAAGAAGACATACAGATGGCCAAAAAACACATGAAAAGATGCTCAATGTCACTAATTATTTAAGAAATACGAACCAAAACCTCAATGAGGTATTACCTCACGTGGGTTAGAATGGCCACCATCAAAAAATCTATAAAGAATAAATGCTGGAGAAGATGTAGAGAAAAGGGAACCCTTTTACAGTGTTAGTGGGAATGTAAATTGGTGGATAAACACCAATTTTAAACAAATAATAACAAAAAATAACAAAATAAACAGCTACTATGGAGAACAGTATAGAAATTCCTTAAAAAACTAAAAATAGAACTACCATACAACCCAGCAATTCCATTCTTAGGCATATATCCAGGGAAAACCAGAATTCAAAAGGGTGCATGCCTCCCGGTGTTCACTGCAGCACTATTTACACTAGCGGGGACATGAAAGCAACCTAGATGTCCATCAACAGAGGAACAGCTAAAGAAGAGATGGCACATATATACAATGGAATATTACTCAGCCTTAAAAAGGAATGAAATTATGCCATCTGCAGAGCTGTGGATTGACCTGGAGATTGTCATGCAGAGTGAAGTAAGTCAGAAAGAGAGAAACAGATATCATGTGGTATTGCTTGTATGTGGATCTACAAAAATGATACAGATGAATTTATTTGCAAAGCAGAAACAGTCACAAATGAAGAAAACACACTTATGATTACCAAGGGGGAAGTGGGGTGGGCTGAATCAGGAGACTGGGATTGACATATACACTACTATGCATAAAATAGATAACTAATGAGGACCTACTGCATAACACAGGGAACTCTACTCAGTGCTCTGTGGGACCTAAATGAGAAGGAAATCTAAAAAAGAGTGCATATATGTAGACATATACCTAATTCACTTTGCTGCACAGCTGAATTCTTCTTTAGATAGTACTTTATAAGCTATGAAAAGCAATAGCATTACTTATAATCAAGGATCACTTTAAACACAAAGGTCTTATCCAAATGGATCAGATTACTCCTTTATCCACCAGGCTTAATTCTAATCAACTTCCTGTGGCTTTCTCCTGAATCAAATATTTTCCATTTCTCTGATGGTGAGTCTAAGAGGAATTCTAAGATACTCTGGTCAACAGCAGCATTATTATGGAAATGATGTGGCTTCCCAAGGAAGCTCATAAGAAGTCAACAACCATCAGTATATTCTGGCCTGTTGGTTTTACAAAGTCATTTACCTTCTAGTCACTCCTTAGGTCACTGACTGAAATACACATAGGGAAGTAGAGCAAGGCCCCTGGAGACTCCAGCACCCTTGGAGAAAGCAGAGGTCTACTTCTACTACAGACTCTGGTAGCAAAAGTCCTGACAGTTCTAGGTCCCCTGGTGACACAAAGAAAATTAAAGCCTGGAAGTATTTCATGATCTCCTAGCCTATGGATTTCTAGTCATACTTGGAGAATCAGATCAGATTAACTGTGGGGAAATGCAACACTATTTGAATTTATGTGACTAATAGTACACATCTCAAACCTTCATCAGGTCTGAATAGATGGATGATTTGAGAGGCTTCTCCAAGTGGCAAGTACATTGCCTATCATTCCAGTTAGAGTAACTCGCCTTTAGTTTTAGTCTGAAACATAAGTTCCGGTAAATGTTTGGCAAGCCAGCTTTTGGGGTAGGTGGGAGAGCCTTGATTTGTTCCCAATGGTTTAACAACGGACCGGCAAAAATCCTGAAGCTTTTTCAATTAGCTGTCGTGAGCCTGAGTATTTAAGATCCAGGTCATTCCAGGCAGGTAGATATCTAACCAGATGAGAGGAAGATCTTGTAAGAATGGAAAACAAGCAAGATAGGATACTGGGAGGTGGGAAATGCAGAAAACAGGCCACTGGGCACCTCACCCCGGTCACTTTGGATTGGTTAATGAGGAGGATGGGTGAGAGGGCTGATGAAGCACGAATAACGCCGGTGTCCCTTTTAACCCCTGGGCTCACCTCACTCCAGTTGCCCACTGTCCAGTCTGATGGACATAGGATATCTCTGTTGCAGGACACGAGGGTCTTGGGCTTCAGCAGATGCTGGCAGTCTTGAGGGGGGAGAGCCTGCTCATCCGAGCCCATGGTCTGGATGCACAGCACTGTTCGCTTCTTTTCTCCATGGGGCCCACATGTTGCAGAACATGCTTCCCACTCCCCTGCCCACCACCTGCAGACACACAGGGACATGTGAGAAAAGATCAGTCCGAGTGGATACGCATGCACTTCAACCACTGGGTAGAAATCCAGAGCAGAAACGCTGATTACAGAGTTGGGAGGTCCCTGAAGACGTTTCAGCCCAGTAGAGGGCGCTCTGCAGACAGGGCCATGGCTAGCTTGTTCAATCACAGCTATGGAACTCCGCAGAACTCTTGGCATAAGTACACGATAAGTAAGCATGTCTTTAAATGAAAAAACAGCCCTTCCACCAAATCTCCTCTCTTCTCAGACAAGAAAACTGAGCTCTTGTTTTCTATTGTGAAACCTCAAGCAAGTTTAAGCCTTACTCTCCACATCTGTTGAATGGATGTAACAACATTGACTTTAGTACTGAAATACTAAATGTACTGAAATACCAGTTTATGTACAGTGTATAGTACACAGCCTGACATAATATAAGCTCAATCATTTGTAATTATAATTATTGTTTTAACTGCTATTGACTAAAAGAACCCAATTAGAATCTAAGTCTCCTGGCTCCTAACTGAATATTTTTCTATTTCAATATGATGCACTTAATTAATTTTCAATTATGTAGAAGATGGTCAGTCAGGGGCGTTGTCATCATTCTCTCCCTCCTCCATCTCCTTCAGTCTACCTGTGAATATTCTCACTGGTCGCTTTAAAAGAAAGAAGTAGGAAACAAGAAATGTATTAAATAAGACAATCTCTTGTTTTTTGTCAGCTCTTCTTGATAAGCTGAATAGTTGAAACTGTTGGCTAAATTAATATTCTGGATTCTCTATGGAAAAATGAAGCTGAGTGAGTTTCCTCTACCTGCTCTCATGGTTGATTGCCTCAAGGTTCTAGGATGCGGGGCCCCGTGGTCACACTAAAGTCACTTTTGAAAGTGCCAAGGAACCCTCTTTGGAGCTGTCTCTTTTCCTCCTTCATCATTGTCCAAATCTTCCTCAATATCAAATACAGAACAGGTGTCTTGACCCAGCACGCTTTGGGGCACCATTGCTTTGATGTGTAGTCTGCTTATTCATCCCACCATGCAGGAATAAAATAGAATATTTGTTTTTCATGGGAAAACAGTACAGCATGTGAATTCCTTTATTCTTGACTTTAAGGAAATCTTCTGACCTTGAGATAGTATCAAATTTTGAAGCAGGTTAAACTGTGTACTACTACTTATGTCTACAAAATATTAGATTTATTTGAGTAGAATTTCTTTGATTCTCATACTTTTAATCTCTGGTTAAAAATACTAGAAGAAAGCTTTTCCTCAATTCTATTATATTCTTCAGTTAATAAGTAATTAAGATTACTTATTTAGTCCCTGGTATTTAACATCTGGCCATCTTGTATAGATAAAGAGCTAATATTGGGACCATACGATGTGACACCAAATAAATGTCCTCTGTGTTAATCTAATTACTCTGTCCTACTTCTGACATTTCTGTGGGAGGCCAGACACACTATCAAATAAATCAAATGCCATTCTGGAAGGGCCTTAATGTGAGCTGACTGAAAGTCCAATTTATCTAGCTACTTACTACAAGGCTTTCAGCTGTGTTACTAAAAGGTGATAATAGACTTCCTTGTTTCTCTTTTGGAAGCTGCCTTCACAGACTCCTGGGGACATCTTGCATATGTTTGCTCCTAGTTTAAGGTGAAATCCACCCTCTTTATTTCCCTGCAAAGGTCTTCCAGGCCCAGGACTTAGGAGCTATTGCCAAACTGTTCTCTGTTGTCCAGCTCATTCATTTTGGTGTCTGCCATAATCCCACCTCTTCGAGGAGATTTATATAAGAATCTTGTTTTACATTTATATTTATAGGAGATTTATAACAGGAGACTGTTTACATGCTCTGAGTGATAGCTGAGAAGCACAGTATAACATTCCTAGAACTCAGCAGGACAAAAGGCTCAGACCACACATTTATTCACCACCCCCCGCAAGGCAACCTTTCTCGTTTAAACAGAATATAATCAACAATCTAATCCAACTTTTTCCATTTTTGCTATTAATTTTTCTCTTGCCAGAATGTCCATATCTGTCACACCTAAAGTACAAGTGGATAACTGATCATGCATTGTCTCATACTGTTTTTTTTTTTTTTAATTGTCTCTATAGTCAATCTGAACATTTCGGGTACTAGGTAAAAGTCCTAAGGACCTGGCCTGTACAGTGATTCTCACTGTATCATCACTTGGAGATCTTTAAAGAGGTATCAGCTTCAGTTCAGGCCCCCTTGCTATATTGGATGGCCAGAAAATCTTGAGGTTAGGGCAAAGGCATCAGTGTTAAGAATTCTTTGATGACTTTCATATGGAGTCAGGATTAAAAACCACTGGTGTTATGATGGGCTTCCCAGGTGGCATTAGTGGTAAAGAACCTGCCTGCCAATGTGGCAGACATGGGTTTGATCCCTGGATTGGAAAGATCCTCGGGAGGAGGGCATGACAGCCCACTCCAGTATTCTTGCCTAGAGAATCCCATGGACAGAGGAGCGTGGCAGGCTGCAGTCCATGGGGTTGCACAGAGCTGGGCACGGCTCAAGTGACTTAGCACATATGCATGGTGTTATGACATCAGATAAATGAATTTGATTGTTTATCTTGAAATTTTTTCTATAAAGAATGGACTCTGTAGATTCAGTATGCTATTAGGACAAAGATTAGTACAAAGATAGTAGTTATAAACATTGATATTTTAAAGGAAATTTCTATTCTAAGCAAGAGTTTTAAATCATGAGGCATTCTTTTTGCATGAAAACCTACATGTAGCTGCCAGGCTGGAAAGACCTGTTGGAAGAGTTTATGGAGCATTTAAATATACAGAGCACTATCACAGCTGGAGCCTGGCAGAAGTTCGCTTTCCTGTAAACCAAAGTTCAGAGAGAACTCATAGAGAGAAGAGACTCAAATGACCTCTTTCTGGAGTCAGATACACTTTCAATTCCAAAGAATTTCTTTCTTGACAGGCTACTCCATCCTGGAGTGTGCCATGCAAACTTTCATTCTGGAAGCCACTGACGATATAACACAGATTTCTTACATTAAGATTAACAGAAGCTTTTTATTAAATCTTTTTTCAAAATCTGTCTTAAGTATCCATTTGGGAAAGAACACAGAAGGTCCAAATTGGGTATAGAAACAAATTATTACTGAAGGACAATAATCCAGAAATAAAAAGATTAAATCTTGCATATCAAATCATTTTAGGAGCAGAAATGACAGCCCTGAACAACGGTATGAACCTTTCAGATAGCATGAAAATTAGGTGACAGGGGAAGATGTTACAACTTGAAATTCATATCTAAGGAAACTACTGGACTAGTCTTTCAAAGACAAATAATGTTAAGATAGCCATCGACATTTATTATTCTTTAAAAAAGCAAATTAACTTAATTTCCTTTCTTTAATACCCTTGTAAGTTTGCAGGCATGATTTAGCTTTGAAGTTAGTTTCTGCTTGTTAATAACTTTTTCATTGTGTTTTAATGTGTGAGAAATATTTTAAACTTGGATTTCTGACTTCAGCACCGAAACGTGCTCATCCTGAGATCCTGGGCAGCAGCACAGCGTACGAGCACCAGCACAGAACACAGTAGCTTCATCCAGGTTCAAATCTAGACTCTACCACTTCTGCTAAGTAATTTGGGAAGAATCTGAGGACTTTGGTGTCCTCATCTGTGCAATGGCATAAAAGTGTCTACCAATCAGAGTTGCTAACATGAATAAATCACTTGGCAACATGGAAAAGGCTTGAAGTAGAGTGGGTTCTCAATTCAGAAATTGTACTCCTTGGTATTTATCTAAAGGAGCTGAAAACTTTTTGTTCACACAAAACCCCACATAGGGATGTTTATGGTAGCTTTATTCATAATTCCCAAAACTTGGATGCAACCAAGATGTCCTTCAGAAGGTGAACTGATAAACTGTGGTCCATCCCGATAATGGAATAATATTCACACAGAAAAGAAATGAGCTATCAAGCCATGAAAAGACATGGAGAAACGTTGCTGCTGCTAAGTCGCTTCAGTCGTGTCCGACTCTGTGCGACCCCATAAACGGCAGCCCACCATGCTCCCCCGTCCCTGGGATTCTTCAGACAAGAACACTGGAGTGGGTTGCCATTTCCTTCTCCAATACAGGAAAGTGGAAAGTGAAAATTGAAAGTGAAGTCGCTTAGTCGTGTCCAACCCTTAGCGACCCCATGGACTGCAGCCTCCCAGGCTCCTCTGTCTATGGGATTTTCCAGGCAAGAGTACTGGAGTGGGGTGCCATTGCCTTCTCCAGGAGAAACCTTAAATGAGTATTATTAAGTGAAAGAAGGCAATCTGAAATGGTTATATAATGTATGATTCCCACTATCTGAAATTCTGGAAAAGACAAAACTATAAAGGTGGTAAAAAGACCAGCGGTTGCCAAAGGAAAGAAGTATAGATGAACAGGCAGAGCATGGAAGATGTTTAGATAGTGAAAATACCCTGCATGGTGACATAACAATGGGTAATGTCATTATATATTTGCCAAAACCCATGGAGTGTATGTACATCACCAAGAGTGAGAACCCTATGCTAAACTATGGACTTTGGGAAACTATGATATGTCAGTGTAGATTTACCAATAAATAAGTAAATAAAGTATAAGAGAAAAGTAAAACAGTAGGTTCTGAAAATTGTTAGTAACCTCTACCTTATTAGCATCTGGGGATAATATCTACCCTCTACCTCCTGACTTTATCATGAATCTTTTGGGAAGCTGAAACACAATAATAAACAAGAAGGACTTCTATAAATTATCCATTATGTTGGAATATTTCATGAAATTCTATTTAACTTATCATATGCTAATTTAGTGGAGTAGAAAACGGCAACCCATTCCAGTATTCCTTTTTAAAAAAATTTATTTACTAAATTAATTCATTTTAATTGGAGGATAATTACTTTACACTATTGTGATGGTTTTTGCTTGCCTGGATAATTTCATGGACAGAGGAGCCTGGCAGGCTACAGTCCATGGCGTTGCAGAGAGTTGGACATGACTGAACACACAACACAAGCTACTTTAGAACACATTTTCAGAAAGTGTACCTGCTATGTGTTGTATCTACTTAACATCTTCAGGAGTCAAAATCTCTGACCTTAGAGAGTCTTACCTATTTCAACAAAATGAACTGCATAATAGAAGCACAACAGGTGAATTTGCTAGTTGTTACTTTTGAGAAAGACTTTAGTCCTGAGGCATTAAATAAACCAATACAGATACAGCAAAAGGAATATGAATATATATATATATAATATGAAGACAAATAAATGTTAAAAAAGAACTTTCAATAAAGTTAGCTGCTGCTGCTGCTGCTAAGTCACTTCAGTCACGTCTGACTCTGCGCAACCCCACAGATGGCAGCCCACTGGGCTCCTCTGTCCCTGGGATTCTCTAGGCAAGAATAATGGAGTGGGTTGCCATTTCCCTTCTCCAACGCATGTATGCATGCTAAGTTGCTTCAGTCGTGTCTGACTCTGCGCAACCCTATGGACAGCAGCCCACCAGGCTCCTCTGTCCACGGAATTCTCTAGGCAAGACACTGAAGTGGGTTGCCATTTCCTTCTCCTATAAAGTTAGCTATCTGGGATCAAGTAACCCATCCCAATACAGGTATCATAAATTTTAAACATAAATGTGTGTATGCATGTAAGTATGTGTGTGTGACCTTGGGTATAAAAACAAAACCAAAGGCAGACATTCTACTTTCAAGTTAAAAAAATGCTACTGGGATCTTTAATATCCCTCTCCAAAGGCTGTGCTTTAGCTTGAGGTCTGAACTGGGTAAATTCAGGCTTGATCTGCTACATTTAGGATCTTTAAGGATCACAAGCTGGAGTGTAGGCATTAATCATGTATAGAAATTCAAGAAACTCAGACCTTGGGAAGTGGATATCAGAGGGAAATCAAAACAAAAAAAATGCTACTTAATGATAAAAATTTTTAAACAGTTGTCAAATTGCATATGCTTTGTTCTTCTTTAAGTATGTTCTTCAAATTGTTTGGAGGGAATTGGAGGAAATTCTGTTTCCAACACAACAGCAGAAATTGGGCATAGGATGTATTGTTTTCCTCCCTTGAAGTGCAATGATGTGCAGTGGCAGAAGCAGCAGCTACAAAAATGATCATCAGCTCCCCAAGAAAACCTCAGCACTGGATGTCACATTTGTATTGAGTGGGACAGCACAGTGACTGCCCGGTAGCCTATTACCTACTTGTGGCCATCAACACTTCCATTCTAGATGGTGATACCAGAGGCTCATTACTGATTTTGTGAGAGGAGGCTGTGGAATCTGTCCATTTAAAAATTTTGTGCTGAATCTTTCTGTATCAGTGTACTCAGCTTAGGAAGCGTTCCAGAGAAAAGCCCAAAATATTTACCTTGGAGCTTTCCAGGTGGCGCTAGTGGTACAAAGAATCTGCCTGCCAGTGCAGGAGACTAGATGTAAGAGATCTGGGTTTGATTCCTGGGTCAGGAAGATCCCCTAGAGGAGGGCATGGCAACCCACTCCAGTATTTTTTGCCTGGAAAAGCCCATGGACAGAGGAGCCTGGCGGACTACAGTCCACAGGGTTGCAAAGAGTCAAACATGACTGAAGCTACTTAGCATGCACATCACTGACCTTGTTCTAACAATGCTGCTCTTAGAAATGCAAGCTAAAGCGATGTCAATTAACCACAGAGCTCCAAAGGGGACAGGGGCCATGGACAGTGATCAGGTCCCTGGGCAAGGAATCCAGATGCTTGACTGTGGTCCCAGTCCTGACAACAGCTCTGTCTTGCTGGTGTATTTGTCTCATATAGGTCTCCTGGCTGTAAGGCTTCCTTAGGAAGTGACATATTTGTGCTATTCCAAAAAATCCTGAGAAAGCTCTAGTTACTTATTTTCCAAGCTTTGGTGCTTCTATGACTTGGTGAAGAGATTGCCTCTCCTCTCCCTTGCTTTTACATTGTGTGTGCACGTGTGTGCTCAGTTGGGTCCGACTCTTTGTGACCCATAGACTGCAGCAGGGCAGGCTCCTCCATCCATGGAATTCTCCAGCCAAGAATGCTGGGATGGATTGTCATGCCCTCCTCCAGTTGGGATCTTCCTGACCGGGGATCAAATCTGCATCTCCTGCATCGGCAGGCTGCTGCTTTACCACTGAGCAACCCGGGAAGCTCCCGCTTTACATTATGCTGACATTAATTAGTACACTGCTTGTGTTACTTTCCGAGGGCTGCTGTAAAACAAGTCACCACAAACTTGGTGGCAGAAAGAAAAGAAATCTAGTTTCTTATATCTCTGGAGGCCAGATAGACAAGCCAGCATTACCGGGATGAAGTGAAGGTTTTGGCAGGGCTGCACTCTTTGGAGGCTCTAGGGAAGATCCATTCCTTCCATCTTCAAGTCTGTGTGGCTGCCAGCACTCCCTGGCTGGTGGCCTGTCACTCCAGTGTCTTCAAATCTTTCTGTTCCACCTCCATATTGTTTCTCCTGTGTGTGTGTGTGTGTATGTGTGTGTGTGTGTGTGTGTGTGGTGTGAAGTTTCCCTATGCTTCTATAAGGATACTATGATGGAATTTAGGGTCCAAATCAATAATTCTGTGTAACTTGCCCATTTCAAGACCCTTCAACTTAATTACATCTTCAAAAGCCCTTTCTCCAAATAAGGTAACACTTGCAGGCTCCAGGGACCAGGAAGTGGATATCGTGGAGGCTAGGTTTAGCTACTACATGACTACCTTCAGGGTCAACCTCCAGTCCCCAGAGCTCAGCCTGTATCACTTGGAATTCCTCTGTTGAGGCTCCTCCTGGGTCTACCAGTCTCCAGTCTCAGCTCATCTCCTGTCCATCAGCCTCTGGACTCTGACCCCAGTATCCGTCTCCTTCTAGCACTGGCTGTATCTTATAGGATGACCTTCAGCTAGAAAATTCTGGTCGTCAGAGTGCAGAGATAGGTAAAGATAACCACCCTTATGGGAACTGAATTCTGAAAATAGTGAGGCCAAGACTTTAGTTAATGTCAGATATGGACTGAATACTCTTCTCAAACAGAGAGTGGCTACCAAATCCACTGTCTTCTCTGACTATGCTGCTTTTATGGACACAGCTAATACCCCCATCTCTCTCTTGGTCTCAGCAGGTGAGCACCTGCATCACATCTTTTGGTGCCCACCAACCTAGCACAGGCCTTGCTTTGCCTTAGACACAAATCAAGTGAGGGGAGAGGCGCATGCCTGTCTTTGAGGGGTCTGCTGTATGTCGACCCACTGCAGCCTTACAGCTAGTCAGCCTTGAGTTTTAGGAGCTCTGCCTGGAGCCAGGTACCAGAGACATAGCTTTTATTATATCACAGTGCTTTTATTAAATCACAGTGCTCAGTACCTGTAACTGTAACATGGTTATCATTGCCATCATACCTTTCGTGGGAAATCATGAATGTTTAACAAAGATTTACCAGTAATATCAAGGAAGGCCCAGGTAGTCTAAATAAAATAATAAAAATGTCCCTGAACCCTAGGGCCAAAGTTAGACTCAGGAACTAAACAGCTGTGGTTTTAAGAAGGTAGCCACTCACCAGAAAGGATGGCATTGAAAAGTGAGGCAAGCATCCCAGGGTGTGTGTGGTGATTGGCAGCTGGTGAGGGCAAAAGGAAGTGGCTGGTGAGAGTCACTGACTTTGTTGGAGACAAATATGATGGAAGCACGTAAACTCCACAAAGGGACAGGCTATTTATTGATGAGATAAGGCAAGCGATAAGAAAGATCCCTCTTTCCAGGCTCATTCTTCCCTGAGAAGCATCTATAGAAACTGCAATGATTACATATGAAACCTAGTGGGGCCTGATCCTCCGCTCAACTCCCTAGTTCTTCCCAGTGAAAGTGTTATGGGAGGGACTTCCCTGGTGGTCCAGTGGTTAAGACTTCACCTTCCAGTGTAGAGGGTGTGGGTTCAAACCCTGCTTGCGGAACTAAGATCCCACATGCTCTGTGGCCAAAACCCCAAAACCTAACAAAGGCAACATTGTAACAAACTCAATAAAGACATCAGGGTAGAGCCATAGCGAGGGGAGGGGACAGTGGTACCTCTGTCCTCTCTCGATGGAGATGGGGTCCAGCTCTGAAGCTCACAGCCCACCTTCCATCCAGAAAGAAACCCCAGAACTGGACAGAGAATCAACCTGACTCTGAGATGAGAACACCCTGGCCTCTGGGACCTCCCTGCCTGAGACCAGAAGAAACTGACACTGTCTGCCTTAGCTGAGCTGTCTAGATGCTTCTTTTTGACCTAGTTACTGGGCATTTATCCCATTCTTTCAGCTCTTCTTTAGAATTCTGCCTGTCACTTGGTAGATTTATTATGCCAACCAGTCCCCACCTGTTAAACTAAACTCTTCTTAATGTGTCTTCTTGGGACTGGAATGAATGCCTGACAGGATCTGCAAATGAAATACATCTCTGTTTATGGACACGAGGGAATGAAAACACTCCCCACAATTAATTCTTTCTTTCCTTCCCTCCCTTCTTTTTTCTTTTTCTTCCTCTCTCCTGCCCCTCTTTCTAACAAATGTCCCTCATAATAACAACCCAGTTGCCTTCTATAAACTTGATTCTATATGATTCGGAGCAGGTGAATACTTCTATTAACAGCAGTTCTCAACCAAGGGTGATTTTGCCCCCAGAAGACATTTGGCAAAGTTTGGAGACATTTATGGTTGTCACAACCCGGACGGGGAACATGAAATGCTACAAACTTCTAAATGGACACAAGGCCAGGGATGCTGCTAAACATGTGACAGCCCCCACAACAAAGAATTACCCAGCCCCAAATATCGACAGTGCTGAGACTGAACAAGCCTGATCTATAAGTCCACTTTTCAAGGCAGTGGTCCAAAAGTGTCAGCATATTCTCTATAAGCTACTATTGCACTGGTTGGTAAAGTGCTCTTGGAAAAGCCAAACCAATTAGCTAAAGAATTTTGGGATGATCTACACACCATTCTGTTCAACAGTGCTTTGGGACTTAAGTCTTAACAAATAATTAAACATAGATCACACAAGCTTTGTAAGAAATACTGTTCTCTGGGGAGAAAACGTTCCCCACTCACACCTTGTCACAGGTTCTAATAGCATAGCCACAGAAACCTGTGACAGCTTGCCTATATTTATTCTAATAATGAAGCTACCCAGCCCTCCCATATCACTGAGCCCTTGATTGCTATGAAATCAGACACCATGGTAGGCAGACACACAGAGCTCGAGCTGTTACCAGCAGTTACCTTGGCGGACAATCCTTTTCATGACACTTCTTCTGTCTCCCATTGGGTTGTGTTTCTGGGTCACAGAACGTAGCTTTCACTATCCCACGACCCTTCTTCACACAATGGGCAGTCTGACGGCGGATACCTGGGGGTTTAACAGAAAGGTTCACATGTATTAAACCCGAGCTCACATTCTTAGTGTTGGATGAGGCCCCTGATCATGCCTGTAACTGATGAGAAAGTTGCCCATAAAGTATTTGGTCTTTATTTTCTTAAAGATTTTCTTTTTGATGTGGACCATTTTTTAAAAGTCTTTATGGAATTTGTTACATTACTACTTCTGTTCTATGGTTTGGCCTTTTAGCCATGAAGCATGTGGAATCTTAGTTCTCCAACCAGGGATCAAATCCACATCTCCCACATTGGAAGGTGAAGTCTCAACCAGTGGACCACCAGGGAAGTCCAGAGTATTTGGTTTTTAAAATAGGAATGGGGGCCTCTTTAAATCTGCTCACGCTGCTGAACGCAATGGGTGAAAAATATCTTCCTAAGTAAGGACCACAGATGATATAGGCAAATTAATATGTAATTAGTATACAGATTCCACTCTAGCTGTGGAGACAAGACTAACAAACATATGCCAAATAAAACACAAAGTGAGATTTAAATACTGAAAGCAGATGCTATCACCAGCTGTTGCAACACAATCAGACTTATTTAGTTTAATAAAAGAAGAGAGGAATGGGAGCTTGGGGCTTGTAAACTCCGAAAGACAGGAATAAAATTCAAAATAATGTTGTGAAGTTGAGAGGTTATGTTTTTTAAAGTAGAGGGTTCTGACAGCAGGGATCGAAAATACTGGTGCCTTTGACACCAGGTTAGTAAGTAAGAGAAGCATATAGAAATAGCTGGGTCTGCAGGTGAACACAGCCTACATCGGGGCTGGATTTGACTTTGGATATAGAATAATAGTTGGGTTTGATCCCTGGGTCAGGAAGATACCCTGGAGAAGGGAATTGCTACCCACTGCCGTATTCTTGCCTGGAGAATTCCTTGGACAGAGGAGCCTGGCAGGCTCCCTGGGGGCACAAAGAGTTGCACGCTAATGAGTGACTCCTTTCCCAACTTGGAAGCAGTCTGTTGTTCCAAATATGGACTGGTTCCAAATTTGGAAAGGAGTAGGGCAAGGCTGTATCTTGTCACCTTGCTTATTTAACTTATATGCAGAGACATCATGCAAAATGCTGGGCTGGATGAAGCACAAGCTGGAATCAAAATTGCTGGGAGAAATATCAATAACCTCAGATATGCAGATGATACCACCCTTATGGCAGAAAGTGAAGAGGAACTAAAAAGCCTCCTGATGAAACAGAAAGAGGAGAGTGCAAAAGCTGGCTTAAAACTCAGCACTCAAAAAACAAAAGATCATGGCATCCAGTTTCATCACTTCATGGTAAATAGATGGGGAAACAATGGAAACAGTGAGAGACTTTATATTTTGGGCTCCAAAAGTTCCGGGAGTAGGTGATGGACAGGGAAGCCTGGCATGCTGCAGTTCATGGGGTCACAAAGAGTTGGACGTGACTAAGAGACTGAACTGAACTGAGTGACTAACACTAACTAACTGAGTAATAATTAACCCATGTAGTGCTTGCCTTGCCCAGGGCACTGTTCAGACTTGTATGTGTTTCTGTGTGTGTGTGACTACCTATGTCCCAGATAAATATATACACATATATAAGTGTAAGCGTGTGTATGTGTATAACATAGCACCTATTATCTACTATGATGTATAATAATTAAAACCTCACAACCCAATGAGGTCAACACTATTACTATTGCTACCTGACAGATGAGAAAACAGGGCACAGTGAAGTCATACAGGTTAAGAAGGGAAAAGAAAGGACCACTGGCTTTACTAGCTAGGACATCATTGGCAAGAGAATGTGAAGGAGTGGCCAGACGTCATGGATTGAGAGGTGAAGGGCAGGTAGGAAGAGAGAGTGTCATCATCTCTCCTGAGAGGGCCAATGATTCCATGCAAAATAGGAAAGACTGGGTGGGAAGACTGAAGATGGAGGCCCCAGGCAAGAGAGCAATTGGCCAGCATAGAGACGGGCACCCTGAGCTCTCAGGGCATCTGGGCCTCGAGTGGGCTCCCTGGTGAAGCCCAGAGTTTGAAGGGCCACATGTGCACCAATAAGCTAGTCACCTCCTTGCTTTAGTGCCAGTGACATGAAGGGATTCCCCATATCCACAATGTTGGCAGGACCCAAACTGGGGAGCTCCCCTACCATGCACTGCCTCACATACCCTTACATGGACTCATGCCAATATCTGGGGCTAGCCTGCATATTCAGATGCCAGAGATTGTATCTCAGATGGGACAGTTGGATGGCATCACTGACTCAATGGACGTGAGTTTGAGCAAAATTCAGGAGATGGTGAAGGGCAAGAAGCCTGGTGTGCCTTAATCCATGGGGTCACAAAGAGTCAGATATGAGTGAGCAACTGAACAATAACAAACTCAAAAATGTCAGAGGGAAATGCAAAACTGTAAGTGAAGACTTTAAAATGAATCAACAGTATTTTATTCACTCAGTTCAGTTCACTCACTCAGTCATGTCCAACTCTGTGCAACACCATGGTCTGCAGCACGCCAGGCTTCCCTGTCCATCACCAACTCCTGGAACTTGCTCAAACTCATGTCTATCAAGTCAGTGATGCCATCCAATCATCTCAGCCTCTGTTGTCCCCTGCTCCTGCCTTCAATCTTTCCCAGCATCAGGGTCTTTTCCAGTAAGTTGGCTCTTTGCATCAGGTGGCCAAATGAATGGAGTTTCAGCTTCAGCATCAGTTCTTCCAATGAATAGTCAGGACTGATTTCCTTTCGGATGGACTGGTTTGATCTCCTTGTAGTCCAAGGGACTCTTAAGAATCTTCTCCAACACCAGTTAAAAAAGCATCAATTTTTCGGCACTCAACTTTTTTTATGGTCTAACTCTCACATCTATACATGACTACCGGAGAAACTACAGCTTTGACTAGATGGACCTTTGTCGGCAAAGTGATATCTCTGCTTTTCAATACACTGTTTAGGTTTGTCATAGCTTTTCTTCCAAGGAGCAAGCTTCTTTTAACTTCATGGCTGCAGTCACCATCTGCAGTGATTTTGGAGCCCAAGAAAATAAAGTCTGTCACTGTTTCCATTGTTTCCCCATCTATTTGCCTTGAAGTGATGGGACTGGATCCTAGCTTTCTGAATGTTGAGGATTTTTTAAATATATAAATTTATTTATTTTAATTGGAAGTTAATTACTTTACAATATTGTATTGGTTTTGCCATACATCAACAGGAATCCACCACAGGTATACACGTGTTCCCCATCCTGAACCCCCCTCCCTCCTCCTTCCCCGTACCATCCCTCATGAATGTTGAGTTTTAAGCTAGCTTTTTCACTCTTTTCTTTCACTTTTATCAAGAGGCTCTTTAGTTCCTCTTTTATTGCTTAGTTCCTGATTTTATTGTTAAATCAACACTGTTTAGTTCTATTTAAGGAGAAGGAAATGGTAACCCACTCCAGGATTCTTGCCTAGAGAATCTTGTGTACAGAGGAGCCTGGTGGGTTGCTGTCCATAGGGTCACATAGAGTCAGACATGACTGAAGTGACTTAGCATGCATGCATGCATTGGAGAAGGAAATGGCAACCCACTCCAGTGTTCTTGCCTGGAGAATCCTAGGGACAGAAGAACCTGGTGGGCTGCCATCTATGGAGTCGCACAGAGTCGGACACGACTGAAGTGACTTAGGAGCAGCAGCAGTTCTATTTAAAGAGACAGGTAACCTTTCAACCACTCAGGCTTTCTCAGATGATAGACTATGTGCTCTTTGATTTTTTGTCATATAAACAAAGTACTACCAACAGCTTGAAGCAACACTATAAAAGAAACTTTCATGGAATAATGACTGAATCATTGTCTGGAAAGACACACCTGTAGAGAAGTCTTATATAATATGAGTGGAGTGGAGATTGCAATGACTGAATCCAGAAAAACTGACATGGAATCTGCCATTATGGAAGAGAAAAAAAAGGAAAAAGCTTAGATCTTAGAAGTTTCAGTAAAACATTGGATAGTTTGGCAAATTCTTGATGTCAAAACATAAAAGGCAACTGTTAGATGACTACTCTCATAGATTGGAAATATCCCCCCACAAAAGGCTTGTTTCTGTGCATTAAGAGCAAAGATAAGTCAGTGCTTCTCACTCCAGAAGTAGTAGGAGGGCACAGACATTACAAACAGTCTCCACCAGAAAGTTAATAACATTTCATGAGTCAATCTGCTAGACCAGCAGCCGGATGAGTGGATGAATGGGCCAGGCAGATACTGCCGAGTGCCTGGGGGGAAATGAACAACGTGGCAGAGTCTCTCTGTTGGAATTAATGGTCATCGTTGTTCCTGTTCAGTTGTTCAGTCATGTCTGACTCTTTGTGACCCCATGGACTGCAGTATGCCGGGCTTCCTTGTCCTTCACCATCTCCTAGAGCTTGCTCAAACTCCTGTCTATTAAGTTGGTGATGCCATCCAACCATCTCGTCCTCTGTAATCCCCTTCTCCTCCTGCCCTCAATCTTTCCCAGCATCAGGGTCTTTTCTAATAAGCCAGCTCTTTGAATCAGGTGGCCAAAGTATTGGAGCTTCAACTTCAGCATCAGTCCTTCCAAAGAATATTCAGGATTGACTGGTTTGAACTTGCAGTCCAAGGGACTCTCAAGAGTCTTCTCCAACACCACAGACCACTAATCTTCTATTCTTCTAGCTCTTGAGTTCTCACTTCATAGATACAAAGCTAAGCCCAAACCTTCCAATGAGGGGCTTCGACTCAGTAGACTGATTTCTCCCAGGTTATAGGAACACAATACCTGGCCAGGTGCTTCTGACTCTACTCAGGTGGTTCTCTGTTCACTTTGTAAAATTTAATCTATAATTCCACCCCTTATCAAATTCTAGTTAAATAAATAAGACAAATAAAATCCAAGAGTCCTAGGTTCTAGTCTCTGTTTTTCCTTCTGCTCATGCTAGTTTAACTGCAACAAAATGAGAATAATGACATTCAGACTGTTTAAGAGTGTGATGCTGAGCTAGTTTATTTCTGGGAGTGTCTTCTACTTTTATAATCTATAATCCATGAAGAGAAGATAAAGTTTAATCATGGAAAACAGTGACTAATAAGTGAATTCTGGTTAATAAAATTTTACCATTAACTTGGAAAAGTTTGTTTCAACTGCCATCAGAATGTCCCTACATTGCTAATTCTTATTGCCTTGGTGACAAAGTGTATTTTCCAAAGATGGCTGCAACAATAATCTCTCTTTTGGCATATTCTTTTCTAGTTACCCTGACTTTGGACTGAATGCAGAAATGAAGTTATGTGAGTTCATAGATGAGGTCATAAAAGACCATGTGGCTTCCCTCCAATTCTTTAGAATCTGTCACTCTCAAGACCCTCCACCTGCCATGGAGTAGGAAGTCCCCACCCTGGGAGAGACCAGGTATAGCTACTCCAGTTGACAGTCCCCAGTGAGTTATCCAGCCCAAGTGTCAATCATATGAGTTAAGAAGGCTCCAGATGATTCCAACTCCTAGGCATTTGAATCATTCTTTGCCATCCAGGTCTTCCTAGCTGAGGTGTCAAATGCTGTGGAGCTAAGGCATGCCATCCCCACTTTATCCTGTCTAAATTTCTGACCTACAGAATCCTACCTACGTGCATGCATGTTAAGTCACTTCAGTTGTGTCTGACTCTTTGTGACCACATGGACTGTAGTCCCCCAGTCTCCTCTGTCCATGGGATTCTCTAGGCAAGAATACTGGAGTGGGTTGCCATGCTCTTCTCCAGGGGGATCTTCCCAACCCAGGGACTGAACCTGAGTCTCTTACATCTCGTGTATTGGTAGGTAGGTTCTTTACCCGTCCAATTTTATAGGTAAGAAGCCCAATCTTACCTATAGAGCATAGTGAAATGGTTGTTTTAGTACACTAAATTTAGGTTGCTATGTTATACAGCAATAGTAATTGGAATAGTACTCAATAAATGCTAGCTGCCTTCTTTTCTTGAGTCAAGACCCAGAGCAACCAATGAGCTTGGCTTGCTAGGAAACTCACCACTACTGATTTTATTGATTTTTCATTCCATCCTCTCCTGTGTTTTCTGTTTTCATTCCTTTTTTGTTTGTTTGTTTGGTTGTCACTCCAGATCCACTCTGTGGAAGCTGATGCTATGGATTGCTGTGGCTTCCAATTAGATTTGGGGAATGGAGATGGTTTATTTGGATAACTGCTCCTTCTTTTACTTCTTTAGGCCTAGGATGGTAGCTTCATTCCCTCCATCCTCTACTATTAATGGATGGACAGGGGTACTTAATCACCTTTCTTGGCTTCCATAAGACCTACGCACACCTTTGAAAGTAGTCAAGGTATTCTGTTTGGGTGTGCAGGGCACCCTGACTGATAACGTCTCCATTGTAATAACAAACTCAAACCATTAATTATGAGTGGCACAGTCATTAATCAAGTCTGTAAACCAACTTCTGAAATAACAGAATCTTTCTCTGACATAGGATATTGTAATACCTCTTTGTGGATGGGGTCAGAATCAGTCATCATTTTAAGAGTAGTGATCATGATATAACACTGCAAATGCAGAAAGTATAACAGATTAGGTTGAATCTATGAGACCCTGACCTTTTCCTGTAATTCAAAAAAGAAAAATGATGTTGGCTTTTAAATCCGGCTTGCCTTTTGACCCTTTAACTTACACACTGAACACAGCCCGCAAAGAAATTCTAAGTAATTAAGGTGCCAATCAATATGTTGGCCCAGAACTAAGTTAACTGATTATCTATAAGTATTTACTTGAAAATGGCAGTAAGTGGAAATCAATCACATTCTAAATAGATGAGAATCAAACCCAAAGTTTTATAGAGGAATCTGAGTCACTGTCTCCACATATAGCAATGAGAATGTCACCATGAAGCTGTAAACATATAGTAAACTTTTTTAGATACTGGTAGTGAGCTGTTGGGGGTTTCTTGAGGCTCAAAAGGTAAACAATTGACCTGCGATGTAAGAGACCTGGTTTGATCCCTGGGTCAGGAAGATCCCCTGGAGAAGGATATGGCAACACACTCCCGTTTTCTTGCTGGAGAATTCCATGGATAGAGGAGCCTGGTGCGCTACAGTCCACGGGGTTGCAAAGACTCAGACACTACTGAGTGACTAACACACAGTGAGAGATTAATTAAGAGCTTTTACTTTTAAAAAATTATCTTCATATACACTTGAACCTGATCATCTTGAGTGAACATTATCCCTTGATATAAAGAACAAGTTTCTTATGTCCAAAACCAAAACAAAATTAAACAGAACAATACAGTCCATCATATTCTCAATTCAGTATTGAGATTGTAAAATAAAGGGAGACTGTTATATGGTTCATTTAGCTCATAGAAGATTTTTCTGACTCAAAAATTTAATTTATGAGGGGATAAACTGAAGACTTAGCTTATTGTAATGATCTGTGGCAGAAAATGTAAGATTTCCTATTATTTTAACTTAAGATCAAAGATACTCAAGCACTGAATATTTAATCACAGCATCTGAAAGAGATTCAAAGTACTGTATACCAAGTCTTTAAAATACTGACAAAGAACAAGATCTTTTTAAAAAAAAACAACCATTTGAGAGCAAGTTAAGCAGTACAAGTTAAATTTTACACTAGCACACAATTGATAATTCTTCTAAAACTGGACATAACCTTGAGTTTAATATAAGATAAAAACAAACACTGCTACAATTCTCTTAAATAAACAGAAATAACATTTAACTTCATAGAAGATGGGAAGAATAGGAATTATATAACCATATGTCTTGTTGGCAAGTCCATCTAAATCTATCAACTTTCAATTTCAGTTCCCAATAAACATATATTTTGTATTTTCTGGCTCCTTGACTCCCTTCATCTCTGATTTCCTTGATCAGTGAATTCAGATCTATCCTTCATAATGAAGGTTCAGAACTGGAATCCCATTACTGCAAGAGCTCAAACACATTAATGTGTGTGTGTGTCTTCAACAACAACTACAATGTCAACATTAACACCATCCCCACTGGAATTAGAAATGGTTTTGAATCCTGCTTTTAACATGTATCAAATGATCTTGGGCAGTCTTTCTAACCTCTTCCAACCTCATTTTCCTCATCCTCATGTTGATGAGAGTATGGTATAAGGTTGCTGTGAGGACATAAATGATGCATATACTCTGATATACACATGATGTTTCTAAGATTATATCCCTTAAATCCTGGCACAGTGCTTAATGCATGTTAGGTCCCTGAGAAAAGATTTTAACCTGAATGTGAAGCCTCTTTGTAACCCACTCACTAATCATGGGACATTATTTGCCTGCACAGCTCTGTTTTCTGAACGTTGTGAGGTCATGGTTGGCTTCACAGTCTGATACCAGGGAATAGAGCAAATCTAACTCATCCTGTCCTCATACTCCAATAATGTAAGCTTCTTACTACAAACAGCGGGACCCTGATTTATGCAATTGTTTCTCTAGCTCAAAAGGACATTGGAACTGACTTCAGTAAGTACAAATATTAATTGGATATCAACTAATGAGGTTTGATTTTATTATTATCTATTGCTGAAACCCACACTTGTCACAACACTGGTTAAGACTTAAGGCCAATAGTTTCCTCCTCCCTGAAATCCCAATGAACTGATTACATATACTGACTGTCATGGTCAGAAAGAAATTTTTAAAGAAATAAGTAAATACATAAGATATGCTCAAATAGGAGCATTGCTGGTGCTTGAAGAATGCTTAATGGAATGAGGTAGGATCCATTTTCAAAACTTAGGATCAGGAAGTACTCTTTCCTGCTTATAATTCCTCTTCTACACCTGCTATGTACACATCAGGCAAAGCACATGCTTAAAAAAGAAGCAGAGGCCAGAAACGTCTCACAAAACTCACAGGTTAACAAGAAAGCAGTCAGCCAGCAATTTCAGGGCACACTGAGCAAAGCCAGCCTTCAGAGAAACCAAATGAGAAATCCCCAGAAAGTGAATTATTAGGGAACCAAACTAAAGTCCTGGAAATAGGGGAGGGACTAATCTCTGCTGGCCACATGTGATTAAAAAAAAAGGGATGGGATGCAACAAAGATGACCAGTAGAATACGAGAACATTATATTAGCCTCCTTGGAAAGGATTCTGGTTAAAAGTTCCATATGTAGGGAACTTGGAAGTTGCCACTCTGTTGTAATGACAAGTAAAAAACCTGGACAGACTGAAAAACCAACTATTCTTGGGCACGTGAGAGGAAAGGGTATAGGTCAAATTGCTATCTTCAGGACTTGAGACACAGATGAACAGAAGGAGTCACAGATTCCCAACTTCCCAAAGCAGAGACTCATAAGTGGACCACCATGGGAACCTGAATTTCACCAACTAAACATTAAGAAAAGAGTAACTAAAGACCCTCTTGATGAAGGTGAAAGAGGACAGTGAAAAAGCTGGCTTAAAACTCAACATTCAAAAAACTAAGATCATGGCATCCAGTCCCATCACTTCATGGAAAATAGATGGGGAAACAGTGACAGACTATTTTCCTGGGCTCTAAAATCACTGCAGATGGTGGCTGCAGCCACGAAATTAAAAGATGCTTGCTCCTTGGAAGAAAAGCTATGACAAACCTAGACAGCATATTAAAAAGCAGAGACACTACTTTGCCAGTGAAAGCCATCTAGTCAAGGCTATGGTTTTTCCAGTAGTCATGTATGGATGTGAGAGTTGGACCATAAAGAAAGCTGAGCACTGAAGAATTGATCCTTTTGAACTGTGGTGTTGGAGAAGACTCTTGAGAGTCCCTTGGACAGCAAGGAGATCAAACCGGTCAGCACTAAAGGAAATCAATCCTGAATATTCGTTGGAAGGACTGATGCTGAAACTGAAGCTCCAATACTTTGGCCACCTGATGTGAAGAGCCAGCTCACTGGAAAAGACCCGAATGCTGGGAAGGATTGAAGGCAGGAGGAGAGGGAGATGAGGGAGGACAAGATGGTTGGAGGGCATCACCGACTCAATGGACATGAGTTTGAGCAAGTTCTGGGAGATGGTGAAGGACGGGGAAGCCTGGTGTACTGCAGTCCATGGGGTTGCAAAGAGTCGGACACGACTGAGGGACTGAACAACAACAGTGCCAGATACCAAACCACAGACCCAGGATACCCCAAGATACCATGTCAGAATAAATGCCAAAAAACTACTTCTAGGCATATCATTTTCAGATTATAGAAAATCAAAGACAAAGAAAAAATATTGTGAAACAAGTCAGAGGGAAAAAACACCTTACTCACAGAGGCACAAAGAAAAAACTGCATAAGATTTCTCAGAAATCTCACAAGCAAGAGGAGAGTGGAGTGAAATACTAAGAAGTGTTGAGAGAAAAAAAACACAGCAACCTAGAATTGGGCACCCTGAGAAATTACCATTCAAAAGAGAAGCAGAAACACTTTTTCAGAAAAACAAAGGTGGAAGGAATTTGTTGCCAGTAGACCTGTGGGAAAGAAATGTTAAGAAAGAAGGAAAGCATTAAAAATCAGAAACTTGGATCTATATTAAAAAAAGGAAAAGCATTAAAGAAGCAATAAATTAAGGTTAAATAAAAACTTCCATTTTTAAAATTCTGAGCTGACCTAACAGAAAACAGTTTGTTAAAAGTATTACTAATAATACCAACAATGTATTGGTTATGATGCTTATGTGTATATGATACATATGTATATGGGCTTAGGTACATATACAAATGAAATGAATGACAGAAATGATATAATACACAAGAGGCAGTAACTAGGATTATTTTGTTATTACAAGGTATTCTTACTGCCTATAAAGTGCTATAGTGCTATTAATATTTGAAAGTGCATTTGGATTAGCTGTAAACATATATTGCTAATTCTAGGGCAAACACTAAAAAAAGAAAAAAAAAAGATCAGCTACTCTAGGCTAAGAGTTCTCAATAGTTCATTAGTAAAGGGCAACTAGAAAATTATCAGATCTCTACTGTGTACAACTAGTGGTTTATTTTATATATTTATGCATATGGTAAACTATATAATCCTTATTCCAGAGCATATATTTAAATCTGTCTCAATGAATCCTATTATTTTTATGAAGTCCTACATATTGAAACATGTATATTTTGACATTTTGGGGGGGTTAATATCTGGACTTGGTTGATCCAACTTGACAATTACAGAGGACAAGGGGATTCCCTGTTGATTCAGATGGTAAAGAATCTGCCTGCAACGCAGGAGACGTGGGTTCTATCCCTGGGTCGGGAAGACAGAAGAAGGGCATGGCAACCCACTCCAATATTCTTGCCTAGAGAATTCCATGGACAGAGGAGCCTGGTGGGCTCAGTCCATGGGGACGAAAAGAGCTGGACATGACTAAGTGACTAACACTTTCATTTTTTAAAAAATTCTACTTGACAATTAAGAGAGGACAAAGTCAGATGGAATAGCACCAAGATAAGTCTGATTTTTTTTTTTTTAAATTTATTTATTTATTTTTAATTTTTACTTTACAATTCTGTATTGGTTTTGGCATAGATTGACATGAATCCAAAAGTAAACGAAGTATCTGACTCTGATTTTCTGTCTTCTAAGCATCACTATGGGCTTCCCAGGTGGCTCAGTGGTAAAGACTCTGCCTGCCAATGCAAGAGATGTGCGTTTGATCCCTGGGTAGAGAAGATCACCTGGAGGAGGGAATGGCAACCCAGTCCACTATTCTTGTCTGCAATATCCTATGGACAAGGGAGCCCGGTGCTATAGTCCATGGGGTCGCAAAGAGCTGGACTGAACGACGAGCATGAACAACCAATATATGGTCACCTATCAGGATTAGAAATACTTGCCCTAACGTGTTATTCTCACCCTTTATCAAGGATATGTGGCTATATCCCAAATGTATGATTATTTTGAGCCTTCGTAGCAATACTGTCAGACCCTGTAAGAACTAGTTTCAGTGACTGTAGGTATCTGTTCTACATGCATTTATTTATAATGAACATGATCTAGTTTCTAAGGCAGTTTAAAACAGTTCTAGCAATCTCCAGGAGCTTCCCATGGTCTTTGGAATTGTCAGTATTTGCCTTTTCCTATCAGAACATGCTGTTTCTAAAACAAAGGGACAACGATTATACTCCAGAGAGAATTCAGCCAAGCCAGGTGATGTCCAGAGTAGCGCAGTGGGAAATGTTCTTTTTGAGAAGACCACAGAGCACAGAACTGTCAAAGGTCACACTCAGAGGTGACGACTCACTGTCTCACAGTAGTGCCACTGCTGTAAGTTTTTTACTAGACATAACGCAATTTTGGTTAGAATGTATTACAACTAGAAGCTTC
Organism: Oryx dammah; assembly: GCF_014754425.2. Lineage (NCBI taxonomy): Eukaryota > Metazoa > Chordata > Mammalia > Artiodactyla > Bovidae > Oryx > Oryx dammah. The sequence continues at coordinate 31,296,105 of NW_024070204.1, forward strand.
CTGCAGTACTGAGGTTAGAATAGGGCAAAACTATGGCTGTCTATCCAAGTCTAACCCCAAGAAGCTCAACAGTTGGTTCTATGAACACCTATAAGACTTTTTAGAACTACCACCCAAAAAAGATGTCCTTTTCACTATAGGGGACTGGAATGCAAAAGTAGGAAGTCAAGAAACACCTGGAGTAACAGGCAAATTTGGCCTTGGAACACGGAATGAAGCAGGCCAAAGGCTAACAGAATTTTGCCAAGAGAATGCACTGGTCATAGCAAACACCATGCTCCAACAACACGAGAGAAGACTCTACACATGACATCACCAGATGGTCAACACTGAAATCAGATTGATTATATTCTTTGCAGCCAAATGTGGAGAAGCTCTATAGAGTCAGCAAAAACAAGACCGGGAGCTGACTTTGACTCAGATCATGAACTCCTTATTGCCAAATTCAGACTTAAATTGAAGAAAGTAGAGAAAACCACTAGACCATTCAGGTATGACCTAAATCAAATCCCTTATGATTATACAGTGGAAGTGAGAAATAGATTTAAGGGACTAGATCTGATAGATAGAGTGCCTGATGAACTATGGAATTAGGTTCGTGACATTGTACAGGAGACAGGGATCAAGACCATCCCCATGGAAAAGAAATGCAAAAAAGCAAAATGGCCATCTGAGGAGGCCTTACAAATAGCTGTGAAAAGAAGAGAAATGAAAAGCAAAGGAGAAAAGGAAAGATATAAGCATCTGAATGCAGAGTTCCAAAGAATAGCAAGGAGAGATAAGAAAGCCTTCCTCAGCGATCAATGTACAGAAATAGAGGAAAAAACAGAATGGGAGAGACTAGAGATCTCTTCAAGAAAATTGGAGATACCAAGGGAACATTGCATGCAAAGATGGGCTCGATAAAGAACAGAAATGGTCTGGACCTAGCAGAAGCAGAAGATATTAAGAAGAGGTGGCAAGAAGACACAGAAGAACTGTACAAAAAAGATCTTCATGACCAAGATAATCACAATGGTCTGATCACTTACCTAGAGCCAGACATCCTGGAATGTGAAGTCAAGTGGGCCTTAGAAAGCATCACTACAAACAAAGCTAGTGGAAGTGAAGGAATTCCAGTTGAGCTATTTCAAGTCCTGAAAGATGATGCTGTGAAAGTCTTGCACTCAATATGTCAGCAAATTTGGAAAACTCAGCAGTGTCCACAGGACTGGAAAAGGTCAGTTTCCATGCCAATCCCAAAGAAAGCCAATGCCAAAGAATGCTCAAGCTACCGCACAATTGCACTCATCTCACACGTTAGTAAAGTAATGCTCAAAATTCTCCAAGCCAGGCTTCAGCAATACGTGAACCATGAACTTCCAGATGTTCAAGCTGGTTTTAGGAAAGGCAGAGGAACCAGAGATTAAATTGCCAACATCCGCTGGATCATGGAAAAAGCAAGAGAGTTCCAGAAAAACATCTATTTCTGCTTTATTGACTATGCCAAAACCTTTGACTGTGTGGATCACAATAAACTGTGGAAAATTCTGAAAGAGAAGGGAATACCAGACCACCTGACCTGCCTCTTGAGAAACCTGTATACAGGTCAGGAAGCAACAGTTAGAACTGGACATGGAACAACAGACTGGTTTCAAATAGGAAAAGGAGTAAGTCAAGGCTGTATATTGTCACCCTGCTTATTTAACTTATATGCAGAGTACATCATGAGAAACGCTGGGCTGGAGGAAGCACAAGCTGAAATCAAGATTTCCGGGAGAAATGTCAATAACCTCAGATATGCAGATGACACCACCCTTATGGCAGAAAGTGAAGAGGAACTAAAAAGCCTCTTGATGAAAGTGAAAGTGGAGAGCAAAAAAGTTGGCTTAAAGCTCAACATTCAGAAAACGAAGATCATGGCATCTGGTCCTATCACTTCATGGGAAATAGATGGGGAAACAGTGGAATCAGTGTCAGACTTTATTTTGGGGGGCTCCAAAATTACTGCGGATGGTGACTGCAGCCATGAAATTAAAAGATGCTTACTCCTTGGAAGGAAAGTTATGACCAACCTAGATAGCATATTGAAAAGCAGAGATATTACTTTGCCAACAAAGGTCTGCCTAGTCACGGCTATGGTTTTTCCAGTGGTCATGTATGGGTGTGAGAATTGGACTATAAAGAAAGCTGAGTGCCAAAGAATTGATGCTTTTGAAGTGTGGTGTTGGAGAAGACTCTTGAGAGTCCATTGGACTGCAAGGAGATCCAACCAGTCCATTCTAAAGGAGATCGGCCCTGGGTGTTCTTTGGAAGGACTGATGCTAAAGCTGAAACTCCAGTATTTTGGCCACCTCATGCGAAGAGTTGACTCACTGGAAAAGACTCTGATGCTGGGAGGGATTGGGGGCAGGAGGAGAAGGGGACAACAGAGGATGAGATGGCTGGATGGCATCACCGACTCGATGGACATGAGTTTAAGTGAACTCCGGGAGTTGGTGATGGACAGGGAGGCCTGGCGTGCTGCGATTCATGGGGTTGCAGAGTCGGACATGACTGAGCGGCTGATCTGATCTCTGATCTGATCTGATGGTTGTCTATGGGGTCGCACAGAGTCAGACATGACTGAAGTGACTTAGCAGCAGCAGCATGGCTTTTACATTCTTACAAAAGTGAGCTTGAGGCTTTGCCAAAATATTTCTGTTTAGTAAGGAGTCCTGAAGTTTCCTAAAGCTCAACACAGTATCTGTGTTGAGCCATTTCTGCAGCTGTTCCTCCACAGATAATCCATTGGTTATACTTTCACGGTTGATCTTTTGACTGGTGACTGGGATAAATTTTCTTCAAGAAGCCTCTTGTAATGAATGGTAGTGCTTGTTCTTCCAACCTTTCCCAAGGTACAGCTCATCCTAAATTCTCCCAGAGTCACCCTAAAGTCACGCCCAGAGATAGTTCAGTTCAGTTCAGTTGCTCAGTCGTGTCTGACTCTTTGTGACCCCATTAACTGCAGCTTGCCAGGCCTCCCTGTCCATCACCAACTCCCGGAGTCCACCCAAACCCATGTCCATTGTGTCGGTGATGCCATCCAGCCATCTTATCCTCTGTCGTCTCCTTCTCCTCCTGCCCTCAGTCTTTCCCAGCATCAGGGTCTTTTCAAAGAGTCAGCTCTCTGCATCAAGTGGCCAAAGTATTGGAGTTTCAGCTTCAACATCAGTCCCTCCAATGAACACCCAGGACCAGTCTCCTTTAGGATGGACTGGTTGGATCTCCTCACAGTCCAAGGGACTCTCAAGAGTCTTCTCCGATACCACACTTCAAAAGCACCAACTCTTCTGTGCTCAGCTTTCTTTATAGTCCAACTCTCACATCCATACGTGACTACTGCAAAAACCATAGCCTTGACTAGACAGACCTTTGTTGGCAAAGTGTTGTCTCTGCTTTTGAATATGCTGTCTAGGTTGGTTGTAACTTTCCTTCCAAGGATCAAGCGTCTTTTAATTTCATTGCTGCAATCACCATCCGCAGTGTTTGGAGCCCAGAAAAATAAAGTCTGACACTGATTCCACTGTTTCCCCATATATTTCCCATGAAGTGATGGGACCAGATGCCATGGTCTTCATTTTCTGAATGTTGAGCTTTAAGCCAACTTTTTCACTCTCTTCTTTCACATCCATCAAGAGGCTCTTTAGTTCTTCTTCACTTTCTGCCATAAGGGTGGTGTCATCTGCATATCTGAGGTTATTGACATTTCTCCTGGAAATCTTGATTCCAGCTTGTGTTTCCTCCAGTCCAGCATTTCTCATGATGTACTCTGCATATAAGTTAAATAAGCAGGGTGACAATATACAGCCTTGACTTACTCCTTTTCCTATTGGGAACCAGTCTGTTGTTCCATGTCCAGTTCTAACTGTTGCTTCCTGACTTGTATACAGGTTTCTCAAGAGGCAGGTCAGGTGGTCTGGTATTCCCTTCTCTTTCAGAATTTTCCACAGTTTATTGTGATCCACACAGTCAAAGGTTTTGGCATAGTCAATAAAGCAGAAATAGATGTTTTTCTGGAACTCTCTTGCTTTTTCCATGATCCAGCGGATGTTGGCAATTTGATATCTGGTTCCTCTGCCTTTCCTAAAACCAGCTTGAACATCTGGAAGTTCATGGTTCACGTATTGCTGAAGCCTGGCTTGGAGAATTTTGAGCATTACTTTACTAGCATGTGAGATGAGTGCAGTTGTGTGGTAGCATGAGCGTTCTTTTGTATTGCCTTTCTTTGGGATTGGAATGAAAACTGACCTTTTCCAGTCCTGTGGCCACTGCTGAGTTTTCCAAATTTGCTGACATATTGAGTGCAACACTTTCACAGCATCATCTTTTAGAATTTGAAATAGCTCAACTGGAATTCCATCACTTCCACTAGCTTTGTTTGTAGTGATGCTTCCTAAGGCCCACCTGACTTCACATTCCAGGATGTCTGGCTCTAGGTGTGTGGGAGTGATCACACCTTCATGGTTATCTTGGTCGTGAAGATCTTTTTGTACAGTTCTTCTGTGTCTTCTTGACACCTCTTCTTAATATCTTCTGCTTCTGTTAGGTCCATACCATTTCTGTCCTTTATTGAGCCCATCTTTGCATGAAATGCCCAATAGATAAAGCAGGAGTAAAATCAAATATGGCAGAGAGGACAGAAGAATGAACACATACAGAAGGAGACACTGTTGTTGTTATACTCTGAGTTCTCTTTGAAAAGTGGGCTGTGGGAAATAAGTGGGCTGGCTTTGATGATAATCAACTAAATTTATAATATTCTCTTGCCAATTTTTCATACAGATTTCTGCTCTCAAACAAAGATAAAAATTTAAAATAGACTAAGGAAATAACATCTTAGTGGATTTTTTTAAAATCCTAAATTTCATTTTAAGTACCTTAGTTACCTCAACTTTTAATGAAATAAAAGCAGAAAAAGCAGGCTGCCTTTTTGCCAGGTTTAATTAGAATGCTGTATCTACAATAACTTGCTTCTTGTCCTTCACTCATTTCAACAAAAATAATTGCATTTTCTCCCAAACTATATTTTTTTGATTCCTCATTTTGTTCTTGTTCCTGGAGGCACGTTGGTTTAAATTCATCTTTGAAAAAAGGAGAAGGGGTACGTATGGAGGCAAAATATTCTCTTGACGCCAACAGATATAGAGTTGCTAGAAGATGCTGACTGTACACACAAGTTGCCTGATGGGAAGTGGAAGCCTCTTGATTTAGAGACGTGAGACAGCCTTTGGTGGATGGGCACAGGCATCGTCCCACCAGTCTTTTTTCTTTGGCAGGTCAAGACAGAGCCAGCAGAGGCAGAGCTCTATCTTTCCCTTGGAACATATCATTTTGGTTCTCCTTCAAAAGCCTCCTTCCAGATAAGAAGCCAATGACTGATTACATCTTAGTGAATTTATACTTTAGTAGCTCTCTGCTCCAAATAGACAAGAGTAATTTGTAGGTGTTGGAGAAGACTCTTGAGAGTTCCTTGGACTGCAAGGAGATAATACCAGTCAATCCTAAAGGAAATCAACCCTGAATATTCATTGGAAGGACTGATGCTGAAGCTGAAACTCCAATACTTAGGCCACCTGAGGCAAAGAGTCAACTCACTGGGAAACACTCTGATGCTAGGAAAGATTGAAGGCAGGAGAACTAGGAGGCAACAGAGGATGAGATGGTTGGATGGTATCACTGAATCAATGGACATGAGTTTGAGCAAACTCCAGGAGATAGTGAAGGACAGGGAAGGCTGGCATGCTTCAGCCCATGGAGTTGCAAATAGCTGGATGTGACTTCCCTGAACAAAAATAACAAATATGTAAAATTACTGGTACTTCAGTAATATGCAAAATTATAAAAAGTATTCAATTAGAACTATTTAAAAGGGAAAACAAAAATGTCACAATGCTAAAATGTAGGTAAAAATCCTGACAAAAGGGTGAGCAGGACTTAAGTGAAGGGTCTATCAGAAGCTATTGTTGGTGGTGGCCATGTACTTGGCTCCAGTGAAGTCTCAGAGCTTTAACTCCTCCACCTGAGGTGGGAAGGAGACCACCCTCACCACAAACTTCTTAGATCCTAACTCCTGAACTTCAGGCCTAGGAAGGTGGCAAAGTAAGGACTCAGCTTGTCACATAAACACTCCACCAAGCTGCCTGCCATCTCTGTGGTAATTCCTAACGTATTTTCAGTGTCACAAGGAGAGGCAACTCTGAACCACCTTAACAAGTACTGTCCTGAAATGAAGTCCCATAGAGTGGTCAGGAAAACAGTGCCAAAACTAGGAAAAGTGGGTGCACATAGAGAGTAAAGGGGAGGAAAAGGACAGCAAAGAGAAAAATAAAAAGAATCCAAAAGGGAGAGTTTGTCCATAAAGAAGGTTGAGAACCAAAGAGTTGAAGCTTTCAAATTGTGGTGCTGGGGAAGACTCTTGAGAGTACCTTGGACTGCAAGATCAAACTAGTCAATCCTAAAGGAAATCAACCCTGAATATTCATTAGAAGGACTAATGCTGAAGCTCCAATACTTTGGTCACCTGATGTGAAGAACTGACTCATTGGAAAAGACGCTGATGCTGGGAAAAATTGAGAGCAGGAGGAGAAGGAGGTGACAGAGGATGAGATGGTTGGATGGCATCATTGAATCAAAGAACATGAGGTTGAGCAAGCTCTGGGAGACAGTGGAGGACAGAGGAGCCTGGTATCCTGCAGTCCATGGGGTTGCAAAGAATTTGATACAACTTAGTGACTTAACAACAAATAGGAAATCATGCTTAAATCAAGCCCATAAATTATAATTCCAAAGTCCATAAAGAAATATATAATTGAAAAAGCAAGAGAGTTCCAGAAAAACATCTATTTCTGCTTTATTGACTGTGCCAAAGCTTTTGACTGTACGGATCACCACAAACTATGGAAAATTCTGAAAGAAATGGGAATACCAGACCACCTTACCTGCCTCTTGAGAAACCTGTATACAAGTCAGGAAGCAACAGTTAGAACTGGACATGGAACAGACTGGTTCCAAATAGGAAAATGGGTACATCAAGGCTGTATATTATCACCCTGCTTATTTAACTTATATGCAGAGTACATCATGAGAAATGCTGGGCTGGATGAAGCACAAGCTGGAATCAAGACTGCCAGGAGAAATATCAATAACCTCAGATATGCAGAGGACACCACCCTTATGGCAGAAAGTGAAGAAGAACTAAAGAGCCTCTTGATCAAAGTGAAAGAAGAGAGTGAGAAAGTTGGCTTAAAGCTCAACATTCAGAAAACTAAGATCACGGCATCTGGTCCATCACTTCATGGCAAATAGATGGGGAAAGAGTGGAAACAGTGGCTGACTTTATTTTTTTGAGCTCAAAAATCACTGAAGATGGTGACTGCAGCCATGAAATTAAAAGACACTTACTCCTTGGGAGGAAAGTTATGACCAACCTAGACAGCATATTAAAAAACAGAGACATTACTTTGTCAACAAAGGTTTGTCTAGTCAAGGCTATGGTTTTTCCAGTGGTCATGTATGGATGTACAAGTTGGACTATAAAGAAAGCTGAGTGCAGAAGAATTGATGCTTTTGAACTGTAGTGTTGGAGAAGACTCTTGAGAGTTCCTTGGACTGTAAGGAGATCCAACTAGTCCATCCTAAAGGAGATCAGTCCTGGGTGTTCATTGGAAGGACTGATGTTGAAGCTGAAACTCCAATTCTTTGGCCACCTGATGCAAAGAGCTGACTCATTGGAAAAGACCCTGATGTTGGGAAAGACTGAGGGCAGGAGGAGAAGGGGATGACAGAGGATGAAATGGTTGGATGACATCACTGACTCAATGGACATGAGTTTGGGTAGACTCCAGGAGTTGGTGATGGACAGGGAGGCCTGGCATGCTGCAGTTAATGGGGTCACAAAGAGTTGGACACAACTGAGTGACTGAACTGAACTGAAGGACAGTAAAATAATTACAACAGGAATTTACTCTGGATAAAATATGTTTGATAGGACAGTGGTATGGAATGGACATTTGTTGAACATATGAAAATTCATATGTTGAAGTCCTACCACCTCCCCCACCCAGTGTCATGGTATTTGCAGGTAGGGCATGTGGGAGGTAATTGGGTCATGAGGGTAAGATCCTTAAGACAGAACAGACACCCTTATGTAAAGGAGAAGGGACACGAGAGTCTTGCTCTCTCTGCCATGTAAGGATACAGTGAGAAGTAGCCAACAAGTCAGAAGATTCTCACTGTGAACTGAATCTGTGAGCACCTTGACCTTGGAATTTCTAGCCTCCGGAACTGTGAGAAATGAAGCTTCCCAGTCTGTTGTGTTTTGTAATAGCAGTCCAAACTGAAAAAGACGGCAATCTGACATATATTTTAAAATAAGCATGCTACTTGCTGCCTTTGGATATTTTCACTTGGACATCTCACACGCACTTTAACTGAATTCACATAATTATAAACTCTTTAGAAATGTTTCTTGTCACATCTCCCTGCTTCAGTGAGTAAAACCACATTTAGCCAGTTATGCAAAGGAGAACACTGAGTGTTACCTTTCAACCATCCCTCAGGCTCAAAAAACTCACTACCAACAGATAAACTGAATCAACCACTAAGTCCAGGCTACTCCACCTCCTAAATATCTCCACATTTGTATAATTTTTCTACCTGTAACACCTTACTTTTATTTATTTTAATTATTATTTTTACTTTAAAATATTGTATTGGTTTTGCCACACATCAACATGAATCCACCATGGGTGTACACATGTTCCCAATCCCAAACCCCCCTCCCACCCACCCCCCTACACACACACACACACACACCATCGCTCCGGGTCATCCCAGTGCACCAGCCCCAAGCATCCTGCACCCTGCATCAAACCTAGATTGGCGATTCATTTTCTATATGATATTATACATGTTTCAATGCCATTCTCCCAAATCATCACACCCTCTCCCTCTCCCACAGAGTCCAAAAGACTGTTCTATACATCTGTGTCTCTTTTGCTATCTCACATACAGGGTTATTGTTACCATCTTTCTAAATTCCATATATATGTGTTAGTATACTGTATTGGTGTTTTTCTTTCTGGCTTACTTCACTCTGTATAATCAGCTCGAGTTTCATCCATCTCATTAGAACTGATTCAAATGTATTCTTTTTAATGGCTGAGTAATACTCCATCGTGTATATGTACCACAGCTTTCTTATCCATTCATCTGCTGATGGACATCTAGGTTGTTTCCATGTCCTGGCTATTATAAACAGTGCTGTGATGAACACTGGGGTACATGTGTCTCTTTCAATTCTGGTTTCCTCAGTGTGTATGCCCAGCAGTGGGATTGCTGGGTCATAAGGCAGTTCTATTTCCAGTTTTTTAAGGAATCTCCACACTGTTCTCCATATTGGCAGTACTAGTTTGCATTCCCACCAACAGTGTAAGAAGGTTCCCTTTTCTCCACACCCTCTCCAGCATTTATTACTTGTAGACTTTTGGATTGCAGCCATTCTGACTGGTGTGAAATGGTACCTCATTGAAGTTTTGATTTGCATTTCTCTGATAATGAGTGATGTTGAGCATCTTTTCATGTGTTTGTTAGCCATCTGTATGTCTTCTTTGGAGAAATGTCTATTTAGTTCTTTGGCCCATTTTTTGATTGGGTCGTTTATTTTTCTGGAATTGAGCTGCAGGAGTTGCTTGTATATTTTTGAGATTAGTTGTTTGTCAGTTGCTTCATTTGCTATTATTTTCTCCCATTCTGAAGGCTGTCTTTTTACCTTGCTTATAGTTTCCTTTGTTGTGCAGAAGCTTTTAATTTTAATTAGGTCCCATTTGTTTATTTTTGGTTTTATTTCCAAAATTCTGGGAAGTGGGTCATAGAGGATCCTGCTGTGATTTATGTCAGAGAGTGTTTTGCCTATGTTCTCTTCCAGGAGTTTTATAGTTTCTGGTCTTACGTTTAGATCTTTAATCCATTTTGAGTTTATTTTTGTGCATGGTGTTAGAAAGTGTTCTAGTTTCATTCTTTTACAAGTGGTTGACCAGTTTTCCCAGCACCACTTGTTAAAGAGATTGTCTTTACTCCATTGTATTTTCTTGCCTCCTTTGTCAAAGATAAGGTGTCCATAGGTGTGTGGATTTATCTCTGGGCTTTCTATTTTGTTCCATTGATCTATATTTCTGTCTTTGTGCCAGTACCATACTGTCTTGATGACTGTGGCTTTGTAGTAGAGCCTGAAGTCAGGCAGGTTGATTCCTCCAGTTCCATTCTTCTTTCTCAAGATTGCTTTGGCTATTTGAGATTTTTTTGTATTTCCATACAAATTGTGAAATTATTTGTTCTAGCTCTGTGAAAATACCACTGGTAGCTTGATAGGGATTGCATTGAATCTATAGATTGCTTTGGGTAGTATACTCATTTTCACTATATTGATTCTTCTGATCCATGAACATGGTATATTTCTCCATCTATTAGTGTCCTCTTTGATTTCTTTCACCAGTGTTTTATAATTTTCTATATATAGGTCTTTAGTTTCTTTAGGTAGATATATTCCTGTCTTTTATTCTTTTCGTTGCAATGGTGAATTGAATTGTTTCCTTAATTTCTTTTTCTACTTTCTCATTATTAGTGTATAGGAATGCAAGGGGTTTCTTTGTGTTGATTTTATATCCTGCAACTTTACTGTATTGATTGATTAGCTCTATTAATTTTCTGGTGGAGTCTTTAGGGTTTTCCATGTAGAGGAGCATGACCTCTGCAAACAGTGAGAGTTTTACTTCTTCTTTTCCAATTTGGATTCCTTTTATTTACTTACTTTTAAACTTTTTCTTTTTTATTGAGGTATAACCAATTAACAAAAAATGTTGTGATGTGTCAAGTAAACCACAAAGGGACCTAGCCATATATATACACTTATCTTTTCTCCTCCAATCCCCCAACACCATCCAGGCTGCCGCATAACATTGAGCAGTGTTCCATGTGCTACACAGCAGGGCCTTGTTGGTTATCCATTTTAAATATAGCAGTGTGTACCACCTTACTTTTATTTCAAGCCACTAATATTAATTCCCCAGATGACTGCCAAGATCTTCTTTCTCTTTGCCATTCCTCTAGAGTTTCTCCCACATGGAAACAAAACATTGACCCTAGTTAACTCTGAGAGGAAGGAAAGAGAGTGGAATTAGGGAGTGCTCTTTAAGTATATTTGTGCACTTTTTTATTCTTTAAAAATGAAGATTGAAATAAACATAACATAATAATAAGATCTGATAAACTTGAGTGGTTGATATACAGGAGTTTGTTATGGCATTCTCCTTTTTTTGCTGGGATGTTTGAAATATTTTCCTGTGAAAAAGTGTAAAACTAAAACAACACAATAACAAAATGAATAAAATAAAATAAAATGATTGCTACTCTCTATTTGCAACCCTTTTACTACGGGAATCAATTTGATAATAAATTTCTTAATAGTTGGTATATCTTACTTTTTGAACCTAGAAATTACATTTACAAATTAACATTTAATGAGATCATTCTTTACGTGGGCCCAAAGATGCTGATTACAGGGTGATGATCAATAAGGAATTGGCTAAGGGAATTTTGCTTTGTCTTGCCAATGAAATATAATGTGTCCCTAAAAATGATTGCTCTGGAGACTGAATAATACATGGAAAGGTACCTATGTTAGGGTGTTAAATGAAAACATGTGTGTCTGTGTACATAAATCCATCCACATGCACACAACTATAAACATCTACTGGAGAAGGAAATGGCAACCCACTCCAGTGCTCTTGCCTGGAAAATCCCATGGGTGGAGGAGCCTGGCAGGCTACAGTTCATGGGGTTGCAAAGAGTTGGACACTACTGAGCAACTTCACTTTATTTCACATAAACATCTATGATGAGAAACAAGAATATTGAAGGGCAATAAAGCAAAATGCCAAAGTGCATATGTGTTAGGATGCTGATTTAAAAAAATTTTTTTCATTAATGTATTTAAGTTAGTTTTATAATATATAAAGTTTTAATCTGACATAAAAATACACCACCAAATGATTCAGTGTTTCAGGCATGCTTCCATCTTTATATTTAACAATAAGTGTCCTGTGTAAATATTAGCATTTCATTCTCTGTGTCTGAGAGTACAAAGGTAGATACGCTGTCACTCTTCTCTGCCAGAACAAAGACAGCACAGTGCTATTTGAATAGATAGAAGAGGCTGAAATTCAGGTGAGCATGTGGACACTATGATTGCTCTGCTAAGGTTTAATAAGCAGAGTGACATTTGCCCAAGTTGGCCGAGGTGCAACTGAAGGATCAGGGTGTATCAAAACCAAAGGCCCAATTCACACTTGGTAAGGCTGTTGCATATCCTTGCTAACTGCAGATGTACCTTTATGATTCTCACACCAATCAGCCATTTATATTGTATTTCCCCTGTTCTGAAATATCACACAAGTCATGCAAAGGGTCCAACCCATGCTGAAATAGCAGGAGGGGGTGGATGATGTTCTCTTCTTCTCTGAGGAGGCCCTGCTAAGGCAGGGCTGGCTGAGTTTCTTTCTGTGGTGTCCCGGGACAAATGATTCAAACTTAAAGCTTAAAATCCTAGGATAGAGGAGCCTAGCAGGCTACGGTCCGTGGGGTTGCAAAAGAGTGGGACACAACTTAGCAACTAAACAACAACAATCCTTGCACAGAAAAGAGAACAAAAGGGATGCAAAATTGAAAAAGTATTTGTTAACCACAATGAAGTCTCAATGACTTCATGTTCCTCACAGCTGGTCCTCAGGGAAATATTTTCTTATTTTCTGCTTAAGTAGCTTTTGCTTCTCAGCCTGTTCAGTCCTCCTAGGCAGCATCCTTGGCGGGAACAGCAGGACAGGCTCTCACGGATGCCCCTGAGGCTGCTGTCAGTGCACATTTGACCTGGACAGATTTCCAGAGGTTTGGGGTTTTCAAAACATCACGCATTTTGAAATGAACATATGACCTGTTATTTCTAAAGGTTGTGTGCTGTGTGCTCACTCATGTCCAACTCTTTGTGACCCATGGACTGTAGCCCACCAGGCTTCTCTGTCCATGGGATTCTCCAGGCAAGAATACTGGAGTAGGTTGCCATTTCCTTCTCCATTCCAAAGGTTAGCTCTTGGTTTTCTATACTGAAGGAGGGAAAGAAAGAAATCAGTAATACAAAAATTGTCTCACTGTCGCTGGATCTCTTTCCATGATTACCTCCCGGGGGGCAGAGGGTAGAAGGAGCAAGTGGACAAGTGGAGCAAAGTATATGAGAGGAAGCCAGGGAGAAGGAGGCTGTATTCTCCTGGCTCCTTTACTCCATCACTTTGATTCTCTTTGCTGTATTGCTGATTCTGGCATTTCAGCATATAGTTGTCCTTGTTTTATAGGCAGTAGTAACAATGCATGCATGCGTGCTAAGTCGCTTCAGTTGTGTCTGACTCTTTGCAACCCAATAGACTGTAGCCCGCCAATCTGTCCATGGGATTCTCCAGGCAAAAATACTGGAGTGGGTTGCTTTGCCCTCCTCCAGGGGATTTTCCTGATCCAGGGATCGAAGCCGCTTCTCTTATGTTTCCTGCTTTGGCAGGCAGGTTCCTTAGCCCTAGTGCTAGTTGCCCTCATTTTATAGGCAGTAGTAACAATAGAGGCAGAAAATTCCAGAACAGACTTGGACAGGATCCAAAAGAAGAAAAGAGAGTTAGAGTTTACTATTAAAGCCCCCAGATGAGTGAAGAGCCCCAAGTACCAGAACAGCCCCAACTCCTGCCTTCAGAGACCTTGAGAGTCCGTGTTCTACAAATGTCCACGTGCTCCTGTCCAGCTTCTAGCATCTGTCTGCAGCAGGACTGTGCCTACAGGGCTGAGGCCAATCAAACCTAAGCAGAAGCGGTCTGCATCACTCCAGGCCATGGCCATTATGAAGGGCCAGTCTGCCTCTTCAATTTCTGCCCTCCCAGTGGTGCAATTTCAGATGTCTCAGCTACAAGACAAAGCAGGGTCATCTGATATATGTCAGATTTAGAATGGGATAAAAATAAACCTTCACTGTGTTCCTAAGATTTTGATTTGTTACTGCAGCAGAACTTGTCCTATCCTGACATACTTAACAGCAAGGAACCTCTCCAATGCTTGATTTTATGAGAGAAAACTATTATTCCTGTAGGTATGAAAAACTGATCAGTTGGAGACAGAAGAAGACCATTGGGCTAGGAATCAGGAGAGCTGGTTATGGTCTGGATGTGGCCGTAATTGAAAGGATGCCTCTGTAGGTGGTTTGACTTCTGTGGTCCTCAACTAGACCAGTTATAAATCTTTATGTTTTACTTTTTAAAAAGACACACAGGTTGTTGCTAAGCACCAGATTTGAGCTCCATGACGCCCTTGAGGGTTGGGATGGGGTGGGAGGTGGGAGGGAGGTTCAAGAGGGAGGGGACATGGGTATACCCATGGCTGATTCATGTTGATGTATGGCAGAAACCAACAGAATATTGTAAAGCAATTATCCTCCAATTAAAAGTAAATAAATAAGTAAATAAAAAGACATGTAGGGACTTCCCTGGCAGTCCAGTGGCTAAGACTCCAAGCTCCCAATGCAGGGAGCCTGGGTTCCACCCTTGGTCAGGGGACTAGATCCCACATGCTGCAAATAAGAGTTAGCATACCACAACTGAAAATCCCACATGCTAAAATGAAGACCCGGCAAAGCCAAATAAATAAATATAGAAAATAAATAAAAGACTTGTAACTCTTTATGTAAACAAAATGTTTCATGAGTATAGTATATAAAGCTGATTAAAAAACAAACAAACAAACAAACCTGCCTCTTTGTTTATACCATGTCTGACACATTTACTACTCATAGAAGCCCCTGGGCCATCTTTGTAGAACCCTGCAGACCCAGGGGCATGAGTGCAAATTGCCGGCTTGAACTATTTCTGTGGCTTATTCCGAAGCTGACGTGGTTCATAGAGAGAGCATCTGTTCTCACCTGTTCCACATGTTACACTGCACTCTGTCCAGCGACCATACTGCCAGAAATACACCAGCTTCTCCACGTCATTGTCAAGGCCATCCTTCCGGATTGTGTACTCATACTTGATACCAGGGTTAGTCACCTGGAATAGAAGCTAAAGGGCAAGAGAGGGGTCATGCAAAACTCTGATGTGACCTTACACTGCAAATCACAGTCACATAAAAATCCTGCCCAATGTCCACCACTTTAAAGTAGTCATGAAGGCATGCACTGGAACAAACGCCATTAAATAAATACATCTACTTCCCACCTGTAAGTCTACATACATCTACATCTAATCTGCCCCAATCTATTATTTATTGACTGAATTCCCATGGGAAATCTAATCATATGGGAATTATTCTGAGGGATTAACCAGAGTACCCTTTCCAACAATAGCTGGTAGGTCACTTTGTGCCCTTGCATACCTACTAACTTTGTGGTTATGGGTAATTTCCTTGATCTCTTTGTGCCTTACTTTCCTTATCAACAAGGTAAGGATAATCACAGCATGACTAAGGAATGTTGATGAGGGCTAAATAAATAATAGTTATGTTATTAGATATGGTTGGATCTGTGCCTGGCATACAGTTAGCACTCAGTAAACACTAATTTGGTTGTTGTTGTTATTGCTTTATGATGCCCTCTTCTAGCTCTTAGGCTGGTTTCTTTACAGCATATAATTCTGGGGTTAAAATGGTCATGGGTTTTAGCCAAAGCACAAAATTGTAATCAGAATTTGGGACCTTCTCCTCCTTTCCCTCTCCTTTAGGCAATCTACTTATCAGGTGTTTGAAATAGATTCATCTTACATTAGAGGTGGTGGATTGGTTGCTCCATGGAATTGTGGATCCCCATATATAAAACTTTTCCCTGGTGGGCCTCTAAAATGTAAGGTTTCCTGACATTTATGGATCATGGCTGTCAAGCCTTGACTTCCAGCTTCTGTGAATGCTCTGATCTCTGGTTCTGAAATGACTTTCCTCTAAATTCTGAATACAGTTAGATGTCACCATCTCTTGGGCCATTTGTAATCCCCAGCCTGCCTCGCCTCTGCTGGTATAATTATCCCACTCCTTTTCTATAGTTCTTTGCCAGTATGGTAGACAAATCACTTCTGCCTTTGAAGAGCATATCCTATATATAAATATATTTCTCCTCCAACAGTTTTAGAAAGTCAGATCTTTTGTCTGAGGACAACCACATGAGAACATGTGAAAGAAACATGTCAGTTCATCACCACTGCTGGAAAGCTGTTTGAAAACTCATAACAGGCTGACATAGATTGGTGCTATCGTTTTCATGTCCAAGGAAAAAACTCATTCTGAAATAAATAGCCTGCATTGACCATACTGGAAACTGAACTCCATGGATGATCTTAGGGCCCCTGGCATTCCATCATGAGAGTTTCAGCAATTTTAGGCAATAAAGGATTTTACCCCTGTTCCTCGCTAAAAGGAGGTTTAAGGATTCTTAATGAAGGTGTACTAAGTCGCTTCAGTCATGTCTGACTTTTTGCGACCCTATGGACTATAGCCTGCCAGGCCCCTCTCTCTACAGTGGTTCTCCAGGCAAAATCCTGGAGTGGGTTACCATGCCCACCAGGAAGATCCCCAGATTCCAGGGCATCTTCCCAACCCAGGGATCGAACCTGCATTTCTTATGTCTCCTGCATTGGCAGGCGGATTCTTTACCACTAGAGCCGTATCCACTAGCAAATACTTAGGAAAAGAAAATTAGAAAGATCCTAACTAGTGTAAATGTCAGCAGTTTCCTTCACTTCTGCATTACCTGGATCCACACTGACTCATTGGTGGGACCCGTGGCCATCAGCTTCTCTAGGTCTCCTTTTCTGTCGTATTGAAAGATGGTCCCTGCCAGCTTGTAGTTCCCATTCCACTGGATAATAAATCCTCCATTGAGATAATATTTTTCAGGGTCTTCACTCCTGATGGCCAGAAAGTTTCCAGCTCCTTCAACCTCCATTACTCGTATGTCCCTGGCTCCTTTTGGAATTAGTCCAATGTCAACATAACCTAAGGAGGAAAGAAAGGCATGCAAGCTTAGCTGAACACAGTCCATTTCCAACCATTATCTATGCTCTTTCCAGCATCTCCACCATTTAGTGCCCTTGTCTTCCTGCTGGGTGGGTACTGAGACTGGCAGATACACTAATCATACGGAACTTTAAGGAGCTTGGACATGAATAGAAATCTCAGGAGCTTTGTGACTCAGTACGTAATCAGTTTTATGAAAGGAGAGGTGAAATAAATGAAGATCAGATTCTGAAGCTTTTGTGGTTGATCCAGCATTTATTTTTCTGTGATTTCCTGTTGATAGTTCAAAATGTCACAGCCCCTAGCCAGCTTCCCATTTGCATTTTGCTCCCCATTTGTTGCTGCTATCAGATCAATCTTCCTGTACACTTTCAGTGGCTAAATATTTTGCCTCATTCTCTTTGCCTGAAAATTAAAAACAGATGAGGAAATAATTTAATCATAGCTTAAATTCATTAAGAGAATTCTGTAGGGAATCTTGGATTGATTGCCACCTGGCACACTTGAATACAACTTATGATGAGAAACTCAGCTCTGAGCACAGCTTTTTATATTGCTGGACAATTATATTCATTAAAAAGATTTTTTTCATATATTCTTATGTTTTGATGAAATATAAACTTATGTTTTATTCTCATGTGTTCTAATCCAACATTCTCAAAAAACAGAACATCCACTTAAAGACCATGATCAATTCTAGCTACAGTCGTATCCTCACTTATTGGTTATTATGGTAGGAGACCTAAAGGCGAGAAATGGAATTAAAACATGAAGGGTTTCCTCTCTTTGCCAGACTCTAAGCTAAGCCCTTTATGCATTCATCCTATTTATGCTTCTTAAGAACATAAGAAGCATATGTTAACCACCTTATAGCTGTTATAGAAAGGAAAGACTCTGGGGAAGGCACTGGGAAAGGTGTACTGGCCATGAGAGTCAGACAGCAGTTCTAGTTTCTGCATCACAATAAGCTCCATGATGTCCATCAACTTATTCAACTGCTTTGAATGTCATCTGTAAAAGGAAGGAGCTTGAATGAGATGATGTCTGACATCCTTCCTAGCGCTGATAATCAATTATTTGGCCCATTTCTAGGCTACATTTTCTGTGTTCCTTTACTTTTTCCATGCAAAACTTCATTTATTTATTTTTTGTTGTTGTTGCTTTTTTTATTTAAATTTTTATTTTTACTTTATTTTGCTTTACAGTACTGTATTAGTTTTGCCATACATTGACATGAATCCGCCACAGGTGTACATGAGTTCCCAATCCTGAACCCCCCTCCCACCTCCCACCCCATATCATCTCTCTGCATCAT
Organism: Oryx dammah; assembly: GCF_014754425.2. Classification (NCBI taxonomy): domain Eukaryota; kingdom Metazoa; phylum Chordata; class Mammalia; order Artiodactyla; family Bovidae; genus Oryx; species Oryx dammah. Next base: position 31,314,523 of record NW_024070204.1, read on the forward strand.
CCCCGTGCACCAGCCCCAAGCATCCTGTATCAAAACTTTAAGATCTTGATCATCCTGGTCATTTCCCACTGGATTTATCCTAGGTTTTATTCTAACAAGCAAGCCCTCATCTCTGTCACCTAAAAGTGCCCCGACTGCTTTCTTTCCCTCAGACATTAACACAGCACAGAATCCTGGGTGTTAAAACCCACAACAGGCCAGCAGGAATGATTTACTCAGAAGCCGTGCACAGGCCACAACTTCAGCTCTATTTTTCAAACTCGCAGCTGCCATCCAAAGGAACGAAAGTGTAGGGCATGGAGTACTTGATTAAACTCCACTAGGCCCTTACAAATTTACCCAAGACACTTGATTAAAACTACTAATTTAGAACTAGCAGGGCAAAATATTTATCACATGTAACTGAGGGTAATGCAATTGTTTAAAAAACTTTGGAACACTGCTTCCTACAGCCATAGCAGAGCTTCTTGTAGCAGAGCTCATGCAGAAAAGTCAACTGGCATTAAATAGGATGCTGCTGTTGCTTAGTCGCTCAGTCATGTCTGACTCTTTTGAGACCCTATGCACTGGAGCCCGCCAGGCTCCTCTGTCCATGGTATTTCTCAGGCAAGAATACTGGAGTAGGTTGCCATTTCCTTCTCCAGGGGATCTTCCAGACCCAAGGATTGAACCCATGTCTCCTGCATTAGCAGGTGGATTCTTCACCCCTGAGCCATCTGGAAAGCCCATTAAATAGTATGATAACCACCATATCCCTTGTCTTAAAACAAACAAAAAAAACAAACAAAATAAAAAAGCTGTGAGAAATAGATGAGAAAACAACCCCCAAGAGTTTGCTTTTTATCTTCCACTTAAGAATATTAACCAATACAGAATTGTAAAGTAAAATAAAAAATTTTTTTAAAAAAGGAGAAAAAAAAATAATAAATAAATTTATCATATAAAAAAAGAATATTAAATTTAGAAATATTTATTGTGTGTAGATTCTGCCATATTAAAAGGCGAAGTATATCAAATTTAAAATAAAAGATTTCATTGAATACAATATCTGCTTCTGAACAGTTTGTAGACAGAAGGTGTAAACAGGCAGATTTAGCCATGAGCAAAAGTAATACATATTTATAATATATTTTTGCAAAAGAACACCAAAAATGAAACCCCAAAAATAAAATTCTGATATTTGGAGTTAAAAAGAACCACAACATATCCACAGACTCTTACACATCACAAAATAGCCCACAAGAGAGAGGAGTGTAAAATGAGCAGTAAAAGTTTCCATTTCTCTCCACCCAGAGGCTTAAATCCCAAAGATAATTACACTTAATATTTTCTTGGATTCTCTTTCGAAACCTTTCTTCGTACTTATAAACACACATGCATGCTTTTTTAAACAAGTGATATATCATACTATATGAACATTTTAACTATTGCTTTTTAAATTTAATGTACCTCTCACATCTTTCCACATTTTTGAGCAGTGCAACAACTGCCAAAATGACATAAACCTATTTTTTAACCAACACACTGTTAATGGACATTTAGGTGGAAGGGAATGATCTACAAAATGAAGAAATGTTTTCCAAGAGAGAAGGCAATCTATGCTATATCACACATATGTATGTATATATATATATACACACACACATATCTATAACCAAGATTTGTTAAATACCTAAAACAGCATTTTTAATGAAAAAATGTGATTGGTAGAACAGACATGAAAAAAGTCCCCTTGAATGTCTCATATTCATGGGTCTTTACAGAAATGAGAATCATATAAAAAAAAGCTGTAGAGGTGAAGGGCTATTGAGACATTTATCCTATGTCAAGGGAAAATTTTCAGGGTTGGTAGAATATCCCTCAAATAGTAAGAAAGATTAATATATTCATTCAGCAAATCACTTTTCTTTCATTTTCCCCAGTAAACACTATCCTTTTGCACTAGTATTGGAGAAAGCAGAAAGACATAATCTTGGCCTCAAAGGAGGAGTCTCTTCTTTGTCCATGGAGAACACCTGGAAAAACCATCCCTGAGTCTAAACATCTTAAGCTAAAAGAATATTCAAGACCTTTGAGGATGGAGTAGAAGACTGGCCTCATTTCTGAAGACATATCATAGGAGGAACAGTGGATTATTGTGCTAATATGCATCTTATCCAACTATTCTAAAAAAGAGATTTGCTCACTGGCTTATTTTGTTTCCAGTCTGTCACTTCAAATAAAAATGTGTTTATGAAGAGGTCATACTGTTAACCCATGCAATTTATCTACAACTACCAGATTGCCTTTTCCTTTTTTAAAAAAAATTTGTTCTGTCAGTTTGTGGCAAGCAAGACGATCCTCACTGCAGGCCAAGATGTCATGGTTTCTGTGAGGAAAGATGTTTTTTTTTGCCTAGGAAAGACAGATCACTCTTCTGAAGCCTGGCTTGACGACAGTGACACACTAGTGCCTGGTTCAGATTCAAACCTCCATTTGACCTGCTCACAAATCACAGTGAGGAAGAGCTACATATAACTGTATTCATCAGCTAGATCTTTGAGAATTAAAGTGTTCCGGATTTGGAACTTTAGCCTCAATTATTTCAAAATAGGGTAGGAAGGGGCCTGGAGTCATGGAACACATCATGAGCAACTATGATCTTCTTGTTATTGGGTTGGTTAAAAAGTTCTTAACCATAAGATCTTACAGAAAAATCTGAATTAATTTTTTGGCCAACCCAATAGAAACCGGTGGAAACGGCAGAAGGAACAGACAGAGGCTTCCTGACTCTGAACACTTCCAGGGTAAAGGCCCACAGTCCTGAGCCTAGGAGGTCTTTCAGCTCTTCTGATGGGAGAACTTCTGTGTAAAGTATCCATTCCCCTACTCCCTCCAACTCAAGGTTTCCCAGAAAGTGTGACTTAGGACAGTTTCCAAGTAAAGGTGGTATTCTGGTAAATATGCTTTCAAGAAAGCCATGTCCTCTCTCATCATTATCTCCTAACTTCTGCCTCCAATTCTGTCTCTGGGATGTTTTCTTATGTGAATCTCATCCCCTTTACATGAACTTCTTTAGTCCAAGCCCTCATCTCCTGGACCTGGGTTGATATCCCAGCACTGGGCTCTCCTATTCCAGGCAATTTTGTATGTCATTGGCAAACTAGTCTTTCTATGACACTGACCTCCTCATGTCATTTCACCTTCCTAAAATCATATAATGGCCCCGTATGTGCTATGCCAAGTCACTTCAGTCATATCCGACTCTTAGCAACCCTATGGACTGTAGCCTGCCAGGCTCCTCTGTCCGTGGGATTCTCCAGGCAAGAATCCTAGAGCTGGTTGCCATCCCCTCTTCTAGGGGATCTTCCTGACCAGGGATCAAACCAGTGTTCTTATGTCTCCTGCATTGGCAGGCAGGTTCTTCACTGCCCCAGAATATTCTCTGGGGCCAGAGAATAGGCCCTAGAATGGTCCCTATTCTCTCTTAAATCAATAGGAAATAAATTGAATATTGTGGGACAGCCCAGGAGCAACTTTGAGTCAGGAAGCCATATCATTTCTTCTTAAAAGCATCTCAAGTCCCACTGCCCAGACTTGTATGGACCCTGCACTCAGCACTGAGGCCACAGCCCAGACCTGTGCTGTGAGTGCTCTTAGTGGGCTCCGCTCATATTCATGATCACATTAGTTTGTCACAGAGCCTAGAGGTCCCAAGCCAAAGTCCAGAATGTGCTTCATTACGGAATTAAGATGGGCATTTAAGTTATCATTTTTGTCAATTCTGAACTCTATGTGAATTTAATCTTTTGACCATAAAGATCAGTGGCAGAACCTAGGGAGCTGCAGCCAGCAGTACTCAACACATAAACACACAAAATCAATACAGGATGGCATCCAGGGGGTCAGGTACACAATTTCAGGCAGCTGCTGCTTTCCCTCCATTCCAGGAATCTCTTCTAAAGATATGGATGCTAGCAGCAAAAGTTTAAGAATATTCTGTGTGTTTCTTCTGCCCTCTAGACTCTAGACCTTTTTTTCAACGTGCTGAATTGTAGAAATGAAAAACTGTACGTAAGGTATATTAGACAGTGGAAACTGAATTAAGTATTGTGCCAAAAGACTTAAAGTAGCTCTACCATGTGCATCAAATCTACTCAATAGATATGCAAATGTGTTACTTAAAATATAAAATTAAAGGTGAACTTTATATGGTATGTATAGATAAGGCTTTTGGACTCTGAGGGAGAGGGAAAGGGTGGGATGATTTGGGAGAATGGCATTGAAACATGTGTAATATCATATATGAAACAAATCGCCAGTCCAGGTTTGAAGCATGATTCAGGATGCTCGGGGCTGGTACACTGGGATGACCCAGAGGGATGGTATGGGGAGGGAGGTGGGAGGGTGGGTCAGGATGGGGAACATGTGTATACCTGTGGCGGATTCATGTTGATGTATGGCAAAACCAATAGAATATTATAAAGTAATTAACCTCCAATTAAATAAATTTATATTTAAAAAAAAAGATTTGAAACAAAAGTTGAACATATTCTGGTTAGGACTAAATAGAGGAGGTAGGAATCAAGGCTGGTGGTTTGGGTCCCGAGTTAAGTGACACAATCAGTCATAGGAGAGTTCCAGGGTGCTCAGAGAATGTGGTCCCTTGTTGCCAGCATCAGAACAAAGCAAGTCCATGAGAATAAGCCCAGGATTTGGGTTAGTGGTCAGAGGACCTGGCATTGGAGGGGTCAAGAGAAGCCAATAAAGGCCACAGGAGTCCAGAGGGGTGGTTTTAGGAGGTCAATGGATTAAGTGCAAGAAGTTTAAAAAATACCAGAAAAGAACTGCTGCTGCTGCTGCTAAGTTGCTTCAGTCGTGTCCGACTCTGTGCGACCCCATAGACGGCAGCCCACCAGGCTCCCCCGTCCCTGGGATTCTCCAGGCAAGAACACTGGAGTGGGTTGCCATTTCCTTCTCCAAAGAGAAAAGAGCTAGCTAATATTAAAGATCAAGGTAGGTGAGTATTACAGAATCAGAGAGATTAAGCAGCAGGAAATAAATCATGCTGAGGAACTGGGCAACAAGGGGTCAATGTTCTAGACCAAAGAGAATGGGCTGCAAGAGTTTGGGATGAAGGCCAAGGCTCTGGATGGCACCTTGGTGGTCCCCTTGGAAGAAGAGGGCTTAATAGTCTCCCAACTTCCTTTTGAAAGAGGCTCCTAATTTAAATTCTCCCTAAGAGCGAAATGTCACAGTGGATTCCTGGTGGTTCCATCACCCAGATAGTGTGAGGAAAGAAGCAGTGGGAAGAGTCACCATGTTATTCATTATTCTGTCCCCCATGCCAAGCACACAATAAGTGCTCAATTAAAATTTCTCAAGTAAAAGAGCAAGTGAGTGAATGAACAAATGAACCAGGGAGTTCCTGTACATAGTACAGTGGACTCTGGGCCTAAGTTCTTCAAACTGAACATACTTTCCATCACAGTAACCATGTGCTACACCTAGATGCCTTTTTTCCTCCTCTTTCTCCATGAGAGGAAATAGAAGTTATTATGGAGGGTCTGGGGGCAGGAGGAGAAGGGGATGACAGAGGATGAGATAGCTGGATGGCATCACTGACTCGATGGACGTGAGTTTGAGTGAACTCCGGGAGTTGGTGATGGACAGGGAGGCCTGGCGTGCTGCAATTCATGGGGTCACAGAATCGGACACAACTGAGCGACTAAACTGAACTGAATGGAGGGTCTACAAGAGGATAGCCCTTTTGTTCCCCAAGCACAGTCCTACTTAAAAGACTAGATGTCACCATCTAGTATGCAGCATCAGATCTACTAAGCAGAGTTCCTCTTCCCAGAGAAAGATGGAAATTTAGCTGTTGAGACATTCCAGGGCAGCCATGAATAAAGACACCTTCTCCAAAAAACTCTGCCCAACTTCAACACTTAGATATCAACAAATGATCAGCCTTGATGCTGGGAATGGGGAAGACAAAATACACCATGGAGGGTTGAAGGGGCCTCAGAAATGGCCCAGAGAGGTGGCTTCCCCAAGGTCAATGGCAGTCTAAGCAAGTAACCCTGTCTTTTTGCCTCTGAGCATACTTCAACTCCACATTATCCTCTCTGTTTCTTAGAAGCACACACAAAAAATATAGAAAAAGGCTTGACTAGTATTTCATGCCTCTGTCATCAAGAGCAGCAGCAGCCAGAGAGGAGGCGGTATTGGGTATGACTGCCATGGACATCTCTAACGCAGACTTTTTCAACTATAGTCCTACTGGGAAAAAAGCTGACAGCCAGAGTAAAGCAGGGCAAAAAAGAGAAGAACTCAGGCAGAAGCCACGGATCAGTGTGGTCATGCAAGCTTTGAAGGGTTTTTGAATCCTTGTGAGTGACTGAGCACATATTCTCATTATTTCCTAGTCATGGAGATAATTTTGCCACAAGAGCTAGTCTGCACCTGTTGCCCAAGTTCATTGCTTTTCAGTGTTGCCTGACATTACTTTGCCAACTAAGGTCCGTCTAGTCAAGGATATGGTTTTTCCTGTGGTCATGCATGGATGTGAGAGTTGGACTATGAAGAAGGCTGAACACCGAAGAACTGATGCTTTTGAACTGTGGTGTTGGAGAAGACTCTTGAGAGTCCCTTGGACTGCAAGGAGATCCAACCAGTCCATTCTGAAGGAGATCAGCCCTGGGATTTCTTTGGAAGGAATGATGCTAAAGCTGAAGCTCCAGTACTTTGGCCACCTCATGAGAAGAGTTGACTCATTGGAAAAGACTCTGATGCTGATCCCTATTGGGGGCAGGAGGAGAAGGGGACGACCAAGGATGAGATGGCTGGATGGCATCATGGACTCGATGGACGTGGGTCTGAGTGAACTCCGGGAGATGGTGATGGACAGGGAGGCCTGGCGTGCTGCGATTCATGGGGTCGCAAAGAGTCGGACACGACTGAGCGACTGAACTGAACTGAACTGAACTGAACTGGGTTTTCTTTCAAGGTCATGGTTAAGAACAGTGATAGGCTGTTCTTAAGGCTGAAGGCTCTGGGGATCTCATGCACAAGTCCTGGAATAACAAAGCAATCTTCAATCAATCATAGTCTCGTGTTGCAGCTACAAACACACACTTGTTCTGGAAATAATTCTCCAGAAGGAACTGTCACAAGCCACAGACTCTTGAGAGCAAATGGGACCCTCATGACCAGCTTGCTGTCAACAGCAGCAGCTCTGGGTGGAGAGACAAAGAGAAAAGAATACTTTAGGACATGCACAAAAAGAGGAAGGATTCAGAGATTTCCATCTTTGGGCTGGCTCATCAATGAGCCAACTCATTGAAAAAGATCTGATGCTGGGAAAGCTTGAAGGCAGGAAGAAAAAGGGATGACAGAGGGCGAGATCATTGGATGGTATCATTGATTCAATGGACACAAGTTTGAGCAAACTCCAGGAGATGGTAAAGGACAGGGAAGCTTGGTGTGATGCAGCCCATGGGGGTCGCGAACAGTCAGACACAACTGAGCGAATGAATAACAATCTTTGGGCTAGAATCAGAAAGTGACTAAAACCCAATATTTTAATACTGGATATGCAGTATTGTGGAGAAGGCAATGGCACCCCACTCCAGTACTCTTGCCTAAAAAATCCCACGGATGGAGGAGCCTGGTACGCTGCAGTCCATGGGGTGGCTAAGAGTCGGACACGACTTCACTTTCACCTTCACTTTTCACTTTCATACATTGGAGGAAGAAATGGCAACCCACTCCAGTGTTCTTGCCTGGAGAATCCCAGGGACGGGGGCTGGTGGGCTGCCGTGTCTGTGGGGTCGCACAGAGTCAGACACAACTGAAGCAACTTGGTGGCAGCAGCAGCATGCAGTATTGTAACAATATTTGTGCTACAAAAGAGTTACAACACTCCAGCAAAACCACAGGCTGGACATCTAGGAAAAAATATCTACTCAGATATTATGTCAACATAGTTCAGTTCCATTCAGTCACTCAGTCATGTCAGACTGTTTGCGACCCCATGAATCGCAGCACGCCAGGCCTCCCTGTCCATCACCAACTCCCAGAGTTCACTCAGACTCACGTCCATCGAGTCCGTGATGCCATCCAGCCATCTCATCCTCTGTTGTCCCCTTCTCCTCCTGCCCCCAGTCCCTCCCAGCATCAGAGTCTTTTCCAATGAGTCAACTCTTCACATGAGGTGGCCAAAGTAGTGGAGCTTCAGCTTCAGCATCATAACTAGAGAATAAAGATTTGCTTCCTTTATTGTCAAAGGAATATAGAATCCATCCTATGAAAGACTTTTTTCACTGAAATTTACATGAGTAAATTGAATACCTACTGTGTGTGTATATATATATATATATTTTCATATATATCCTTTGTGTTTGCTGATTTGAGGCTGGGTGGAGAAAAAACGTGGAAGACAATTCAGCCTTCAGATTGCATTGTGTTAGAAAAAAAGGATACAATATAAGGTGCAAAAAGGGCAACAACACAAGATAGCAGGTAAACAAGTACAGAAAATAACATTTGGTGTCTTCCAGGAGAGGAGCTTTCTCTTTTGACTTTGGCCTTTGCATAAATCATCTTCTCCAATACAATCTGATTCCCTTTCACAAAATTTTCTATTACTGTTTGGCCTCACTCAATCTGGGAGTGGTGGTGGTGGCAGCCAGCTTCTTTACAATGTTTCTAGCTTTATCGGGCATGTAGCAAAAGTGGGTTCTGGCCAGTGTCCAGTGGGTATATGGAACACAGACCCCTAACTGGGTGCTGCAGAGTTTAGAATGAGTGCTTACTGGGTTTCTCCATTGTGCTGTGGGTGGCCATGCCAAATGGCTTTGAGAAAGCTGTCAGGGCAAAAACAGCATAAAGCTGACACACTCTCTGGATGTCAAGAGCCATCAGAAAGCAGAAAGGCAATGGGGATAAAAATGCTCAGTGGTGGGCATACATCCAGATGGACTGCAGTTTCTGAGGTAGGTGTGGTAGAGGGAGGGAAACTCAAGATGTTTCTGGTCCGTTTTCCTCACCCCTAGGACACCAGGGCAGAGATGAGATCCCAGAACTAAAGCCTGATTTCCTAAGGGCTTAAAAGGTTAAGTGGTAGAGATTTGAGAATGAAAACTCTGCTTTTCAAAGGAGTTACCATGACGTTATGGAGAAAGTGAAAGTGAAAGTCACTCAGTCATATCCGACTCTTTGCAACCCCATGGACTCCAGGCCAGAATACTGGAGTGGGTAGCCTTTCCCTTCTCTGGGGCATCTTCCCAACCCGGTGACCGAACCCAGGTCTCCCACGCTGCAGGTGGATTCTTTACCAGCTGAGTCACCGGGGAAACCCAAGAACACTGGAGTGGGTAGCTTATTCCCTTCTCCAGGAGATCTTCCTGACCCAGGAATCGAGCTGGGCTCTTCTGCATTGCAGGCGGATTCTTTACCAACTTAGTTATCAGGGAAGCTCTGTTATGGAGAAGGAAATGACAACCCACTCCAGTAATCTTGCCTGGAAAATCCCATGGATGGAAGAGCCTGGTGGGCTACAGTCCAGAGGGTCGTAAAGAGTGGGACACAACTGAGAGACTAAGCACGCACACCATAATGTTAAGAGCATACCATGTCTGAGGCCAAAGATACAAAGCCCCACAAAAAAGAAATAAAACAGAGGTTAAATAAAGGAATGCAATTTTAAGTCTGACTTTTACTAATCCAAGTAAATAAGGTCGCATCTAAATAACAAAAAGTATTTACATAACACCTTTGTAAAGACTGAATAAATATTAGCTATCACAGGACACTTGACCATACACTTAAGATAAATGGGTTGTCATTGACATCCTTACTAAATGCAAAAGATGTTTCGTGCATAATAAAGCTTTCAAATAGTAGACATGAAATATAATCCCACAAGGGTAATTTGAAAGGGCAGGACAAGCATTTCACTTTACAATTTTACCTTACTGATTCAATAGCCAAAGATCAAAAAATGGGGATGGATGTTAAATTTGGGTTATTCACTATTATGTGTACTAGGGAACAGCAGGTCACTTAATGAATAATCTCTTGGGCAAACTTAGTCACTTCATCCCGGGTGGTAAGCATGTCTAGAAGGGAGGTGCCCCAGGATCCAACTTCTGCCCTGGGCATCACCCCAGCCCTAGCACAGGGGTACTGTCCCATCTATACCTGGGTGAAGCACACTGGCCTCCCTACTCCCAGCACCTGCTTTCCTTGGAATCCAGAGAATCAACCACTGGACCCCTTACCTCCCCAGAGTAGCCTCAAGCAATGATTGATGGGAGCTGCCTTGTACTGTCTCAACTCCTCTCCTGGGTGGGGAAAATTCTGAAGTACAACAGCTTCTGTACTGCCTCCCATGTAATGTAACTGGCTTAATGATACTTGCTTTCCTGTCTGGTTATTTCTGGGGAGGAGCGAGGATGATGAGCTCTCAAACCCCAAAGATCATTAGTAGCCTGAAGCTGTTAAAGGAAGAAATCTCAAAAAAGGTAATCATGGGGAAGGAAGGGTGGGCAAGGAGGGCATGTTAGCTGGGAGAAGCCACCTGGAGAGACTGAAGGCACCACTGGGAGAGACCCGCTTATGGGGAGGGATTGGGAATAAGAGCAAATTGAAGTAACCCTGCCTTGCTTCTCCTCTGGTCCTAAAGCTGCATCCTGATTCTTCTGTCTTATTTAAACCCACTGCTGGCTTCTCTGCCCTCAGTTATGGAACTTGCCCCATGTCTGCATCCTCTTCCACCAGCTTTTCATCCCTTCTCTCCCTCAGGTCTTGGTCCACTGGCCTTCAGCCCTGGATCCTCTCCCAGGGATCACACGATTAAACCTGGTCCTGTGGGCAGCCACTCAGCCATCTTAGATCCCTAGGGCAACGTAATGCTTCCTGTAGTCGCTTAGCAATCAATCCCTTTTCTACAACTGCCAAGGAGCCTTTGTAGCCAAGGCTATATCTATTTTGAATTCTGTGAAAGTTACAATCTACTTAAAAAGTTACAATCTGCTAAAAAAAAAACAGCACTCCATCTTGACCTTCATCCTCAGTCCCCTGCCACTACAATTATTTGTTTTATTACCAGATCCTTCTTTCTGCTTAAACATCTTCTTCACAGTCTGGCAGGCGGAGCCATCCCCAAGGCACACACCACAGCGGTCCTCTGTGGCGTTGGAGTCAATCTCATAATCGCAGCCGACCATCTGCGGAGAACAGAGGTTAAGGGTGAGTGACACAGGCAGGAGATGCCATGCCTGCCCTGGACTTCTGACTCTTCTTCCCACTTTGCTCTGGATGAGAGCAGGGCTGAAGGCAGGTACATGTGTTTTACACTTGTTATGTTACATACAAAATGTACACACTAGTCATTGTTCCCATGTCAGGTATTGACTACGGAGCTGGTGGCCAAGATACATACTTGATATCCAAGAAACAACTGGAAAGTGCCCTAAAACACTAACTCCCATGGATTAGGACACAGAAATACTGAACACTGACTTGTACATGGCAGGTGGTGGTGGTGGTTTAGTCTCTAAGTCATGTCCGACTCTTGCAAGCCCAAGGATTGTAACCTACCAGGCTCCTCTGTCCATGAGATTCTCTAGGCAGGAATGCTGGAGTGGGTTGCCATTTCCTTCTCCAGTACACGGCAGGAAGAAGAATAAAGAATAGAAATGAAGTCTATAAAAAAAACATTTCCTTTTCCTGGTGGTGGCCAGAGAAATACTCAAAGCATCCACTGATGATAAAGGAAACACTGCTTAGAGGGAAACGAGGTATGCACCGAATGGGTCTGCAGTTTCCCCTGAGCGAGAAGCAGAATTGAAAACAGTTTCAAAAACAAAACAGTGAAAAACGTCTTGGAATCAAGAGTCATTGGAGCAGCAAATTTCTTTCAGATGTGCACACCTCATACCCTCTCCTCTCTAATGAGATTCCCAGGGATGAGGCAATGGTATAATTGTCACCTATAGTCAGTCGTTCACTCCCTTTACTTTCCTGGTTTCATGCTGAGACCACCCCAGTCCCACATGGGATGAGATCTCAGACGTGCAGACCCACATCAGGCTCTTGGGAGCCTCCTATGATCCCAGCCCCTACCACACATCACACTTATTGTATCCCAGCCATCCTGAGCTCCTTCCTTCCAACTACACAGGAGAAACTGGTTGTTTCTCTCCTGAGCCAGGACTAATCTTGCTCACGTGCCCTGGACCTGATCCTTTCTCAGTGTTCTGTCCATTGGTCCTTCTCAACCATCATCCTTCCCTCTCCACTGGTTCCTTCTCCTCTGCCTAACAGTACAGCCAAGTCTTTCCCATCTAATTTCCATACTGGAAAAGGAGAGTATTAAACTTGGGGTGTTTGGTGGCATCAGATACCCAAAAATGGTAACATTTGGATGGAAAGTCATGAAACATGTGAGCTTCCACTGAAGTCCTTTGTCGCTGGCTCTTTTCTATGGCTTTTATTCCTTAACCACACTTCAATGATAGAAAGAGGGAAAAACACACCATATTCTTCTCTTAGTGGGATTTTTCTTTTCTGTTTGGGAAGAAGAATTGTGCCCAGGTAGTTTTTTTTTCTCTCTCAAAGATAAGTTCCTTTCTTATTTTAAAGCCACCTTGAATCGCCTGAAAGGAATAACCATTTAGGTCTTTAAACATACTCTTCCTCCACTAGCTAAATACAGAATGAATGCCCATAGGTAGAAAATAGCACCATTCCTCAGTTTAACCATCTCTGACTTTCTTTATGTTTGAAGATTGTGCCACTTGACCCAATTGGGAAACACAAAATGCTAAGAGATTTAAAAAACTCAGTCACACTAATCACGATGGAAAGGAAAGAAACAGTCTGGATATGTGCCTTCAGTGGCCATAGGTAAAATGCCAGCCCTTCATAAGTGATGTATTTATGTCAAGCTTGATCAACTTCTAATAAGCTGAACTTTACACATCCTATTCCCAGTGACTTCATTTCTTCACTGATTTGGAATGAGGCAGGGAAACATACTTTGCAACATAGTAAAGTGTTTTTAAAAATCTCTACGAAGAGGGGATGGATTAAAAAATATAAAGAGGGACTTCCCTGGTGGTCCAGTGATTAAGACTCTGAGTTTCCACTGTAGGGGCCATGGGTGAAATCCTTGGTTGGGGAACTAAGACCCTGCAAGCAGCATGGAGTGCCAAAAAATAGTGGAAAAATATGAAGAAAAAGGAAAGAAGTTCAGAAAAACAAACACCTTGAGCGCATCTTTCTCCTCCACCAATATCTGCCTGCATCCCTCATGGGGCAGGGGTGGAGAAGGAAACACACCCGCGTCAGATGCTGACCAAGGGCACAGCACGTGGTACTGGTGGAGACTTCATCCTCTGCTCCTCCAGCAGCCACGCACAGCACAGTCAACACTGAACTGAGTACAGAACCGAAGGCTTGAAAGGTGGAAGCCCATCCTCCTGACTACACAGAACCTGTAAGGCTCTCAGGGAAAAACGAACAGACATCCCTTTCTTCTGTGACCTGTGATCTGGCAACAGGGCTACAATCGATAATACTGTCTGCCTTCAGCAGATCAGAGGGGGCTGTGCTGCTGCTACCAATGTAACGACGACTCCAGGAAGGCTCTCCTCCCTGTGACTCTTAGGAGGCCAGACAGCCACCCCACAGGCTGCATTTCTTTACAAAAGGAAATCACTCTAATTTCCTATCACTATTTCTTTTCTTTTTTTTTTTAAACAGCTTTCTTGGGGGTGTAGCTGATATATAAAATACTATACATATTTAATTTTATAATTTGATGAGTTTGGACTCATACAAACACCTGTGAAACCATCGCCACAGTCAAGGCAATAGACATATCCATCAGATCCAAAAGTCTCCTTGTGTCCCTTTTTGTGTGTGTGTGGTAAGAACACTTAACATGAGATCTACCCATTTCATAAGTTTTTAAGGGAACAATACAGTGTTGTTAACCACAGGCAATACGTTGTATAGCAAAGCTCGAGCCATATTCATCTTGTGTAAGTGAAACTTTATCCTTGTTGAACAGCAACTCTCCATTGTCCTTTAGCAGCCACTGTTCTCTTCTCTGCCTCAGTGAGTTTGACTATTTTAGATTCTCCTATATGTGGAATCTTGTAGCATCTGTCCTTCTGCGACTGACCTGTTTCACTTAGCATAATGTTCCTAGGCTCAATCATATTGCCAAAATGACAGAATTTACTTCTTTTTTAAAGTTGAACAATATTCTGTGATATGCATATACCACATCTTCTTTATCCATTCATTTGTTGATGAACATCTGGGTTGTTTCCATCCATATCTTGACTAGTGTGAATAATGTCACTACGAACTTGGGAGTACAGATATCATTTCAAGATCCTGATTTCATTCCTTTGGATATATACCTAGAACTGGAATTGCTAGGTCTTATGGTAAAAATTAAATTTTAATCAAATATTAAATATTTAAATTTAATTAAAGTTAAACATGTATTTAAGTATTTTAATTTAATCAAAATCAAATATTTAAATTTAATCAAAATTAAATATTATGATTTAATTAAAAGCAAATATTTTAATTAAAACTAAATTATTTTTAATTTTTTGATTTTTTCCCATGGTGGCTGCATCATGGTACATTCCCACCAACGGTGCACAGGATTCCAATTTTTCCACACCCACACCAATACTGTCTTATGTGTGTTGGTAACAGCCATCCTAACAGCTGTGAGGTGATAGCTCATGAGTTTCACTTGTATTTCTCTATGTTTAATGATGTTGAGCACCTTTTCACATATCTGTTGGCCATTTGCATATCTTCTTTGGAGAAATGTCTATTCAAGTCTTTTTAAATCAGGTTATTTTTCTGCTACTGAATTGTAGAAGTTTCTCATATGTTTTAGATATTAACTTCTTATTATATATATAGTATGCAAATTTTTCTCCCACCCTGTAGGTTTCCTCTATACTCTGATGGCTATTTCCTTTCCTGTGCAGAAGTGTATCACCAATTCTTGACCTTGTCTTCTGAACTGAAGAGTATCCTGTCTTGAGTATTACATAGAGAAATCAGGTCCCAGTCTTTCACTGGGGCTTTTACCCCTATGCAAGTGAATAAGTAATTTTTATTACTTAAAATACTTACTTTATTTAAGTAATAAGTAATTTTTATTACTTAAAATACTTACTTTAATAAGTATTTTCTTAACTAATTCTCATTTTTTCATCATGAGTTAACACTGTTTTACTTAGGAAATTCTCATATAACAGGACTGAAATACCAACTGGTGCCTTGACATAATCCACTGAGAATGTCATTCTTTCTTTCTGCAGTCCCTTGGCAAAGGCAGAGACTGGAAGAATGCCTAGTTCCAAGATAAGATTCATTCCCAGCCAATGGAACTTCAGTGTGAAGATAGGGCCAGTTATGCTTACCTGAGAACAGATAAATGAAATTGTCCTTTAACAAATGGGGCAGCAGCAATAATGCTTTCTCACCTAACATTGAGGGCCAGGAGCCTGGATCTGGTCTTCTGGAGAGATATTTGGCCCAGAGAAATTGCCACCTGGGTGTTCAGCCAATCACTGAGTTGGCCAAAATGGCCATGACAGAGAACAAAGAAGAGGCAGAAAGATTGTGAGAGCAATGAGAAGGGAATCTAACTCAGGACAGCTAGGAAGACTGTCAGGCAAGGCTGAGGACTCAGCTGGAGTTAAAGACACTGATTTATAAGGGAACCCACAAAGTTAATTATTATTTAAAGACATTTACAGTAGACTTATTATAAGAGCAAAATCATTATGGTGGGTTGATCAGATGAGAGGTGAGGTTGATCAGGGTGAGAGGCTGATGGATGGCTAAGAGAAGACCAGGGGATGGTTGATGTGACAGTTCAAGGCATCAAGGCTGTTTGGGAAGGAAATGAAGCCAAAGCTGCACTCACTGGGAGAAAAAGGAAGAGTAAAGGAACTCAAAGACAGAGAACTGGTTACCGAAAGAAAGGGGTGAGTGAGCTGGAAGATTGGTATCCTGTCTTAAGACAGCAGGTAAGACTGCAAAGCTAGGATAGTAGGAAGAGGGGTGGGAATATCTGTTCATATATTTAGAAGCTTATTGCATGTCATACTTGTGATTAAAAATAGATGAAATCCTGAAAAGTCATTGTTTAAACTTGTATCTGTGATAAATAAACTTAGAAGTTCAGAGAATAGAAAGGCCAGAAACAAATCCATGCATTTATGGTCAGTTAATGTGACAAAAGAGGCAAGAATATGCAATGGAGAAAAGACTCTTCAATAAGTGGTGCTGAGAAAACTGGACAGCTACATGTAAAAGAGTGAAATTAGAACATTCTCTAATATCATATACAAAAATAAACTCAATATGGATTAAAGACCTAAATGTAAGACCGGATACTCAAAAACTCCTAGAGGAAAACACAGGCAGAACACTCTTTGACATAAATCACAGCAATATTATTTTGGATCCATCTCCTACAGTAATGGAAACAAGAGCAAAAATAAACAAATGGGACCATGTTAAACTTAAAAGCTTTTGTTTTTGATTAAAAGCAAAGGAAACCATAAAGAAAACGAAAAGACAACCTATAGAATGGGAGAAAATATTAGTAAATGAGGCACTGATATGGGATTAATTTCCAAAATAAGCAAACAGCTTATACAGCTGAACAACAACAACAACAAAATTTTTTAAAAATAGAAGACCTAAATAGACATTTCTCAAAGAAGATAAACAGATAGCCAATAAGTACATGAAAATACACTCAATGTCACTAATTAGCCAAATGCAAATCAAAGCTAAATGAGGCATCACTGTGCACTGGTCAGAATGGCCATCATTGAAAAGTCTACAAATAATAAATGCTGGAGAGGGTGTGGAGAAAAGGTAACCACCCTACATCACTGGTGGGAATGTAAATTGGTGCAGCCACTTTGGAGAACACCATATAGGTTTCTTAAAAAGCTAAAAATAGAGTTGCCAAATGATCCAATAATCCTATTCTTGGGCATATATCCAGAGAAACTTTAACTCAAAAAGACACATGCACCTCAGTATTCACAGCAACACTATTTATAGTAGTCAAGGTGTGGAAGCAACCTAAATGTCCATCAATAAATGAATAGATAAAGACAATGTGGTGTATATGTACAATGGAATATTACTCAGACGAGGGGGCACTAGTAGTAAAGCACCAGTCTGCAATTCAGGAGAAATAAGAGACACAGGTTCGATCCCTGAGTCAGGAAGATGCCCTGGAAAAGGGAATGGCAATCCACTCCAATATTCTTGCCTAGAGAATCCCATGGACAGAGGAGCCTGGCAGGCTACGGTCCATAGTGTCCCAAAGAGTCAGACACGTGAAGTGACAAGCATGCAAAGAAGAATGAAATAATGCCATTTGCAACCACATGGATGGGCCTAGAGATTGTCATCCTAAGTAATGTAAGTTAGAGAAAAACAAATACCACATGATATCACTTATATGTGGAATCAACAAAAACGATAAAAAGTAACTTATTTATGAAACAGAAATAGACTCACAGATACAGAAAACAAACTTACTACCAAAAGGGAAAGAGGGAAGAGGGATAAATTAGGGATTTGAGATTAACAGATACATACGGGATGGAGCCAAACAAAAACAATACCCAGTTGTGGATGTGACTGGTGAAAGAAGCAAGGTCTGATGCTGTAAAGAGCAATATTGCATAGGAACCGGGAATGTCAGGTCCATGAATCAAGGCAAATTGGAAGTAGTCAAACAGGAGATGGCAAGAGTGAACGTCGACATTCTAGGAATCAGCAAACTAAAATGGACTGGAATGGGTGAATTTAACTCAGATGACCATTATATCTACTACTGTGGGCAGGAATCCCTTAGAAGAAATGGAGTAGCCATCATGGTCAATAAAAGAGTCTGAAATGCAATACTTGGATGTAATCTCAAAAATGACAGAATGATCTCTGTTCGTTTCCAAGGCAAACCATTCAATATCACAGTAATCCAAGTCTATGCCCCAACCAGTAATGCTGAAGAAGCTGAAGTTAAATGATTCTATGAAGACCTACAAGACCTTTTAGAACTAACACCCAAAAAAGATGTCCTTTTCATTATACGGGACTGGAATGCAAAAGTAGGAAGTCAAGAAACACCTGGAGTAACAGGCAAATTTGGCCTTGGAATGCGGAATGAAGCAGGGCAAAGGCTAATACAGTTTTGCCAAGAGAATGCACTGGTCACAGAAAACACCCTCTTCCAAAAACACAAGAGAAGACTCTACACATGGACATCACCAGATGGTCAACACCGAAATCAGATTGATTATATTCTTTGCAGCCAAAGATGGAAAAGCTCTATACAGTCAACAAAAACAAGACAAGGAGCTGACTGTGGCTCAGATCATGAACTCCTTATTGCCAAATTCAGACTTAAATTGAAGAAAGTAGAGAAAACCACTAGACCATTCAGGTATGACCTAAATGATTATACAGTGGAAGTCAGAAATAGATTTAAGGGACTAGATCTGATAGAGTGCCTGAAGAACTATGGACAGAGGTTCGTGACATTATACAGGAGACAGGGATCAAGACCATCCCCATGGAAAATAAATGCAAAAAAGCAAAATGGCTGTCTGAGGAGGCCTTACAAATAGCTATGAAAAGAAGAGAAGTAATAAGCAAAGGAGAAAAGGAAAGATATAAGCATCTGAATGCAGAGTTCCAAAGAATAGCAAGAAGAGATAAGAAATACTTCTTTAGCGATCAAGGCAAAGAAATAGAGGAAAACCACAGAATGGGAAAAACTAGAGATCTCCTCAAGAAAATTAGAGTTACCAAGGGAACATTTCATGCAGAGATGGGCTCAATAAAGGACAAAAATGGTATGGACCTAACAGAAGCAGAAGATATTAAGAAGAGGTGGCAAGAATACACAGAAGAACTGTACAAAAAAGATCTTCATGACCAAGATAATCACGATGGTGTGATCACTCACCCAGAGCCAGATATGCTGGAATGTGAAGTCAAGTGGGCCTTAGGAAGCATCACTACAAACAAAGCTAGTGGAAGTGATGGAATTCCAGTTGAGCTATTTTAAATCCTGAAAAATGATGCTGTGAAAGTGCTGTACTCAATATGCCAGCAAATTTAGAAAACTCAGTAGTGGCCACAGGGCTGGAAAAGGTCAGTTTTCATTCTAATCCCAAAGAAAGGCAATGCCAAAGAATGCTCAAACTACTGCACAATTGCACTCATCTCAGATGCTAGTAAAGTAATGCTCAAAATTCTCCAAGCCAGACTTCAGCAATACATGACCCATGAACTTCAAGAAGTTCAAGCTGGTTTTAGAAAAGGCAGAGGAACCAAAGATCAAACTGCCAACATCCAATGGATCATCAAAAAAGCAAGAGAGTTCCAGAAACACATCTATTTCTGCTTTATTGACTATGTCAAAGCCTTTGACTGTGTGGATCACAATAAACTGTGGAAAATTCTGAAAGAGATGGGAATACCAGACCACCTGACCTGCCTCTTGAGAAACCTGTGTACAGGTCAGGAAGCAACAGTTAGAACTGGACATGGAACAACAGACTGGTTCCAAATAGGAAAAGGAGTACGTCAAGGCTGTATATTGTCACCTTGCTTATTTAACTTATATGCAGAGTACATCATGAGAAACATTGGGCTGGAAGAAGCACAAGCTCGAATCAGGATTGCCAGGAGAAATATCAATAACTTCAGATATGCAGATGACACCACCCTTATGGCAGAAAGTGAAGAGGAACTAAAGAGCCTCTTGATGAAAGTGAAAGAAGAGAGTAGAAAAGTTGGCTTAAAGCTCAACATTCAGAAAACGAAGATCATGGCATCTGGTCCCATCACTTCATGGGAAATAGACGGGTAAACAGTGGAAACAGTGTCAGACTTTATTTTGGGGGGCTCCAAAATCACTGCAGATGGTGACTGCAGCCATGAAATTAAAAGACACTTACTCCTTGGAAGGAAAGTCATGACCAATCTAGATAGCCTATTCAAAAGCAGAGACATTACTTTGCCAACAAAGGTCCGTCTAGTCAAGGCTATGGTTAATCCAGTAGTCGTGTATGGATATGAGAGTTGGACCATAAAGAAAGCTGAGCACTGAAGAATTGATGCTTTTGAAGTGTTGTGTTGGAGAAGACTCTTGAGAGTCCCTTGGACTGCAAGGAGATCCAACCAGTCCATTCTAAAGGAGATCTGCCCTGGGTATTCTTTGAAAGGAATGATGCTAAAACTGAAACTCCAGTACTTTGGCCACCTCATGCGAAGAGCTGACTCATTGGAAAAGACTCTGATGCTGGGAGGGATTGGGGTCAGAAGGAGAAGGGGACGACAGAGGATGAGATGGCTGGATGGCATCACTGACTCGATGGACATGAGTTTGAGTGAACTCCGGGAGTTGGTGATGGACAGTGAGGCCTGGGGTGCTGCATTTCATGGGGTTGCAAAGAATCGGACATGACTGAGTTACTGAACTGAACTGAACTACCCTATATGAAATAGATAAACAATAAGCTACTGTATAGACGCTACCTATTAATCTCTACCTACTATTTAGCACAACGAAAAATATTCAATAACTTGTAGTAACCTATAGTGGATAAGAATCTGAAAAAGCATATATATATATATATGTTCCCTGGTAACTGAGCTGGTAAAGAATCCTCCTACAATACAGGAGACCCCAATTTGATTCCTGGGTCTGGAAGATCCCCTGGAGAAGGCATAGGCTACTGACTCCAGTATTCTTGGGCTTTTCTCATGGCTCAGACAGTATCTACCTGCAATGCAGGAGACCCAGGTTCAATCACTGGGTTGGGAAGATCCCCTGGAGGAGGGCATGACAACCCACTCCAGTATTCTTGCCTGGAGAATCCGCATGAACAGAGGAACCTGATAGGTTACAGCCCATGGGGTGGCAAAGAGTTGGACATGATTGAACAAGTATGCATAGCATAGTACAGCATACTGAATTACTTTGCTGAATACCTGAAACACTGTAAATCAACTATACTTCAATAAAAAGTAAATTACATAAAAAGAAAGAAAAATACCATGTTACCTAGGGAGAGATATTAGCCCCGCCCTCTACTTCATATAAGATTCAACAGCAGAAGAGAGAAGAGCAATGTTTACAAAATTTAGGGGGAAAGACAGTGTGATGCCCCAAATATTGTACCTAGTCAAGTGTCCTTCAAGAATAAAAGCAAATTTATACATATTTTTATTTTTATTTTTTTTTATTTTTTATTTTTCGGTGCTCAGCTTTCTTTTTTTTTTTTTAAATTTATTTATTTTTAATTTTTACTTTACAATTCTGTATTGGTTTTGGCATAGATTGACATGAATCCACCACAGGTGTACATGCGTTCCCAAACATGAGCCCCCCTCCCACCCCCCTCCCCACAACATCTCTCTGGGTCATCTCCGCGCATCAGCCCCAAGCGTGTCATATCCTGCATCAGACATAGACTGGCATTTCGATTCTTACATGATATTATACATGTTTCAATGCCATTCTCCCAAATCATCACATCCTCTCCCTCTCCCTCTGAGTCCAAAAGTCCGCTTTACACATCTGTGTCTTTTTTGCTGTCCTGCATACAGGGTCATCATTGCCATCTTCCTAAATTCCATATATATGTGTTAGTATACTGTATTGGTGTTTTTCTTTCTGGCTCACTTCACGGGGTTGAGACGCTGTGTGCCCACGACAGTGCTATTTGTTTGCAGCATCCCCCCCTCCCCACAGCGCGACTGAACTAGTGAGCCTAAAAAAAAAAAAAAAAAAACAAGTGTCCACCACCGCCCCCATGTGTCAGGACGGAATTCAGACCCTGAAGAGACCAGCAAACAGAAGTTAAACAGAGGGAAACGCCTTGGAAGTGACCAACACGGCCCACAACATCAGAGAAGGGCCAGATATATCTTCACAATTTTTACAATCATTTCTTTTTTTTTTTTTTTTTTTTGCTTTTTTTTTCTGGTTTTTTTTTTTTGCTTTCTTTTTTTTTTTCTTTTTTTTCTCAAACTTTTTTTTTAACTGTTAAGTCTTCTATTTCTCTACTTTATATTTCTATAACTATTACTTTTCAAAAAAAAAAAAGACTCTACTTTTTTAAAGCAAACACGATATATAGTCTTCGCGTGGTTGTTGTTGGTATTTCTTTTTTAATCTTGGGTTTTTTGTTTTTTTTTCTTATATATATTTTTTTCCTTATTTTTTTTTCCTTATTTCTTTTTCTTAATATTATTATTATTTTTTATCTTTTCTCTTTTTTTCTTTCTTCCTTCTGCTTCGTCTCTTTAACATTGTATTTTTGAAAATCTAACCTCTACTCTAGGTTTTTAATCATTGCTTTTCGGTTTTTGTTGTCAGTCTTGTACATTTCATAACCCAATCTTACCTGACAGAGAGATTACTGGCTTGACCACTCTCTCCTCCTTTTGGACTCTCCTTTTTCTCCACCAGGTGGCCTCTGTCTCCCCCCCCCCCCATCTCTCCTATATCCAACTCTGTGATTCTCTGTGTGTTCTAGATAGTGGAGAGCACCTAAGGAACTGATTACTGGCTGGACCTGTCTCTCTCCTTTTCATTCCTCTCTCTTACCCTCCTGGCCACCTCTGTCTACTTCCTCTCTCTCCTCTTCCCTGTATAACTCCGTGAATACCTCTGAGAGGTCCAGACTATGGAGCGCACATAAGGAAGTGACTATTGACTAGCTTGCTCTCTCCTCTTTTGATCTCACCACATCTCATCCCAGTCACCTCTAACTACCCCCTCCCTCTTCTCTTCTCCATGTAACCCAGTGAACCTCTCTGGGTGCCCCTCAATGTGGAGAAACCTTTCATCTTTAGCCTAGATGCTATATCATTGGTACTGTATACATGGAGAAGTCTAGAGACCACCGTAAAAATAAAACCGAAAACCAGAAGCAGGAGGCTTAAGTCCAAGGCTTGAGAACATCAGAGAACTCCTGAATTCAGGGAACATTAAGCAATAGGAGCTCATCAAATGCCTCTAAACCTACACTGAAACAAAGCTCCTACCAAGGGCCAACAAGTTCCAAAGCAAGACATATCACACAAATTCTCCAGCAACACAGGAACACACCCCTGAGCTTCAATATACAGGCAGTTCAAAGTTACTCCAAAACTTTAGACGTCTCATAACCCATTACTGGTCACTCCACTGCACTCCAGAGAGAAGAAACCCAGCTCCACCCACCAGACCTCCAACACAAGCTTCCCTAACCAGGAAACCTTGACAAGCCACTGATACAACCCCACCCACAGTGAGGAAGCTCCACAATAAAGAAAACTCCACAAATTACCAGAATACAAAAAGGCCATTCCAAACGCAGCAATATAACCAAGATGAAGAGACAGAGGAATACCCAACAGGTAAAGGAGCAGGAGAAATGCCCACCAAACCAGACAAAAGAGGAAGAGATAGGAAATCTACCTGAGAAAGAATTCCGAATATTGATAGTGAAAATGATCCAAAACCTTGAAGTCAAAATGGAATCACAGATAAATACCCTAGAGACAAGGATTGAGAAGATGCAAGAAAGGTTCAACAAGGACCTAGAAGAAATAAAAAAGAGTCAATATACAATGAATAATGCAATAAATGAGATCAGAAACACTCTGGAGGCAACAAATAATAGAATAACGGAGGCAGAAGATAGGATTAGTGAAATAGAAGACAGAATGGTAGAAATAAATGAATCAGAGAGGAAAAAAGAAAAACGAATTAAAAGAAATGAGGACAATCTCAGAGACCTCCAGGACAATATGAAACGCTCCAACATTCGAATTATAGGAGTCCCAGAAGAAGAAGACAAAAAGAAAGACCATGAGAAAATCCTTGAGGAGATAATAGTTGAAAACTTCCCTAAAATGGGGAAGGAAATAATCACCCAAGTCCAAGAAACCCAGAGAGTCCCAAATAGGATAAACCCAAGGCGAAACACCCCAAGACACATATTAATCAAATTAACAAAGATCAAACACAAAGAACAACTATTAAAAGCAGCAAGGGAAAAACAACAAATAACACACAAGGGGACTCCCATAAGGATAACAGCTGATCTCTCAATAGAAACTCTTCAGGCCAGGAGGGAATGGCAAGACATACTTAAAGTGATGAAAGAAAATAACCTACAGCCCAGATTACTATACCCAGCAAGGATCTCATTCAAATACGAAGGAGAAATCAAAAGCTTTACAGACAAGCAAAAGCTGAGAGAATTCAGCACCACCAAACCAGCTCTCCAACAAATTCTAAAGGATATTCTCTAGACAGGAAACACAAAAAGGGAGTATAAACCCGAACCCAAAATAATAAAATAAATGGCAACGGGATCATACTTATCAATAATTACCTTAAACGTAAATGGATTGAATGCCCCAACCAAAAGGCAAAGACTGGCCGAATGGATACAAAAACAAGAACCCTCTATATGCTGCTTACAAGAGACCCACCTCAAAACAAGGGACACATACAGACTGAAAGTGAAGGGTTGGAAAAAGATATTCCATGCAAATAGAGACCAAAAGAAAGCAGGAGTGGCAATACTCATATCCGATAAAATAGACTTTAAAACAAAGGCTGTGAAAAGAGACAAAGAAGGCCACTACATAATGATCAAAGGATCAATCCAAGAAGAAGATATAACAATTATAAATATATATGCACCCAATATAGGAGCACCGCGATATGTAGGACAAATGCTAACAAGTATGAAAGAGGAAATTAACAACAACACAATAATAGTGGGAGACCTTAATACCCCACTCACACATATGGACAGATCAACTAAACAGAAAATTAACAAAGAAACGCAAACTTTAAATGATACATTAGACCAGTTAGACCTAATTGATATCTATAGGACATTTCACCCCAAAACAATGAATTTCACCTTTTTCTCAAGTGCTCATGGAACCTTCTCGAGGATTGATCACATCCTGGGCCATAAATATAACCTTGATAAATTCAAAAAAATCGAAATCATTCCAAGCATCTTTTCTGACCATAATGCACTAAGATTAGAATTCAATTACAGGAGGAAACCTATTAAAAATTCCAACATATGGAGGCTGAACAACACGCTTCTGAATAACCAACAAATCACAGAAGAAATCAAAAAAGAAATCAAAATATGCATAGAAACTAATGAAAATGAAAACACAACAACCCAAAACCTGTGGGACACTATAAAAGCAGTGCTAAGAGGAAAGTTCATAGCAATACAGGCATACCTCAAGAAACAAGAAAAAAGTCAAATAAATAACCTAACTCTACACCTAAAGCAACTAGAAAAGGAAGAATTAGAGAACCCCAGAGTTAGCAGAAGGAAAGAAATCTTAAAAATTAGGGCAGAAATAAATGCAAAAGAAACAAAAGAGACCATAGCAAAAATCAACAAAGCCAAAAGCTGGTTCTTTGAAAGGATAAATAAAATTGACAGACCATTAGCCAGACTCATCAAGAAGCAAAGAGAGAAAAATCAAATCAACAAAATTAGAAATGAAAATGGAGAGATCACAACAGACAACACAGAAATACAAAGGATTATAAGAGACTACTATCAGCAATTATATGCCAATAAAATGGACAACCTGGAAGAAATGGACAAATTCTTAGAAAAATACAATTTTCCAAAACTAAACCAGGAAGAAATATACATATTTTTAAATGAGAAAGAACTCTGAGGACGCTGTATCCATTAACGCTAAAAAATCTAGCAGAAGATGAGTGTAAATCCTCCCCCAAAAAGGACAGGAGAAAATAAGTTGACTGCAAATACCACTTTACTTAAAATCTTAGCCTTGTGTAGAAACAGAGGGTAAATGAAATAGTAAAAAAAAATTCAATAAATAGAAAAAAAAAAAGAAGCTTAGAAATTCAGTACAGGTTAAAAAAATTGGGAGAGGAACACAGAGTTACTTCCCCTAAAAAAATTCAGTTCTGATCAACATTCAGTAATTCCCTTGATAACAAAATCTGCAAATCTAACATGCCAAAATGGTGGCAAGTATCATAATTTCAAAATAGCTAAATATATGAGTATAAGCAACTATAGCAGGTATTCATATGACCATAAGCAAACATTTTCATATACACAAAGATGAATCAGACACCATATACATTTTTTTCTGATGGTGTAACTTTTTCTTTCAATACATGTTCAAATTCCCTTTGGAAAAAAACTGTAGTAAATGAATAAGACTAACAAAAGCTGAAAATGACTACAATCTGGATCTTTAAAAGATAAATTGCATTTAGGCTATTAAGGTAAGTTTGATTTGACATAATTTCTCAGCTTAAATACTTAGCTCAGTGTGGTACACACAGAAAGTGAGTAATTAATGTTTCTAAAAGACCTTAACTGGTTTCCAGAAAGAAAAAAACAAGCTGAGAGAATCTGACTTATTCTATTAAGCTGATTTAATTGCCTTCAAGAGAGATACCCAACACCCCTTATACTTCCATTCAAACTACTTGCTTTTTCCATCAGAAGCTAAATACAGTCTCTCTACAGGCAAAGGTATTTAGGTCTAACAGATAATTTTGGCATCACATTCATTTCTTGATGACTAAAGTCCTCAGCCCTTAACAGCATATGGCAATCACCTGAGGAGTCTTAAAAATACCAATGCCTAGTCTCCACATCCAGGTGATTCTGAACTAATAGGTTGGAGATAGAGCCAGACATCAGTACGGTTTTTAAAAACTCTCCAGCTGATTCTAATAGTCAGCCAGGCCTGAGAACCGCTGTATTAAATGGCCATGGGGCTGTTGGGGCCTAAATTAGCCAAACTTGTTCCTACTCTGGGGAACAGACCTAACCTAAAATATATTAATTATTTTTGGCTCTTTGTAGCTACAATGGTAATTAGTGTGTCAGGAAGAGAATTTTGCCTGAGTTCCTTCTAATTTAGAGTCTGATTATGACCTGCTGTTAGCTCACTCAGTCCTGGGAAGCATATACTGCCTCCCTGTGCCTTGGTCAGGACTGAAATAAGTCCATCAGCAATGGCAGGGTGAAAAATTCACCTTCCCAGGGTACTAAACACTGATGGCCAGGATCTTCTCATGATGATAACTCAGTCCAGTGGAAAAACTGTGACAATTACTTGCAAAAATGAGTAAAATATATTAAGAGGTTTTGGTGTGCCATGGGCTCTGTTAAGGGCTTTACATATAAAACTCTATTTAATCTAAAAAGATATGTTAATATCTCAATTCTGTGAAAGATAACGGAGTCTTAAAAAGATGTATAGAGTTACACAGCTTGGAAATAGTGGTACTGGGTTCATATTCCAGAGCCTAAGCACTAAGCCCTTGTGCTTTACTAATAGTTGATTATTTTTATATAGCTTTTCTTTCATTGATTAAAAACACCTTCTCTTTATTTATTTTTGGCCATGGCACATGGCATGTGGGATCTTAGTTCCCTGACCAGGGATCAAACCCGTGCCCCCAGCTGTGGAAGCGCTGAGTCTTAATCACGGGACCATCAGGGAAGTCCCCAAAACACCTGCTCTTTAAACTGAGGTTTATGACCAAGTACTGGATCTCAAAACTTGTTCCTTAGTTCCTTGCAAAATAGACTGTAAGCAGTGGGAGAAATTCCTCAGTGGTTGTACATATAAATGCATTAAAAAATCAGTTTGGTCACTTGGTCATGTCTGACTCCTTGTGACCCCATGGACTGCAGCATGCCAGGCTGCCCTGTCCATCACCAACTCCCAGAGCTTGCTCTAACCCATATCCATTGAGTCGGTGATGCCAAGTCTGATTAAAAATCAGACCCAAGTAATTTATATAAAGGCAAGAGTTTCCTAATGGAGTCAATGTGAAAAGTTAAACTGATATCAGAAGACCTGGTTTATAATTATCAGTCTATAATTATGCCATCTCTCTTCCTAAGGTGATCATGTTGAGGATCAAGGTGAATTAAATATCAAAATGCTTTGTGAAAAACACTATATAATCATTTATTAGTTTTTCCTCAAACTTACTGTTGGTAAGTAACCAATGAGAATTCAAAGTCACTGAAATAATTCAAGTTGCCTTTTGCTAATGATTCCTCCAAAGAATTATTCCTCCAAAGAATAATTTGATTCTTCTTCAGTTTGACTCAGCCCCATGCCTGAAATATCACAGAGCACATCAATAGCTCAGGAAATGAAGACAAAACCAGGAGGACATTTGGTTTCTAACTGTGACCTTGATGAGAACTGAAAAGTCTTGCCTCACAGGCTATAGAAATACCAGTCCACATGCAAATACCACAAAAGCAAAGGATGAAAACATCTAGCTTTCCAAATTAGTGAAAAATCATGATTTTATAGAGTTGTAGATTAAGGAAACATACCCAATACCTTACACATGCCATTAATACAGACATTTCTGCTGTTGCCGCCTTCAAAGCAAGGGGTACCATCAATGACAGCATCCAGCATTTTCTCGGAAAAGTGGCCATCTATGGGTCGGCAGTAGAGCTCACAAGGACGTGCTGAAGTGAAAGAGAGACAAATCCTCACATGTTAGCTTCCCAGCTCAGCACCCTTCCCCCAGGATTTGTACACAGGACCCCTCCCGCCCAGGTGTCATCAATCTGGAGATTCCCATCTTCTACCTTTCTATGACACATGCTGTAATGGGAACTTCTTTCTTTTAAAGAGGTTTACAACAAATTAAATTGGGAAGACTGCTTTAAAATGCTGTCTTTTGTTACAAATGAGGAGACCTTTCAAGCCAGTATTGAACTGTGCTTATAAAAATAAGGTACTGAGTATCTGGGGTTAACCTAGAAAATAAGTAATAGAAACCAGAGATGCCAGACTCCAGACAAGCATGATGCTTGCCTATTGTTTGCAGCAAAGTAAGCAGGCCACCGCAGGAGATGCTTCCACGGGGGCCAGCTCATTACTAATACCATTGCTGCTGCTGCTAAGTCGCTTCAGTCGTGTCCGACTCTGTGCGACCCCACAGACGGCAGCCCACTAGGCTCCCCCGTCCCTGGGATTTTCCAGGCAAGAATACTGGAGTGGGTTGCCATTTCCTTCTCCAATGCATGAAAGTGAAAAGTGAAAGTGAAGACGCTCAGTCCTATCCGACTCTTAGCGACCCTGTGGACTGCAACCTACCAGGCTCCTCCGTCCATGGGATTTTCCAGGCAAGAGTACTGGAGTGGGGTGCCATTGCCTTCTCCGACTAATACCACTGGCACGATCATAAACCAACCCAACAAATATTCTCCCTTACTCTCTTCAAGAAGTCCTTGAACACAGGTTTACAATCACATAGAAACAAAAGATCTGTGTTTTATCCAAAGCAGAAGCCAACCTGCTTATCACAGTGGTCCCTCCCACCGTGCTAGGTCCTGCATTGAATCCATTTTAAGCTGCAATTTTCTATTCCCTTGTGAATGAAGATGGGTGATCTCCCACATATAAATGTTCTAAAGATTTATTGAACAAAATTCATATCTATTTGGAAGTATTTAGAATAACCAGAAAAGGAGATAACTTTCAAAACATAAATTGCCTTAAAAATTGTAATAGGTAATACATGTACATGCATGCATGCTAAGTTGCTTCAGTCATGTTCAACTCTTTGCCATTCTATGGATTGTAGACTGCCAGGCTCCTTTGCCTGTGGGATTGTCCAGGCAAGAATACTGGAGTTGGTTGCCATGCCCTCTTCCAGGGGATTTTCCATGACCCAAGAATCGAATCCGTGTTTCTTAGGTCTCCTGCATTGGCGGGTGGGTTATTTACCACTAGGACACCTAGGAAACCCTATATGTGTATATATATAATAATAATTCAAATAGTAATTTTCTTTGAATATTATGTCTTGCTTTTTTTTTTTTTAAGTGAAAAATCTAAGATTATCCCCTTTAGAAATGTCCTTTTGGGATCTCTTCTGGGTCTGTCTACTGGGGAAAGTGCTGTTAATTTCTTGGTGTTGTGACCAGCTGAGGGCTTGATGAGACCAGCCTTAGGTCCATTTGCCATGAACACACCTCAGTGTGGATGGGCCCCAAATACAAGACAGTGTGCACACCTCTAGGTATGGATACTCAGGGATGCCACGATCCACGTGGTGAAGAAATAAAAATGTACAGCTTACACAAATCTAACTATGAGCAAAAATCAAACACGGTAACTCGGGAGAAATTTGAGTCACAGCTTCTAAAGCATATGCTCAAAACTCGAAGGAGAAAGGTAAAAGGTAAAAGTGCATAAAGAATACCAACTGATTTTATATAAAGTGCAGTGGATAATTTGTCTGAGAATACAAATGAAGTTAACATGAGTTGGAGAGATCACTCCACAAAGCGCCAACGGCAAAGGACGAGTAGACTCCAGGGTTACTGTAAATCTTCATTCCTGGCAGCATGATTAGTTCTGTCTGCCTGAACTGGAATAGAAGTGCTTAGAGGAACCACCTGGGAGCAATTCTGCTCTTTCAGAGGTGAGAGCATCCACCCAGGTGCGCTGAGTCCAAGTGAGCTGGGAAGCGACTAAGGAAATATCAGGCTGTCGAGCAGGATAGAGGCAGGGGAAGCACTTTAAAATGAGGCTTTGATTTGAGCTTTAGAATTTAGATTTGAGATTTTGTATTGATATCGGGACACATTAAACCCAAAGAGGAAGCACCCCTGAATTATTGTGGAGCTTTTCTAAAGGAATTACCTGTTCCAGCCTGCTGGGGAAGGCTGGGACGAGAGGTGCCTAAACTGAAAAGTGAAAGTCACTCAGTCGTGTCTGACTCTTTGTGACCCCTATTCAGTCCATGGAACTCTCCAGGCCAGAATACTGGAGTGGGTAGCCATTCCCTTCTCCAAGGGATCTTCCCAACCCTGGGACTGAACCCAGGTCTTGTGCATTGCAGGTGGATTCTTTACCAGCTGAGCCACCAGGGAAGCCCAGAGGTGCCTAAGGGTGCAAATTTTAAGAAGACACTCATTCTTAGGGTTGTAAAAATGGGTCCTTGTGGCCAGTAAAACCCCCATCCAAAGGCATTTTGAATTCCAAAGTGGTTAAGTTCCAATGTTTGGTTAGTTATATTCCCTTTGGGCTTGTGCTATTTGACTCACTTCCTGAAGGATAAAACTATTCAGAGATTTGGTGGGTGTTACTTATTTAGTGAGTTAACGGGGATTTTTGCTTGTTAAAATAACCGCCAGTGTATTATCTGAACATTATTTACCAGATCTTGTGCTTTGCAGTCGTTCCGTTATCTCATTCTAACAATCACAACCACCCCAGGATGTTAGTTCTCTTATTATCTCCATTTAGAAGAGAAAATTTTAGGCCCAGAGAGATTAAGTGTTCCAAGAGCTCACAGTATGAGTGACAGAGTAAAAGCTGATGGTTCAGCTTAGCGCTCACTCTATTAGCCCCTAACCTACACACACAGAATTATTTTTAACAAAAAAGAAATGCTTTAATGAGACCTTTCAAGTAACCACTTTTTTGCTCTTAGACAATGCATTTATTCACAGATCACATCTGAGAAACAAACTTGGCAGAACACTCGCCGAACTCCATTTTTAAAATCTTTCATGGGTCTTAAATATGGTGAGGTTATTGATATTTCTCCCGGAAATCTTGATTCCAGCTTGTGCTTCTTCCAGTCCAGCGTTTCTCATGATGTACTCTGCATAGAAGTTAAATAAGCAAGGTGACAATATACAGCCTTGACGTACTCCTTTTCCTATTTGGAACCAGTCTGTTGTTCCATGTCCAGTTCTAACTGTTGCTTCCTGACCTGCAAACAGATTTCTTAAGAGGCAAGTCAGGTGGTCTGGTATTCCCATCTCTTTCAGAATTTTCCACAGTTTATTGTGATCCACACAGTCAAAGGCTTTGGCATAGTCAATAAAGCAGAAATAGATGTGTTTCTGGAACTCTCTTGCTTTTTCCATGAATGATGCTAAAGCTGAAACTCCAGTACTGTGGCCACCTCATGCGAAGAGTTGACTCATTGGAAAAGACTTTGATGCTGGGAGGGATTGGGGGCAGGAGGAGAAGGGGACGGCCGAGGATGAGATGGCTGGATGGCATCACGGACTCAATGGACGTGAGTCTGAGTTAACTTCGGGAGATGGGAGATGGTGATGAACAGGGAGGCCTGGCGTGCTGCAATTCATGGGGTCGCAAAGAGTCGGACACGACTGAGCGACTGAACTGAACTGAACTGAAATATGGTGAGAATCACTAGCCTCTGGAGCCATGACTTTTACAGAAAGCAGAGTCATAAAAATTCATGAAGGTCTAATTTTACCTTGAGAAAGTTACTTAATCTTTCTGTGACTCAGTTCCTCATCTGAAAATTGGGGATAATGATATCTACTTTGCAGGGTAAATGTGAAGATTAAGGCAGAGATTGTATGTCAAGCACTCAGCATGGTACCTGGTGTACAGTAAGTGTCTGACAAGTGACAGTTGCCATAGTTGTTGATTTCACCTCCTTATTGTGACCTGGTGAATTCTGAAGGTCCTTGCCCCATAAGCTAAGCATTTGTCTTTCCAATCCTCTTTCAGAACAGTCAAAAGACCTGTGTTTTGTAACGTTGGCTCAAATTCTCTTTCCCATACATACACAAATCTTTCTTGAAATATCCTCTTCTCCTTCAGATTATTCCATGATGCCATTTCTAATCAATTCTGCACTGATTTCATGCTTTGTTTTACTATTTTCTAAACAATTGCTGTCTTGTCAATTTTGTATAAAGAATTCTACACCCTGCTAGGTCAATAGGTGGCCCCGTGACTTTCCTTTTCTGTGACTGTGGACCTGGGTCAAAGCTGTTCCACTCCTACAATGCCTGTTGAGGTCTCCACAGCTCTGTGCTTCTAAGACTACACATTTTACAATCCCCTCAACCAGGCTGCGATGTCCTCAAGAGCACTGCAGGCATCTGTGCATTGATCAGCTACTACCGCCAAGCACGCTGTGAGAAAGAGGAGCCAGGACACATGCTGATGAGGGCCGAAAGGAGGAAGAGGAGCAGAAATAAGCACAACCTGGGAGTCTCTCCTTCCCACGATCTTTGGAGTTAGAGTCATAGAGGTTCAAATTCCAGCCCTGACGCTTTCATCTTGCCCAGGGCCTTCTTGGTCTTTGCATGGAAGGGACTGTCAGGGAATAACACCCTGAAACCTGGAATAAGGTATCTGGCATACAGCAGTTGTTTTAATGTGATTACCATTAACCTTTCCCAGTGAATACTAGTAGATTATTACACTCAGAAAAGGCTCTTAACCCATGAGTACTTAGTAACAGCCGTGGCAGTGATCAACACTGTTAGGGAGAAACTTCTGGACAGAGTGGCAAACAGATCAACTCCATCCTGAGAGATCATCCACTCAGTTATAAAAATGAGCCTTGAGGGGCTTCCCTGGTGGTCCAGTGGGTAAGAATTTGAGTGCCAATGCAGGGGACCCGGGTTTGATCTCTGATCCGGGAAGATCCCCACACCCTGGTCAACCGGGCCCAGGCACCACAGCTAATGAGGGCTGCATGCCTTAGAGCCTGTGCTCAGCAACAGGAGAAGTCACCGCAGTGGGAAGCCCACCAATGTAACAGGGAGTAGCACTCCCCTCTCTGCAACTAGAGAAAGCCCACGTAGCAACAAAGACCCAGCACAACCAAAAGTAAATTTTAAAAACTATATGACCCAGCAATCCCACTGCTGGGCATACACACCGAGGAAACCAGAATTGAAAGAGACACATGTACCCCAATGTTCATCGCAGCACTGTTTATAATAGCCAGGACATGGAAGCAACCTAGATGTCCATCAGCAGATGAATAGATAAGAAAGCTGTGGTACATATACACAATGGAGTATTACGCAGCCATTAAAAAGAATACATTTGAACCAGTTCTAATGAGGTGGATGAAACTGGAGCCTATTATACAGAGTGAAGTAAGCCAGAAAGAAAAACACCAATACAGTATACTAACACATATATATGGAATTTAGAAGGATGGTAACGATAACCCTGTATGTGAGACAGCAAAAGAGACACAGATGTAAAGAACAGACTTTTGGACTCTGTGGGAGAGGGAGAGGGTGGGATGATTTGGGAGAACGGCATTGAAACATGTATACTATCATGTAAGAAACGAATCGCTAGTCTAGGTTCGATACAGGATACCGGATGCTTGGGGCTGGTGCACTGGGATGACCCAGAGAGATGATATGGAGAGAGTGGTGGGAGGGGGGCTCAGGGTTGGGAACTCATGTACACCTGTGGTGGATTCATGTCGATATATGGCAAAACCAATACAGTATTGTAAAGTAAAAAAATAAAAAATAAATAAAAAATGAACCTTGAACTTAGTGACGGAGGTCAAGGATGTTCGTGGCAGCTGTTTATCCAGGAAGAAACAGACACATCAATTAAGCTGTATTTACATAACGGAAGGCTAATGCAGTCACTAAGAGGAATAAGGTAATAGTGTTCCACTCCATGAGTGGAAAACTAGCAGAACTGGCAAAATATGAGTCCATTTGTGTGTAAATGGAAATCTGCTGTTAACAACGCTTGCCTCTGAGGAGTAAGTGTGCTGGGCTAAGAAGAATTCATTTTTATTTCATTTTATTATATATGCTTGCATTTTAAAATAAGCATATATTTCTTTATAAATAATATCTTGGCCCTCAATCAAGACAATGGGGAAGGTCTCATTCCATGAAGAAAGGCCCTCATTTCAAGACTTCCTTTCACCTTCCTTCTGTGATACTGGATTAGCACATCCTTTATGGTTAGACAGGCTAACTGAAGCACACTGCAAGGAAGAAACATAGATTCCTATGGAACGTAAGTTCAGTGGCCTATGGAGTCTTAAGGCTTCCCTAGTGGCTTAGTGGTAAAGAATCTGCCTGCAGTGCAGGTGCTGCAGGAGATAGGGGTTTGATCCATGGGTCAGAAAGATCCTCTGGAGGAGGAAATGGCAACCCACTCCAGCATTCTTGCTTGGGAAATCCCATGGACAGAGAAGCCTGGAGGGCTACAGTTCATGGGGACACAAAGAGTTGGACAACTGAGCATACACTATGGAGTCTAAGAATACCTAGTAAATAATCTGTGCTAAAAGCAAGAGCAAAACACAGACCCGCTGCTGTGACTCCCAGAACCTGCACACCTATGACCCACTGGTGTGCCCAAGGCCAGAAGGAACCTGTACTTGAAAGCAGCCATTGTGAATTAAAGGCTCAGGGTTCTGAGGCAGTTTTCAAGGCAGCCCTGGAGTCCTGTTTCCCTGCCCTTTCCTCTGGCCTCTGTCTGTCACGGTGTTCTGAGTAATGTCATCAGGTGGGCCTGTGACACAGGGCCCTGAACAAAGGGATAAGAGGAACAATGGATAATCTTAGTTCTCAAAGGTCACCACAACCGTCCGAGAGTCTGTACTAGAAAGCTAACTCACTTCTTCCACAATATCCAGAGTAGAGTGTTTTACCACCTTAGGTACATTCATCTTTCCTCACACATCCTTTTCGTCCAGCTCATGTGGTATTTCCCCTCCAGCTTTTCTATGCATTTACAGTTCAGCTGAGCGAAAATTCCAAAACTAATAGACTGGTGAGCTCTGCCCTCACCCTGTCTGATTAATCCTCCCAAAGGAAGCTGAGGGAACTGAATGTACTCTCTGAATCAAAGGCTGCATTTTCAATTCTGCTGAAACAGGGCAGCCCAACGTTTTTGAATAATGACCTGCAAAAGTGATCATTTAGAAATGAAACTAAAACTTGCTAAGAGGGATACAAATGACTTCTTAGGTCAAGGAAAAGTTTGCAGGCATCTCACGTTCCGTCAGTAGGTTGCAATTTGAGCTTCACCATTTAAAAAAAATCCAGTTTCTAAAATCCATTTACAGGCATGGCTCCTTGGGTATGACTCCTGTGTAGTCACCCAGGGCCTCACACTTGGTTGAAAGCTCTGTTCTCATGTCTTAAAACTCTTAATAATTGTACATCTGCTCTTATGTCAACCCTGGTTTGATTCCTGGGTCAGGAAGGTCCACTAGAGAAAGGATAGGCTCCCCATTCGAGTGTTCTTGGGTTTCCCTGGTGGCTCAGCTGGTAAAGAATCTGCCTGCAATGTGGGAGACCTAGGTTCGATCTCTGGGTTGGGAAGATCCCCTGGAGAAAGGAAAGGATACCCACCCCAGTATTCTGGCCTGGAGAATCCCATGGGCGGCATAGTCCAAGGGGTCGCAAAGAGTCGGACACGACTGACTTTCACTTTTCACCTGTGCCTTCTCAGTGAAGTCTGATGGAACTTTGGGGCACGTGCACGTGCAGAAGAGATCTGTGATGTGTGTGTGCAGCTTCTTGCCAGGTTCTAAGAAATACTAAACCTTAAGCAAAAGGCATAATTTAAAATGTTTTATTGTTTTAACAAGTAACATTTAACTTAAAAAAGAAGCCCAGTTTAAGACCAGGCTCAGATCAGCTTGAGGGGAAAAAAAATGAAACAAAAAGTCCTGACCAAAAATCCAACCCCAAATCAGTCAAATAATTACCAAAACTCTGTAACTTTGGCTGATCTAAAATAGCATTCTTTCACTTTCTGAGAAGGTAATATTGTAATCTCTAAATATATAAAAATACATATGAAACATTAGGAGGTGTTAAAATTAATATCTTCTACTATAACCATAGAAAGGCATGAAAATAGGAATAGAATTGTTCAAAATGAATTAAACCCACTTCACTGATGTTTCAGATGAGGCTGAATGTGGTAATGTTTGCTGTATGTTTATGTTCTTTTACTGAAAATGGTTAGGAACTGTGACACTAAATTTGGACTGGCAACTTAAATTGTTTACCAAACATAATAATTTTGTCATAATGCTTAAATGTTTAAAAAAATTGATTTTCAAAGGCAAGCAACATAAGTTTAACAAACCTAGCATTTGTCATAATACAAGCAGTCACTCGTCACTGGGGCTCTTTTCCTCCCACCATAGCCCCTTGGCTATAAAATCATCTATCTTTAAAAAAAAACGTGAACATCACCGTAGGTAAAATTTTAAATTCAATGCATTGTTCTTAAGATGATGGACTTATCCCCGTCTCTGTTTTCACAGTTGATATTTAGGCTGCAGAGTATAGTCTGGGCTAAGCCTTGGCTCTATTGTATAGTATGAATTTAAGAAGTTATTTATTCTCTAAATCTATTAGCATATCCATAAAAATTAGGTCAAAAACTTAAATTTCCACATAGGATTTTCTTACAGAGTTAAAATTAAGAAAATGCATACAAGTGTTGAATGAAGTATGTGTATAGAACAAATAATGATATAAGTTGAATATAAGCTGTTCTCATTGAAAGAAAGTGTTAGTTGCTCAGTCGTGTCTGACTCATTGCGACCCATGGACATCAGCCTGCCAGGCTCCTCTTTCCATGGAATTCTCCATGTAAGAATACTGGAGTGGGTAGCTATTCTCTTCTCCAGGGAATCTTCCCTGATGCAGGGAATGAACCTGGGTCTCCTACATTCCAGGCAGATTCTTTACCAACTGAGCCACCAGGGAAGATGTCTGTTCTCGTTATCAGGTAGTGATAAGTTTTTCTGTAAAGCAGCAAAAAAATGTGCTGCCTTGTTTTAAAGGGCAGCAGTTTATTTTCCCTGCATAACAGAAATTTGGGGGCTATCCTCCTTCTATCTCCCTCTTGGCTGTCTGAGCGTGGTTGCAAAGGGACAAGCAGCAAGAGAAGAGTGAAAGGCAGAAAGATGGGATTGGGGCTGAGGGCAGCTGCGTCAAAACCATTAAAATCCTTCTCAGAGGGCTGACCCACTGAGGCTGCCCTCTTTATCTCTTTGGCTGGAACTGGGGCTCCTGGGAATACAGATTAGCAAGCCTTCTACTTTTCCCTTTTCAATCGTAGAGGAAAGTGAAGGGGAGGGGGGCTGTGAATGGTTTTGAGGTGTCCACAAACATCATCCTTATTATTCCATCATTTTCCCTCCTTAAGCCACAGATTCCTAGTTTGTGAAATGAGAGCCATCTGGCTAGATCTCCTGGGACGTTCACCACATTCTCATTCTCATTTAAACACTGGGTATTCATTGCTATGAATGAGCTTTCTCTCTTACGGCAGCTACTCTCTAGTTGCAGTTCACAAGCTTCTCATTGCGGTGGCTGCTCTTATGGCACATGGGACCCAGTGGTTGTGATGCATGACCAACTGTGGCAACTCTGAAGGTCCTTCCAGCTGTAGAGCTCCCCATGAGGGTGGAGAAGCCCTCAGTTGAGACTGCACTGTGGCCCGCGTTCTGTCTCTGCCTAACCCCTTTTCCTTCCCTCTTCTGCACCTGTTGAACTTCCTACATGCTAGTATCCGTCTCAGAATCTGTTTCCTAGGGAACGTAACTGCAACAATTCCTTAAATATGTTCCTGAAAGATCCTATTTCAGGAGATACAGACTGAGGCCTGACCTCATGTCAGATCCTTCACATTGGCTGGAAACCTCACTGGCAGCAAGCATTACTAGGGCTGAGATATTTAGAAGCAACAACTAAAAAATTAGCCTTAATGAGGAGTTAGTTGGAGGTTCTGAGAAAAACATCCAAAAAAGGAAGAAGGATTCCAAGAAAGTGATAGCGCCAAAATAAGGTCTTGGCCATCCCCTAATAGAAGATGAAGGACATAAACATATTTCTGATTAACATAGGCTAATCAAGTCCCTAAGAATCTACATAAATTAGTGTAAGTATCTAAGCTTCTTAATCAAACAGACTTTATTCTTCAATTCCACCTCTATTATATAAGACTCTATAACCCTGACTAAGTTTCTGTTCTCTCTGTGACGAAGTTTCTTCATCTCTGAAGGATGAGGATGGGGGTTAGTGACAAAACATATAGCTACATCTATTCATGCTGGTGCTCCCATGAATGCAATCAAGGGGAGTTTGGCTGCCTTTTTTTCTTCCGGCTAGGAGAGCT
Organism: Oryx dammah; assembly: GCF_014754425.2. Lineage (NCBI taxonomy): Eukaryota > Metazoa > Chordata > Mammalia > Artiodactyla > Bovidae > Oryx > Oryx dammah. The sequence goes on from NW_024070204.1 coordinate 31,353,586, forward strand.
GGTAAAGAAAATGCCTATACTGGAAAGTAAGTTGATCTAAATTAGAACTTTTCAAACCCTTTAGGCAGAAGAATTATTTTTCTTTTTTCAAGTAAGATCTTGCAAATAAAGCAGATAAAAAAATCAGAATTTTATGAAGCATAAATTTTGTAAGTTCAAGTATATAATGCTTAAGAATAGTTCAGTGGGATCCAAAGAGACTATTAACATGAACAGAAAAATTTGAAATCAAGTTTACAGATGGCAGTTACAGACTTATATGGTTGCAGCACCTAATTTTTTTCTATGGGTTTTTTTGTTTGTTTGCACATGCGTGAAGTTGCTTCAGTCATGTCTGACTCTGCAACCCTATGGACCATAGCCCGCCAGGCTCCTCTGTCCATGGGTGGGGATTCTCCAGGCAAGAATACTGGAGTGGTTGCCATGCCCTCCTCCAGGGGATCTTCCCAACCCAGGGAAAGAACTCAAGTCTCTTAAGTCTCCTGCATTGGCAGGTGGGTTCTTTACCATTAGTGTCAACTTTTATTTGTTTGCACAGCATTGAAAAATCTTGACTCACACAAACGGCTGTAAATGATATGATAACAGTTTAAAACAACTTGATCTGTAATCTCAGGATATTTCACAATTGAATTGTGTTGATGAGAGACTTTTATTCTAAGGTCTGTAGAAAACCAAATTAATATGTATAAGTTAATATACTGATGGTTTTCAATATGTTAAAACAACATATACAATTTTTTGAATGTAAGCATTATTCCTTACTACATTTTTAAAAACTAATTTTTCAATTAAATTGATTTTTTAGAAAATGAAATTAGAACCAAACATTTTTGGAAGCCCTGGAACAGAATTTGAAAACTAAAAGGTTTGATGGAGTCTCTTTGCTTATTCCAAATGTTTGAATCTGTGATGATTCTTCTGCCATTGGCTGCTTAGCAAATCTGCCAAAACTCTGCTGTACATTGAGTTTATCCTCTGGAGGCTTTTAAGGGAAGCCTGGGAAGGTATAAAGTACTCACTGCCTGGCACAGATCGAGTGCTCTGCACAGAGCTGTTGTCATGAACACATCGTTGTCACCAAGACTGCCCATCAACTAAGCAACTAATAGCAACTCTGTAGTACAGAGTTTAATGGGGGGACAGAAGTCAGTGTGTTGGTCAAGGTGGTAGCTACTCAGTTTAGACCTCAAATAATATCACAGGAGCCTGTAAGAAAACCACTGAGATGGAGAATGGAGGCGTGCAGCCCAGGCAGACGAATTAAGCAGATGGCACTCAGTATAATTCCCTCACACGGTATACACAGTCTCAATACCAGTTACAGACGCAAAACAATCACTCCAAAAGCAAATGAAATTTGTGTCTACTTTTATAACTCTCATTTCTTTAATATCTACTGCTATGTTATGCAAAAAGGAGGCATGCAATTTGTTGCTGTTCAACACTAAGTTGTGTCCAATTCTTTGTGACTCCATGAACTGCAGCACCCTAGACTTCCCTGTCCGTCACTGTCTTCCTGAGTTTGCTCAAACTCATGTCCATTGAGTCAGTGATGCCATCCAACCACCTCATCCTCTGTCATCCCCCCTTCTCCTCCTGCCCTTAACCTTTCCCAGCATCAGGATCTTTGCCAATAAGGAGGCTCTTCACATCAGGTGGCCAAAGTATAGGAGATTCAGCATCAGTCCTTCCAATGAATATTCAGGGTTGATTTCCTTCAGGATTGACTGGTTTGATCTCCTTGCTGCCCAAGAGACTCTCAAGAGTCTTCTTCAGCACCACAGTTCAAAAGTATCAATTCTTCAGTGCTCAGCCTTCTTTATGGTTCAACTCTCACATCCATACATGACTACTAGAAAAACCATAGTTTTGACTATACAGACCTTTGTCAGCAAAGTGATGTCTGCAGACAATCATTGCTTATAAATCAGTGAAAAGTTAAGCTGAATCAAATCTTTTTATTCTAAATCCAGCTACTTGAGCCATCAGAGTCCAACAGACACAAATCCAACCCTGAATCTGGCAGGTGTGGGGACTCCAAACTAAGCACCTGTCACAACACTGAGGCAGCTATGCCATTTTAGTTCTGCTCATTCAGGGTCTCTAGTACTACAGATGCAACTAGTTCTATCAACAAAGCAGAGTTTCCAAAATATACGTATAGGTAGTACCAACTGGCTATACCTTTCATCACTATTTTTTTTTTTTTTTGCACCCACATGAGTATATACAAGAGCTTTTCTGTATTCATGTGCTTAGATCAGGAAGTAAAATTGCACCAAAAACCAAATGACTCACTCCTCTAGAGCATGAATAATACTAAACAAAGGGAGACAAGGAGCAGATGTTGCCCATGACAACCAACAGCCATCAGGGTATTCTGGAGACACAAAATAGGAAAAGCACTTTTTTTCAAAATCAATTCACTGTATCATTTTCCTAACAGTCCAAATATGTAATTTTCATTCATTGGCCGATACCTGGGAGTCCTCTTGTGTTCTATTAAACTGGATTTCAGAAACTTAACAATCTCACACAAAAGAAATGGGGTTACTTTTCACTATGTTGTTTCAAATTTCCTTAACTCAGGACCATCTTTTCTTTCATTCTCTATTGGAATAACAATGAAGAGCACAGATCCTCTTTGATGCTATGGTTAAAGGTCAATGATTTTTCCTCATTTTCAGAAGAAAATGTGTCACTGGTGCTGATTCAGGAGAAACACTGCCAAGGCTGCTGCTCCATTATCCAACTACGCTATGCCCTCATCCTCTGATGTGTATTATTTAGAGGCTTGCCTTTACATTTTACCCTTATGTGGCACTAGTGGTAAAGAACCCGTGGGCCAGTGCAGGAGACATAAGAGACACTGGCTCTTCCCCTGGAGGAGGGCATGGCAACCCACTCCAGTGTTCTTGTCTGGAGAATCCCATGGACAGAGAAACCTGGCAGGCTATCGTCCATAGGGTCACAAAGGGTCAGACATGACTGAAGTGACTTAGCACGCATGCATATTGTCCTATAGATACAAAATGTTGATTTCTGGCCAGAGCTGGCTCTCACTCATTTGTGATCAAGTTTCTCATTCATTTTCTTCTTTTTTTTTTAATGCTGGGTGCATTCTTTTTTTTTTTTTTTTTAATTGGAGGCTAATTGCTTTACAATATTGTGGTGGTTTTTTGCCATACATTCACATGAATCAGCCATGGGTGTACATGTGTTCCCCATCCTGACCCTACCTCCTACCTCCCTCCCCATCCCATCCCTCAGGGTCATCCCAGTGCACCAGTCCTGAGCACCCTGCCTCATGCATCGAACAGGAACTGGTGATCTATTTCACATTTTCTACCACCTTGTCTTGCCTTGTGCTTTTCTCTTCTCACTGGGAACTGCTGACTCTACTTTGAATGCCTTCCCCTTCCTTATTGCAGGAGAAGGATGACACATGCTTAAGAATTGTCAACTGCTTCCTTGGAAGACTTTTTTGAAATTACTCCACACTCATAATGACCTTCTTTTCTGAGTTTCTGTCAAAATTAAATTCAATTCCACACACTCATCAATAAGCGCTCCCATTAGTGATTAGTTCCTGTGTCCCAACAAGCCCCAAATATTGCTTAGTTGTACCTCAGCTGTTTTGAAGTGAGTCATCATGTTTGATAAAATTCTCTTCTAACTCCCACGGAGCTTGGCAGGGAGTTGGAATATTCACCTTCAACATTTACTGATTCACTTAACCAGGTCAGTGTCTCCACCTCTTAAAATATGAAACTCTTGATGGCACAACTCTCCTTTTTTCTCTGTACTGCATCATAGTACCCTGACAGATAAATGCTTTCTGATAATGGCTGTGACCCTCGATTTGGAATATTCCATTACAGCTCCTTACCTGGATTAAAAACCGGAAACCAGTGGTAGAATTCATTCCTGTAGGGAACAGTGTCAAACTCGCTGCACTGCATCTGCCGAAAAGTGGGCGTATCTGGGCGACAGGGGTGGATGTTGCACAAGCGATAGCGTTTTCTTTCTCCAGTGCAGTATTTCCCTCCGAACTTTGGTCTACACGTGAAACACACAAATTGTTCTTTAATTTCCTTAAAGGCCAGTATTTTATGTTAAAAATGCTCTGTCCCTCCTTATCTCCACTTCTGTCTTTTCTCTTTTATCTACTGTACACATTCTTCTCTGGCTAACTTTTATGATTACCTTCATTATTTTAGTTTCCTGTTGAAAAACCTATAATGGCACCCTGTGACCATAGGATACAGTCCAGCCTCTTAAGCATGATGCCATTCAAGGCCATCATGATCCTGACTTAGCTCACCTGGACACATTTTCTTCCCACATTCCTTCTCATTTGCACACTGCTCCCACGATACCAGCTGACTTGTTTGCTTTTTTCCCCCCTGTGCTTCTAGATTTCCACTCTTCTCTAAATGTCTACATACTGCCCATCCTTTAAAGCCAAATAACTGTTATTTCCATCTCCATCATGAATTCTATCTGAATTCCTGCCCGAAGTAATCTCTTCCTCCTCTGGATAACATTTCGTTATCCAGCTGAAGGCACTTTCTACACTTATCACACCCAAAGATAATTCTTTAACCAAGGCAGTTCACATTCATTGATTCCCTGTAGGCAGGACTAAGCATTGTACTTTACAGTTGAGGCTAGGCTGGTAGTTTCCTGTCTGTGATGATGAAGTGATACTCTACGACTTGGCAGCTCTCCAATTCATTTCCATCTAAGAGCCTTTTATGAGCCAAGACAGCTGACCAATATAAATCAAGGCTATAGTGTCAGCATAGGCTGGTCCGGCACTGACCTGAATCTGTGACTGTATTTTTATTGACCTTCTCAATGAACTTAAGCAAACCAGCTACTGAGATCAGATATGATCACTCTATGGAGTCACCCAGGGAGACTCTATTACAAACTGTAGCCTCTAAGATGCGAGTTAGGACCATTTTTTTCCCCTCAAGCCAAGTTAGGGGATCATCTTTCATTTCCTCAACAGGAATGTCCCTTTTCTGACAACCACAGATTGCTGACTATCCTCCCAAGAAGGCTCAGCACTGGCAGTGGCTGATACACAACACTGACCACAGATCTTGGAGCAAATTGCCTATATTTCCTGATTACAAGAATGGAAATAGTTTTTCTGATCACATTGAAACAAATTATAAAATAAAGATTTTCTGTAAAAAAATTCTATAAGAAATTCTTGATTTTGAATTTTTGAAGCCACAGGAACCTGGTGTTTTAACAAAAAATAAGATTTTTAAACAATTTTGCCCAAATCCTTCAAATGAACACTTAATTATAGGCATGGGAAATGATAAAGATGTCACAGTAACTACCATTTACTGACAAATTTATGTAGTAGTTAGTGTGTTGAGTTATTCATAGATATTAACTTATTAACCTTTAGGAGAAATTACATATATAATTATATATACAGTTTATATGTGTATATATACATGCACATATATATATATACACACAGTAATATGTTATAATAAAAAGGATGTAAGATTTAGAACTGAGATACTGGTGGAATTGTTTTAATATATATCATTTGCCTTTTAAAATATGTGACTGTTACTGTTCAACACAGACTAATGTAAATTTAGATAAAAGAAGTTTAAAACATTTTCTACTTATAGGAATCATCATATATACACTGCTAAAAAATTATACTTAGGAACTAGTCTACCAGCAAAAAAAAGAAATTAAGAATGTACTATATATATTTGGAAATCAAGAAAACAGAACATTTCACATAAAATATCATTATGCAAACTTAAAATATAAAAAATTTAAGCAATTTGATTAAAAAATTGAAAGCAACTTGTGAAATAACTTCTATGAAATCCTTAACAGGCTAATACAGAACTCTGAGGTTTACAAAATTCTTATTCAAAACATTAAAAATAATCATCCTCAAAAAATGTGCCAAGCTATATATAATTGGTTACCCAAGAGAAGAAAACTATTTTTATAAGATTATACATTAATTATAATGGAAAGAAAGCTGTGTCTTGTCAGTAAAATTGGGTGTGATAATCCTCACTGATGGAATGGGGTTATTTAAAAGGACTTAATCGTATTTTCTTCTAGAGACCTTCACATGGAGTGTACTTTAAAAATTTTTTTGTTTATTTCTCCAAATGATGATATCAGTTTAGTTACCTAAGTTCAAATCCAGTACCAAGCCAAAATGAGACAAAGCAAGAAATAAGAAAAGCAAAACTTTTTTCTTCATGCTCTATGAGTCTTCCTTCTGGCTCTCTTTGTCTTTGGGAACTTACTTAGTTTCCTTGGAGAGCCTTGGCGTCACTGACATCACCCCATCTACAACTGGTCTCTTAGTGCTCAAGGAAGGAAGAAAAACATCTTTGACTTGACTTACTCAGGGTTGTTGCAGAGCCTCTCTGCACTCTGGGCTCCAGCTCCACAGGTCCTGGAACAGTGGGACCAGGGTGACCAGCGGCCCCAGCCTCCAGGAATGCTCTCTGGTTTTTTGCCCACTGTGATACACTTTCCAGCCATACACCACTGAAAACAGAAGCGACAGGAGATGCATATGTCAGAAAGGTTCCATAACAAGCTGACTCAGGAACCCTCACAGCCTGAACCCAGTTCTTCCTGATCAAGCAGACTTCCTACAGTCACACATCAGATGCAGAACAAAGAGCGTCTCATAAAAGAATTTCCCTTGAGAGTCTTGGGTTTTAGAATCAGAGAATTTCAGGAATTAAAGGGAATGTTATGTTCCTAGTTGCAGTGGAAGGAGTATGACTCGAAGTGTGACTGGCAGACTTGCATGCCAGAATGTCAGCTTCCTTTATTAAGAAAATTTTGCTATGGAAAGCATGTCAGCTGAGTATGCTTAGTAACATAACTGTTCAGTAATATAATTGATTTACTTTCTGATGCAAGCTTCCTATCTTGTTGAGAACCATAACAAACATTTTGTAAACTGGCACCAGGATAGCACTCCTCTACAGCCTCTATGGGTATTTAATGTTTGCAACGGATAACTCATCCCCTCTGTAAAAAATCTGCTCCTTGCTGAAAAACCCAAGTTGTTACAGAAGTTGCAGTTCTTTCTAATATCAAGAAAAATTTCTGCTCTCCTATAACTCTTTGCATTGTTTCCAGTTCTAATATTTCAAGTGGCTCAGGAAAAACTCTACTCTCTCCCTCTTCAAGGGACTCCCTCAACAACTATCAGTTTAGGAGGCTGAACACACAAAAAAGGAAATAAGAAATGCAAGCTGGTTGTTAGAAATGGCCACATTTCACAGAGGATCTGGGTGTGTTTCATCTGCTTGCCTCCTCTTCCTCATTATTTCTAGTGACTGTGGATTTTGATCAAGCTCTATGATCTTAATGATGAGTCATGACATACTCAAGCTACATGAAGATACCCACTAAACACATATATCCTAGGCCCACACAAACCCAAACTGTGCTCTTGAACAGCATGTATTACCCTGTCTTCAGGTAGTCTGGACATCTAACATCTCTGAGTTCTTGGGTATGGGTAGGACTTTAAGAAATGCAGTCATGTCAGATGGTGAACAGGCTTCCCAGGAGGCTCAGTGGGTAAAGAACTCACCCGCCACTGCAGGAGACGCAGGTTCGATCCCTGTGCTGGGAAGATCCCCTGGAGGAGGGCATAGCAACCCACTCCAATATGCTTGCCTGGAGAATCCCTGGAGGGCTACAGTCCATGGGGTCACAAAGAGTCAGACACAGCTGAAGCAACTGAGCAGGCACACATGCAGATGATGAGCAAGAAGATAACATATGGTCTGAAATCAGCATCTTTGGAAAGAAGAAGCCACTGACTTGTCCTTCTCAATGTTCAGTACGAAAGTGAAGTGTTAGTCACTGAGTCGTGTCCGAAATTTTGCCACCCCATGGTCTGTAGCCCGTCAGGCTCCTCTGTTCACAGTATTTCCCAGGCAAGAATACTGGAGTGAGCTGCCATTCCCTTCTTCAGGGGATCTTCCAGACCCAGGCATTGAACCCAGGTCTCCCACATTGCAGGCAGATTCTTTACCGTCTGAGCCACCAGGGAAGCCCCCAGTGTTCAATATGGAGTGGAAGAAAAGGTTAAAGTGAAGGTCGATGATAAGCTCAGCAGATATTACTGATCCCAAACTCCACAAAAGTTCATCAGGGAAAGGTGGGCCAGATGTTGTGTAATTGGAGTGTGGCTTGGGTCTCAGCCCTGTCTCCCTAGTTACCTGTCCCACGTGCAGGCTCAAGAGGAATAGTGGAAGTGGAGTCCTTTCCTCTGTCAAGTCTGACTGTATGATGATCCCCATTCACCCAGAAACAGCTCCTCCCCAGGGCCTCCTCCCCAGCTCTGCCCAAGAACATAAGCCCCTATCCCCACCTTCCTTCCTCAGCCTGGCACCCCACTGACACCTCACCTTCTTCTCACCACACTGAGTCCCGTCTGCAGCAGCGTCCAGCTTGGAGCGACAAAATCCCTTCACCGAGCACCACAGCGTCTGGCAAACATTCTGGAAAACAAACATGAGACTGAGCTTTTTTGTATTTTTCAAAACATGCACAAAAGCATTTCTACAATGATGTAATCTACACAGGTTCATCCACATACCTACAATAAATGCTACGGGTGTTACTGAGTAAGACTGATGAAAAGTGATCCCTCAAGAAACCTCAGTTTAAACTTAATCTGAACATTGTTATTATACACAAACAGTTGGCTGTAAGCCATTCTCGGCCATATGGAAATGGAAGATAAAACACATTTGCCAAGAGTTGAATTTCTATTTGTGTGGCACAGTATCCACTGTTCAATGCCCTCAGGAAGGATCCTGACTGTTGCTTCTTGATCTGCATACAGGTTTCTCAGGAGGCAGGTGAGAGGAGGCAGGAGTCTAGTATACCCATCCTTTTAAGAATTTTCCCCAGTTCATTGTGATCCACACAGTCAAAGGCTTTAGCACAGTAAATGAAGCAGAAGTAGGTGCTTTTCTGGAATTCTTTGCTTTTTCTATGATCCAATGAATGTTGGCAATTTGATCTCTGGATCAAATAGTTCAAAGGTAATAGTAAGGAGAGGTAATGAGAGATGGAATCAGGAGAGCAGTAATAAGAATGAAGAGACAGGACAGAGCCACAGATTCCATCACAGGTTAAATACCAGGGCTTGACTTATCACTTATATGTTGAAAATACAGAAGAATGAATAAGGGATAAATCTTATTCCTACCTTGGCTTCTGGAGGTGCTCAGCAACCAGACAGGAAATTTAGGAAAGGAAGCAACTTCAGGGATTAAGTTGGTTGCTATGGTGTCTGCAGGTGTGAATCACTGTGATTCTTGAAAAGCACTATAGCATTTTCTTAACCACCAGCCAGTTGTAAAGGATACCAAAGGTGGGTCAAAGAATATGAATGACCTCAACTTCAATCCTTCTACCTTACAGACATCTTGCCATGAGTAGAAAGTTTCCATTTCTGGATCTTTGAAAGTGAAAGTTGCTCATTTGTGTCTGACCCCTTGTGACCCCACAGATTACACAGTCCATGTAATTCTCCAGGCCAGAATACTGAAGTGGGTAGCCTTCTCCTTCTCCAGGGGATCTTCCTAACCCAGGGATCGAACCCAGGTCTCCTGCATTACAGGCAGATTCTTTACCAGCTAAGCCACAAGGATTTGCCAATATTTCCCTGGCCCTCATTTAGTGTGTTGGATCTCAAGCCCTGCACATACCCGCCAGAGGCACCTAGATACCCAATACTTACTTCTACTTCCTGGCAGAAGGTAGCATTGGGGCCATACTGCAGCTGGCATTGGTGGTGAACATCATAGATCACTCCAGGGGCAATGATGTTGGACTTCAAGCCTTTCTTTTGGGGGATGTCATCCAGACAGAACCCCCAGCCTCGGCTGAAAACAAGTGAATAGAAATGAGAGCAGTGGCTTATAATTTCCTTCTAAATGAAAGGTTTAGTTTTTCATTCAAGAAAATCTTCTATTTCTCTAGTGCTCTATGTCCTTTAAGACAACTTTATTTCTACTAGGCCCAAGGTAAGAGTTGTCTAAAAGGAAATGCAAATCACAATCCCACACCGTATGCTCAGATGTGATCTAAGAAATATTTACAAGCAGTGGTAAAATGAAAAAAAATTACATTACCCCCAATGGGGTATGGTGACAACATCTGACTTGTCCTAGTCATTCTTGCCAGTCCCCCAGGGACTTAAACTCACTCTTGGATCATAAAGAGCCCCTTTCAGATGAAAACAAGCTGAAGGAGGGTTGGGGGAGACAGAGTGTTCACCTGGCTGAAGCTGGAGACAGAACCCACCTGGATCTCAGGGTCAGGGAGCAGAAGCGAAGTTACCTGTTACTGTTACAACCCTGAGACTGTGACCTATGAGAGGAACTGAGGCTTTTCCAGGTCTTGGGTAGAACTCAAAGTGACTTCCGGTGTACAGAGCCCTGAGTGAGGCTATGCTGAGATGCGAAGTCACTTACTCCAGGAAGCGGGTGATATAGTCCTTGCTGCACTTGGACCATGTCAGCGGGGCGGGATTGTACTGCAGCTGGCGGGACATGATGTACAGGTGCCTGCCCACGGGCTCACAGTCGTTTTCCTTCCCATCATGCTGGATGCCAAAGCTGCAGGGAAGCACGGAGCACAAGGATATTAAAGAGGCAGGAATGAAACAGGAAGAAAACCACAGTTCCTCCAAGGTGAAAATAACCCACAGTGAGCCACCTTTGTATAGAAGGCATCTGATTACAAAGTGGGACTTTGAAGTTGGAGGGGGCTAGCTAATTTTCAACTAGAAAGCACAGGAAACATTTTAGGCATAGTTTTGTTTCAAATATACAACCCTGGGAGCCGTGTGGCTAATCCAAAAACTTCCGTTTGGCAGAAAGCTAAAAGCTTCCAGTTTGGCTTGGCTTTCCATGAGACTACAGTCAAGAGGGCAAATCTTGCCTCCAGCTGTCTTCTTTCTCCTGCTGTAGCAACTGTAGCACAAAAGAACAAAAACTTCCTTTTGCTTTTTCATCATAATTTACTGAAGAGCATGAATGGCAAAGCCTATGGGAGACTTTTTCAGAAGCTGCAAGCTTGGAATGGATGGATTTCTTTCCAGTATCATACAAGTCTTTCAATATATAGACATTAGGGAGCACACACAGTCTAGTGGGCTTCCCAGGTGGCATGAGCAGTGAAGAACCCACTTGCTAATGCAGAAAACGTTAACAGATGTGGGTTTGATCTCTGGGTTGGGAAGATCCCCTGGAGAAGGGAATGACAACCCACTCCAGTATTCTTGCCTAGAGAATTCCTTGGACAGAGGAGACTGGTAGGCTACAGTCCATGGGGTCGCAAAGAGTCAGACACAACTGAGTGACTAACAATTTTACTTTATCATTGTCTAGCTGGCTTATTTTCCTTTTTTAGATGAGAGCTTGAGATTTGTCAAAAGTCACAAGCTAGTTCGTGACAAAGCTAAGTGTTCTGCAGACCTCTGTGCTCCTAAATCAGTGCTCTTGTCAGTGGCTCATTGGGACAGCTCCCTGACCTCCCATTGCCAGGGGTAACCAGGTGAAGCAGCCTTGAAAGGCCCTAAAATGCTTAACTGACCCCCATGGCAAGGAGCTGCCTGGGAAAGAAGCTGACTGAGAAGTGTGTTTATACGCCGAGACCTCAGGATCACTGCCAAGATGCTTTCTGAGTCCCCATAAGACCTGTCTCTGTTGGAGTCTGCAGTTGGACGATTGCAACCTGGAAATCTTGGCTCCACTTTGCAAATTTGAACAGAGGAAACTATGACCTTTTACTCTGCTGGTGAAATGCAATTCCTCCGACAGGAAAGCTCATATCCAACTTTAATAAAATCTCCTGATCAACATTAGCAACACTTGCAGAAAAAAGTCTTTGTGGGATTTAGAAATTTTCTTGTATTATTTTTAATGCATTAAGATGTTATCACTTACAGACTCTGATCACATTCCACATGAATACAAAATTCACAAAGGAGTCACAGAATTAATCTACCAAGCTCTTTATTCACTCAACCACAAAGAATTTAATTCAATGAAAGTTTTTTTTTTTTTTTTCTGAGCAGGCCTTCCCCAGGCTGTTGAAAATCCAGTCCTACCCTGTTCATTAAGTATTCTACACGTTCACCTGTTTAATAATTAGGAAAAATCTTAAACAAACATGGTTCTAAAAATCTCCATTAATAATGGCTTTTCTAGGATCAGCCATGACAAGCCAGATGTCTGGATCTTACATACGTTATGCTAGTCACTCAGTCCTGTCCAACTCTTTGTGATTCCATGGAGGGATTTCCCAGGCAAGAATACTGGGTGGGTTGCCATTTCCTTCTCCAGGGAATCTTCCTGACCCAGGGATCGAACCCAGGTCTTCTGCATTGCAGGCAGATCCTTTACACTGAGCCACCAGGGAAGCCTATCCTATATACTGGGTGACTTCAAACCTACCCTCTAAATACATCAGCTCCCCCAAAGCTCATGTTGCTCCATCTAAAGTTTTCAGTTCACTAAGCATTCCCTTCTCCAGCTCTATCACTCCTCTGTGCTTCCATGCAACACAAGAAAAGCAAAGCTACTAAACAAAGGTTCCTCTGGACATGTCTACTCTCTCTATATGAGGGGAGAGCTCAAGTCATATGGCATCAGTGGGTCAGTGAAAAATGAGAGACAGGAAAAGTACACGCGGTCAGAGGGATGAAAGGTGTTTCCAAGAAGCTACTTCCTAGCAAGTGGAATGAACCTCAAAAGGAGTTTGGAGTAAGAGCCTACTACAGGCTGAAACAACTCACTGGCTGGTGAATTAGCCTGCTTTCCTACATCTTGGTTTTACAATTCCTGCTAGATGGGTTTATGAAAATTACAGACATGAAATAGCGAGCTAAGTTACTACCTGAATCTTAGGGTATCACTTGGTCAGACATTTCTTGCTTTTTACTATTCATTTTATGGTGGAGTAGAACCAGCAGAGAACAAAAACCATGAACGTATGAATGTAAGCTTTTCTAACTCATTCAGGAAATACCAATTTGGCGTATGCAACAAGGAAAGCTCTATAAGTGAAATAAATGGAATATCCCAATCCAGAAGAATGGGAAATACTGGATGGAGGTTGCGTTGCAAGTGTTCATCTCTATCATATTTTCATTACTTCAAGGGAAAGGATGCTAGGTCTCAGAGAGGTTTTTAAATTTCCTTCTGGAATTCCATCTTCATTTTGGTAATTCACCTATTAAGGGATGAGAGCTTAGGTATGGACGATGGATATAATCTAGGCTTCTCATAAATGGAAATTAAAAGGTTTTTTTTTTCTCAAAATAAAAATGCAATTATTTAGGCCAAAGCACCAGTTAGTTAACTTCACTTTCTATTTTAAATCCTATGCAATCAGTAATGAAATAAACAAGTTTTCAAGAACAATGGAGTATCTTTTTTATTAAACTATAGTGACTATCTTAGGATAGTGGCTTATTATATTTTTATTTTTCTGGCACCAGGCTGTTTCATTGATACACCCAGTTTTTCTCAGTTTGGTCCACAGCTAGTTAGAACTTTATATCTAAAAAGAGAACTGAATATTTCAGAAGCATCTTGTAATATAAACAAATTTCTCAGGGTACTCCTAAAGTCTTCTCTTCTTCAGTTTTGTGTCTTACCAAAGTATTTTTTCTATCACTCAAATTCAAACTTATATGTCTTTCTTCAACTTTGCTTTTCTTTCCCCTTTTTTTTTTTTTTTTGTTTTCAGTCATGCCACTTGGCTGGCAGAATCTTAGTTCTCTGATTAGGGGATCAAACCTGAGCCCCCAACAGTGGAAGAGCAGGGTCCTAACCACTGAACTACCAGGGAATTCCCCAATTTTGTCTTTCCTATCAGTGACCCTAAACTTTTTTGCCATTGAAAAGATAGTGCTTTATTTAGGTCAACTGTACATGGCCCAATGCCCTCTTTTAAAATTTAAAAATTTAATTCATTATATTTACATATTAAATTTATATTATTATATCCTTATAGATTCAGATGCAAGTTGTAAATAAATAATACAAAGAGGTCCCATGTACCCTTTACCCACTTTACCCTCATGGTAACATCTTACAAAACTATAATACAATATCACAGCTAGGATGCTGATGTTGATATAGTCAAGACACAGAACATTTTCACCTGGTGGAATTCCTCATATTGCACTTTGTAGCCAGACCTACTTTCTAGCCCTCCCCCATCCCCTTCTTAAGCTCTGGCAGCCACTAATATGTTCTCTATTTAGATATTTTATTATTTCAATAATGCTATATAAATGGAGTCTTACAGTATATAACCTTTGGGGATTAGTCTTTTTCACTGAGCATAATTGTCCAAAGATTCATCAAGGTCACTGCATGTATCAATAACTGGTCCTTTTTCTTGCTGAGTAGTATTCCATGATATGGATCCATCACAGTTCATTTAACCATTCACCACATTGAGTTGAAACAACCCCTGGGTTGCTTCCAATTTGGGGCTATTAAGATTAAGCTTCTATAAACTTTCATGTATAGGTTTTTAAAATATAAACATACATCTTCACTTCTTCTTGATAAATGCCTAGAGTACAACTGCTGGATCATAAGTAGTATCAGTTTACTTTTTAAAAACTGCCAAAATGAATTGAGGATAAAGGACCCATTCTTTGAACATAAGTGAGCACTTGAGAATGTCTTATCAAGCAAGTCTTCTCCACCTTTCTTCCACTTGGGCATCCCATTGCTGAGAATGCCTTGAGCAATCATTTCTCAGTTTGATCCAGTTATATTGCTTGACACTGCTTGACTAGAGATGCTGCTGACACCAGTGACTTTATTCAAGGCCACAAGGGACAATCCTTCCATGTACCAGGCCTGAGGGTGCCTATACATTTGCACATAAGAATAATTTTCACTTTGACAAGTTATTATAAACATGCCAATAACTATGGCCTGGTCTTTTCAGTATTTTGTCCTCAATTTTATTTAATTAGAAGTCACTTAACCTCTCTGTATTTGAATTTTTGATAATGGGCTTCCCTGGTGGCTCAGAGGTTAAAGCGTCTCCCTCTAATACAGGAGACCTGGGTTCGATCCCTGGGTTGGGAAGATCCCCTGGAGAAGGAAATGGCAACCCCCTCCAGTATTCTTGCCTGGAGAATCCCATGGACGGAGGAGCCTGGTGGGCTACAGTCCATGGGGTAGCAAAGAGTCGGACACGACTGAGCGACTTAACTTAAGTCACTTAATCTCTCTGTATTTGAATTTTTGATAATTAAGGATACTATGCTGTAGCACATTTATCTCCCAGGGCTTTTTGGTAAGGATCAAAGAAATCACAGTACCTAATCATATCTACTCATTTCATATATAAGAAAATAAGCACAAAGAAGTGAAAGGAATTCTCTAGTCATAATATTGGCTGATGGAAAAGCCAGAAAAACCACTCACATATCCCAATTCCCAAGCCAATACTCTGGTTTAGTACTTTAGGTAAAAGTATTTCGAAAAGTTCCAATATTATATGAGAAAAATGGTGAGAAAGCCCAGACCAAAGAAGCCAGGCCTTGAATAATCTAATCAACAGGGCTTTTCCTAATGCCACCTCTTTTTCTGGCTGGACATTCAGAATATGCTCAGTGTTTTGCTTTCTTTCAGGCTGCTGCTGCTAAGTCACTTCAGTCGTGTCTGACTCTTTGTGACCCCATAGACAGCAGCTCACCAGGTTCACCCGTCCCTGGGATTCTCCAGGCAAGAACACTGGAGTGGGTTGCCATTTCCTTCTCCAATGCATGAAAGTGAAAAGTGAAGGTGAAGTCGCTCAGTTGTGTCCAACTGCTAGCAACCCCATGGACTGCAGCCCACCAGGCTCCTCCATCCATGGGATTTTCCAGGTGAGAGTACTGGAGTGGGTTCTTTCAGGCTAGTGGCCAAATAACAGGTAGGGGTGCAGTTGAGCCATTTATATGACTCCCCACTCTGAGCTTCCACCTAGGATGATGTTCTCTCATTGCTGGTTAATAAATACATCAATATATTAAGCCACAAATAAGCTAAGATCTTTCCTCCTGAGAACCTCTGATACTCGGAAAATCCAGAATTCTCAACATTCCTTTACCAAAAATTTCTGAAACCTGCCTTCAATCAATTGATCTAATCAAATTTACACATTTTTGTGACAACTTGGACTTCCTGTTAACTGGTGTTTGTTTGACAGTCTTTCCAAGTTTAAAGCAGTTTTCCATTCTTTTTTTCAGTGTCCTCCTTTAATACACATAAGTACAATGGTACAAACAATAGTATCTACTTCATAAAGTTGTTGAGAGAAGTCAATGACACAATGTGAAATGTCTGGCATAAAGGAAGGGCAAAGAATGCTAAGGTTTGTGACTTTTTAGTGATATTAATAACATCACTATTTCATAAGAACTAAATAGGAATTACTACTCCTGAGTTAATTAAGTTAAAGCTTATCTCCTTATTTCTGCTCACCTCATTCTAACTCAGAGACTTGCAGTGGTCTCTATGATTCTGTGATGTTGTGTACAAGTGGTAGGGCAGAGAAGACAGTGGAATATTGAACTTGTGTCTTTCCCCAGTACCCTCCCCCCACTTTACAGATGAGAAAGCAGAGATTTAGGAGGTGATTCTCAAGCCACAATGCAATCTGATTCTCCTGACACCCTGATACTGATGCATGATCAGGAGAAGGAGATCTCAGTTTCCTTGGCCCTTTACCTGTGTCCGAGTTCATGGGCAACTGTGAAAGCCAAGGGGAGTCCAGAGTCTTCATTGATGTTACAACTCCGGTGAGGCTGGCACATTCCTGACAGGTGGGACAGCCCCAGAGTCTCACAGCGGTGATTGACACCTGCACAGAGGTCTTTTCTGAAAGTAAAGAACAGGGAGGTGGAAACATCTAGAAAAAAAAACCCATCTGGCTGTGAATTCACTTTCAATATGGTCTGTAAAGCATGATTAAAATTGTTTTTAAAAGTCCATATAAATCTTAGGGAGCAATTTTGAATTCACTAGGATTATTCTGATTTTACTACTTCATTATTGAATCTCATTCACACTCAAAGAAATATATGAAAATAGAGCAAATGTTTTAATTTGAGTTGCTTTTATTCTTAATCTCAGGAAGCCAAATTATATTATTTGACACACAAGAGAAGAATTTGATTGAAAATTGGAATTAATCGAACTTTTAAACAGGGAAAGGACAACCATCAGTGGTTGAGGTTTTTCAAACATGAAATGCCTTTTGGCCTTTCTGAGGTATGTGTTCAAAAGGTATCCGATAACTTTTGTTCATTCATGAAAAAGGTAATTGGTCCCATCAATCCATCTAGAGATCAAATTCATGGTCACTCCGGTCCCACCACCCTAACAATACCGCATATGGGAGGGGATGGACATACAAAGAAAGACTCCTAGGATCTCACAGGATACGAGGAAGTTAGGCCCTTTAAAAAACTGTCCATTGAGTGTCTATTAAGTATCCAGCAATAAAGAAGATTAAAAGGAGTGACAAAAGGATTATAAAATATGGGTCTTACAGGTAAGGAGCATAAGCTCCTAATAAGGGATCAGCTTCACCTCCACTAAGCACTGGAGACAGTAAAAGAAAAAACATGCCTTGACATGAATCCACCAGCCCCATTTCACAAGGTGTATTCACACCAAATCCACCTTGTACTGAAAGCTCCTCTATAGGGAACTCTGGTGAAGTGGATCTCAGTCTAGTCCTCCAGAGACCAGTTCAGTCCTCTCCTTCCCTCCCTTCCTGAGCCTACCTGCTCCTTCAGAGCAGAGATTCTCCGCAGGGGTTGGTCTTGTTCCCCGCACCCTCCTCAGGAACTTCTGGCAAAGTCTGGAGACAGTTATGGCCGTCACAACTTAGAGGAGGGTGCCACTGGCATCTCATGGATGGAGGCCAGGGATTCTGTTAAATACATCCCAGTGCACAGGCCAGACCCTCACAGCAAAAAATTAACCAACCCAAAATGTCAATAGTGTTACTACTGAGAAATCCTGCTTCAGAACTTGAAATTCTCTCTACTGTCTAGGAGCTGGTTGAGGTTCATCAAAACTTGAAACCAGAACTCTGTTGTAAAGAAGAAAAATGATCATAATAAGAAGAAAAGGAGAACAGATCCTTTGAATTCTTACTGGGTGATAGTATGGCTACTGGGGTCAAACTAACTGGATTTAAGTCTCTGCTATATCTGTTAAAAGCAGTGAGATTTGGGGCAGGTGACATAATTTATAAGACTCAGTTTCTCGATCTGTAAAATAGGAATGATTGATAGTAATGAACTATCTGGGTTGTTGTGGAGATTAAATGGAACGATAATTGTTCCAACAGATGTAGAACTGAATCTGGCCCATGTCAAATACTCCTCAAAAGCCAGCTATCATTAACTCACTCATTTATTCATGTGAAAATGAGAGGTGAAATTATTATGCTTTCAGAGAAAGAAAAGAGACACAGCTAAGACACAGCTGCCCGCTGGCCAATGCTGGTTCCATGATCCAGGGTTCTTTCCTAGAGCTAGGTCTTGCCTAGACTGAAGTCTTCTTGGGGCCACTTGCCTGGGTCCTCATGTTCTCTGGCTGCCTGCTGGCTCCCCGCTGGCTCCCCAAAGCCTCTGTGCTTAGATTCTACACCCATACCAACCTATTCCCTAGGGAAGTTACAGTCAACACAGGTGTCACAAGCCCTGATGAACCTAATGTAATAGGTTTATGCCACAGATTTATTTTGGAACATATTTGCAATTAACCAAAAGAGTGATTCTGGGATTGAAGTTTCCGGTTAGGGTAAGACAGATATTTGGATAGGGTGGGAGCTAATTATCATCCCTTGCAGATATCCAATGTATTCGGATAATCCTGTTAAAGGGACAGAGGACAAGCCAAGATGTTCAGGGGCAGTCCATCCTCGCCAAAGACAACAGATACCCAGGGCCTTCCTGATCATAATGTTGGAGGGCCAGGCTGAAGGGCCTCTTCCACTCTACATCCCTGGATTCAGGATGTCTCTGAGTCTGCATAGGAGTACCCAGTGAAAACTTACCCTTCCCACTCATTAACAGCTTCATTTGTCTAGATTAAAACAATATCTGTTATACAGTAGGTGCTCAAAAAATATGTATTGGATCAGTGAGCACACACAGCCTTCCAAGAGCCTGGGTTGATATGGTAAATTCACTAGGTTTTCAGAGCTATGAGTCCTAGAAGTCCTGATGGTTCTTATTAGCACATAGGGTCTCTGTAGTCAGAACAAATAATGTCTTCATGAGGGTAAAGGAGACAAAGATGCAAGCAAATCCCTCTGCCTATTCAGGGAAGGCCCTTCTCATATTCTGTCTTCAGCATCAGTCAGAGATGGAAGACTGATTTCTGTAGAGAGAGTTTCAAGTTTCAAAATTGGAGGAAATTTTCAAAAAATAAAATTAAAGGATAAGAAATTCCACGTTATAGTTATAGGAGGCTTTAATGAGGATCTGCAAACAAGCTTACTGATTGTTTACAGAGCTGCACCGAGAAGCCAGTTTTACAGATGAAATCATCTCTGGGATAGGAACAAGCAGATGCCGTTGATTAACACAGAGAGCTGTTCCCATTTAGCAAGTTTGCTAACTCCTCCCTTACCGGGATGGGAGTCAGGAGGTATCTAGTTCACAGAAGATCCCTTTTAAATGACCAAGAACAACATAGAGTAGAAGAATCTCATGAGTTTGAATACCTGGCAACCCTTTCACTTGCCAATTCCCCCACCCGTCTTACCATCCCTGGCTCTGGGGTACCTGGTGAGAAGGACGGCCACATCATGATGGGCAGGGTTGAGGTCACTCTTGGGATTGATGCTCTTCTGCCACTTGCAGAAGCTGGACAGTGTCTTCTCTGCATGGTGAACTATTTTCAATCCTTGCTGGAGAAAGAAGAGGGAGAGATTGGTACGGGTGAGATTTCTGCGGTCAGGGCCCATCACATTAGGCCCCAAAAGCAGCCAAGTAAAACGAGCTCTGGGTAGGTGCTCCCCAGACATTTGGCAAGAATCTGGGGAGCCCAACATGCTCCTCTGGGCCACTCTCCTGCTCTAAACACTATTGTTTCCATGACTTCCACTAAAAGAGCATAAAGATGAGAACTATAGGAAAGAAATGATATCTTGGACAAGCAGACCTTGAAGGAAAACTAAAAATATATTAGCAAAAACCAACATCTGTTTGATGTTCTATTTCTAGTAGTTCTTTGTTTCCAAAGCCAATATGATGCCAAAGGGGTATTTTCATTTCTAATGCAAAATGAATAGATTTTCAACAAAAAGCTCCTTCATTTCATGAGGTTTCCTGCAAGGATGAATGGAACATTTCCTCATCCGTGGTCTCCATCTTGGTTTGACATCCATGGATGAAGGTCAGAAGGTGACATAATCTCTCCAGGCTTTTAACCATTTAGGATCGTTGACTGTCTGACAACAATTAGGATGCTGGAGTAGACGGCCCAGCCCACAACGTCAAAGGCTCCTGAGTCATATCTAGCTGGCCCACAGTTACTACTGAAGATGGGAGGAGAGGGCTGGTTCCAAATTAACTGGATGAACACTTGTCAAATGAAGAAGAAAAAAAGATAATCAGCCCTAGAGGGACTCCAGTTTAATTTGAATTTTTAAAGGAGAAGTTCCTTTGCCCCAACTCATTTCTGTGGAGTCTCTACACAGCCATCTCTTGTACAGGGTGGAATCCACAGGGAGAATGATGACCTACATTGGCCTACTCTAATCTGAGTCTATTACTCTGGGCTCAGCCCAAGAACTTCAGGTTGTCTCTACATCAAACTATGAGCTTTTTTCTCTATATTCTGTATTTTGATGAAACCCACATTCAAATTCAACAGGGCCCAAGAGACTCTGGTTGCCTGTTAGAAGCACTCCAAGGTCCCCCCATCCATACTGACTTACTACCAGAAATCACCTTCCCCTCATGAGAACACAAAAAGGTGGCTCATTGCTCAGGCAAACTCACTGAACTCCTAGAGTAAAGAAGTTAAAGAGAAGAAACAGAGTGCATGATTTAATAATCCTCATCATTAGCAACTACTAAAGGAGCTATGGTGAAGGAGGAGAGGTTGGAGGGCTAGTTGGGCACAGGGGCGTCAGTCTCCTAGTCAAACTGAAGGTAGAGCAAGAACCCTGCTGGAAGAAACCTACCATATCTACCATAAAGAACTGGCCTGGTGGCATGAATTACACATAGAAAGGAGAAAAAGAGGAAGTGAAGGTGGTGGGAAGAAGGAAGGGAAAAGGGGAAAGGGAGGAAGGAAACATTTATTGATCTTCATTTATATGCCAGATAGTTGTAGATAAATTCTTTTTAATTTAATTGCACCCTCTTAGTATTATTTATAGGCTTTCCTGGTAAGCTCAGCTGGTAAAGAATCCTCTTACAATGCAGGAGACCCCAGTTTGATTCCTGGGTCAGGAAGATCTGCTGGAGAAGGGATAGGCTACCCACTCCAGTATTCTTGGGCTTCCCTGGTGGCTCTTCGCTGGTGGCAGCATTATTTATGAAGAAAGTATTGCTATTTTCATTTTATAATAAGAGAAAATTAAACCTCAGAGAAGTAAAGAACTAGCAGAATTTCGCCCAGGTCAGTTACTGAATCAAAGACTATGAGGACGAAGGCTCCTAGATGGAGCTGTGGTTCTGTTAATAACTGGTGACCAGCCTCATAAGCATGGTGCCTTCCTCTCCTTCAGAGAGGAAGGCAAGCTATAAAACAAACCATCAACTATCACCAGATGGCTTTGAGGTTGTTTTAAACTCTACATTTGCTTGTTTGTTTTGGGGAGAGGAAGGATGTGAAAGACATACTCATTAATTAAAAAAATAATGCCATTTTGCATTATTCCAAAGAAAATGAAACTGGCATAAATCTAACAAAATATGTACAGGATCTGTATCCAGAATATTACAACCTTCTGAGGGATGGCATGAGTCTTGATCTAAACTTCACACCTTGTACAAAAATTTTCTCAAGGTGGACCACAGACCGATATATAAAATTTTTTTTTAAACTATAAAACTTAAAAAAAAAAATCAGGGGAAAATCTTGGGTTCCCAAGACCAGGAAAAAAGTTTAGAGACTGGATACTGATAAGATCATCCAGAAAAGGAAAAATTGAAAAACTGAATCTCATCAAAATGAAAACCTTTTGTTCTGGAAGAAAGCTTGTGAGAGAATGAACAGAAGAGCTCCAGAGTGAGAGAAAGTATTTGTAAGCCAGAGAACTGTCAAGGTCTTGTCTCTAGAAAATCTAAAGATCTGTCAAGTCTCAACAATGAAAGAACAACCAGAAAACAGGCAAAAGACATGAAGGGACATGTCACTGAAGGGGATATACAGATGGCAAATAAGCACAATAAAAAGATGCTCAACCTTATTAACCATCAGAGAATTACAAATGAAAACCATAAAAAGATGCTGTTGTTTAGTCACTCAGTTGTGTCTGATTCTTTGTGATCCCATGAACTCTAGCCCACCAGCCTCCTCTGTCCATGGGATTTTCCTGGCAAGAAAACTGGGGTCAATTGCCATTTCCTCCTTTAGGGCATCTTCCTGACCTAGGGATCGAATCTGCGTCTCCTGCTCTGGTAAGTGGCTTCTTTACCACTGAGCCTCCAGGGAAGCCGCTTGCACCCCATTAGGTTTCCTCCAACTTCTCTGTTCTTCTACTTCAAGGAGCATCATAATTTTCTGAATTAATCAAAGCTTTCTGAAAATTTTTGCTTTCAATTTGCCTTAGCAGCAAAATACCTCTATTGTAAAAGTATCATTTTTTAAAAAATGGCTCTTGTTAAAAAAAAAAGAAAGAAAGCTTAACTTTTGAGTATCTTTTAAAAATGACTGTGGGTGTAATCATAACATGGTAGTTTTCAGTGATCAACCCATCTTCTTTTACATAATGGAAACATGCCTTTGGAATTTTCACCATAGACAAAAGAAACAAAAGAAATTGTGGAGGATTTTGAAAATGAAAAAAAAAATAAAAAATCTTAGAACATATCCTTTTACCAGGTTCTGTAGGAAAACTAGTATTTGAAGAAATCCTTTTCTTTTTGCTTTGTATTTAAGGTAAAATTAGGTACCTAAAGGGGTCACTAAGCCCTGCAAAGACGACAGAGGAAAAACTGTAAGGCATAATGAGACATTACTATGTGCCTATCAGAATGACTAACATTTTAAAAAGTGACAGCACCCAAACAATGGTAAGGACGTGATAAAATTGGGTCACCCACACTGCTGGTAAGAATGTAAATTGTACAGCCGCTATGGAAAACAGTTTGAAGTTTCTTAAAAAACTAAACCTGCAACAATCATATGACCCAGCAACTGCATTCCTGGACATTTGTCCCAGAGAAATGAAGACTTACGCTCACACAAAAGCCTGTAGCAGAATGTTTACAGCAGCTTCATGCCTGGTAGCAGAAAACTGGAAAGAACCCAAATGTCCCTCAATGAGTGAATGGTTAAATAAACTGTCATGTACCATGGAATGTTACTTAGGACTAAAAAGGAACAAACTTTTCATACACACAACTTGGATGGATCTCAAGGGAATTACGACCAATGAAAAAAAATTCAGTCTCAAGAGGTTACATGAAAAAAAAAGTCTCAAGAGTTTACATAGTGTACAGTTCCATTTATATAACATTCTTGATATGATAGAGAGATGTAGAACAGATTAGTGCTTTCCAGGATTTAGGTCAGTAGGCAGAAGGGAGGTATCAAAGGGTAGCATCTATGTAATGAACTGTTCTGTACTGTGGCAAAGGTTCCAGAAATCTACACATACTAAAACTGCATAGAACTAAATGTAAACAGACACAATCAATGTTCATGCTCAGTCACTTCAGTCATGTCTGACTGTGCAATCCCAACTGTAACCTGGGAGGCTCCTCGTCCATGGATTCTCCAGGCGAGAATACTGGAGTAGATTGCCATTCCCTAGGGGATCTCCCCGACCCATGTATCGAACCCAGATCTCTTATGTCTGCTGCACTAGCAGGCGGGTTCTTTACCACTAGGGTCATCTAAGTGCTTATAAAACTGGTGAAATCTGAATAAGAGAGGTAGTTTGTATTATCGATCTATTGGTTCTGATCTTGTACCAAATGTACAAGATCTTATACAAGATGTTACCCTTGGGGGAAACTGGATAAAAGGAATAAAGGATTTCACTGCAATATTTCTTACAGCTATATGTGAATCTACAATTATCTCAAGAAATCTTTAACATCTTAAAAGTAACAGTTGGCTGGAACCAAGACTAGAGGGTTGCAATAGATCTTATAAAATGCTTTAAAATATCAGTCTACATGGGTAACTTACTAATTAATTATACGTGAGTTCTCAGTTTTGAATCAAAGGGAACCTATAATCTTTGAGATGTGTTGTTACAGTGGGTGGGAAGAGCCCCCACACCACACACTCACACATCCACACACTCATTCTGAAGTTAAGTTCTTTATTTAGATAACCATGAATATAAAGGCTTGTTAGAGCTGAAGTGGCCACACAAGCAGAAGCAGACGGAGCGCCTCTTAGAATGTTCTCCTCTGGCTCACAGTCACTGGTGTGATACTGCCAGATTGGAAAAATTCTATTTTTTACTTCAATATTGTCCATTTGCATTTTGGTTGGGAGCTGGACACAACTTGGTGGCTAAACAACAAGTACATTGGTTCAGTTCAGTTCAGTCGCTCAGTCGTGTCCGACTCTTTGTGACCTCACGAGCTGCAGCATGCCAGGCCTCCCTGTCCATCACCAACCCCCGGAGTTCACCCAAACTCATATCCATTGAGTCGGTGATGCCATCCAACCATCTCACATCCTCTGTCATCCCCTTCTCCTCCTGCCCTCAATCTTTCCCAGCATCGGGGTCATTTCAAATGAGTCAGCTCTTTGCATTGGACTCATCATTTTACAAGAACTTACACACCAATCTACATGTATGTCTGTTTAAGGAAAAGCGAATGTCTACAAATATCCACTCTGCCTGGATACTGAGCCAAATTCAAATGTGAGCAAGGACCTGAGGAAACAGTCATCTTCCAGACCCTGCTGCACGGACTCTGCCTCCAGTTTTCCCAACATTACTATGAGTCCATTTCCTTGAAGGGCCTTAGGAATTATAAATCCAGTCCTCTTGTTTAAACAGTGAGGAGATCCAGGTCTTAGAGGGAAGGACTTCAGCCAAGTCAGAGCTGGTTTTGGCAGAGCAAGGTTGGAATGCCAGTTTTGCAGCTACTAGTCCAGGACTGGTGGTTTCAAACTACTGAAGTTGTTTTTCAGTTTCTCAGTTGTGTCTTTACTCTTTGGGATCCCGTGGACTGCAGCACACCAGGCTTTCCTGTCCTTCACCAACTCCCAGAGTTTGTCCATAGAGTCAGTGATGCTATCCAACCATCTCATCTCTGTCATCCCCTTTTTTCTCCTGCCCTCAAATCTTTGCCAGCATCACATGGTCTCTTCCAATGAGTTGGAAGACACTTCTCTAAATATTTCGCTTTGAGTAATTGGAAAGATTTAGCAATTCAAATACTGACGGTTACTGTTTATTTATCTCCCCCACCTCACACTCCCACCACCAGGGGAAAACAAACACAGACAGAGACCCTCTACTTCTGAGACCCCCTAGGTCTCCTTCCTCTTACTCTCAGGCCTATTCTTGGGCAGCTCTTCTTCTTTTTGGCTCATTGCTATTAATAGTTCACTCTTGATCACAGTTTTATTTGGGGTATTCACCTATACACTATTAACTTTCAAGTCTATATCTCATTCCCAACCTCCCCTAGAGGGAGGTTGGGTCAAACTCATGGACCCAAATCTCTTGATGGACACACTCTTCTGGCTTGCACCACAGATGGCCCTAACTCCACATCCCTGACCCTCTGTCTCCCTGTGTTAACCTGCTATTCTTCCCGCATCTTCTTAGTTACAGGAACCACCATCAAGTCGGAGTCCTCCTGTTGGTCTCCTCTCTCTCTTTCAACAGCCCAGTTTGTCATCATGTGCTGTTAACTCAACCTTCTCTCCATCTTTACTCCCAACTATCTGAGTTCAAACCCTCATCATTTTATTCTTGAATTAATTCTTGCAGCATCTTTTCACTGTTCTCCTTCTTTCTTCTTTTTAAATCTATCCTCCTTGCCATCACCAGGTCAATCCAGCCAAAACCAAAGTCTGCTCATATCACCATGCAAGACTTGAGACCTTTCAAAGTCTAGCCTCCAGGAGGCCCTCCCTTCATGCTTCAACCTCACAGTTTGTGTTCCAGCAACATTCAAACTGCCTGTGTTACCATTTGCCTCACCCCCAGACATATGTTCTTTCTCTCCTTGCTTTCTTCAGGCTGCCTCCTCTGTCTAGAAAGCCTCATTTCTCTCCTTATTTATTCCCTTTAACTTATCTGATATCCATTAATTTTTAAAGACTCAACTGGGACATTTCCAAGAAGTCTTCCCTGCCTCCTCATCTGGAGAAGTTTTCTACAAATATGTCGTGTACATCTTGGTTCACAGCATTTGCTGCACTAGGTTGAAATGTTAAAATTGTGTGATGTTACTCTCACAGATTTCCGAGAATCTGCCTTCCAGATTATAAACCTCAGTTTAGCTTGAATAAAATTCTTTTTTCTCTTAACTTAGTAGTTAATTGAATTTTCGTCAACAGGAGAAAGAAAAAAAAAATGTTAGAACC
Source organism: Oryx dammah (assembly GCF_014754425.2). Lineage (NCBI taxonomy): Eukaryota > Metazoa > Chordata > Mammalia > Artiodactyla > Bovidae > Oryx > Oryx dammah. The sequence goes on from NW_024070204.1 coordinate 31,380,426, forward strand.
CCAAGTCTACCCCAAAATCATGCTTGCTTTCTCCTTATTGCCTTTGCCAGTTCCTCTTACAGCCAAAGCAAGTGCAATTAACTGAGCTGCTGGTCATTTGTAGCTTGGTACTTTGCCCTTGTATAAAACTTTCATTTACAGTATGTGGCATTTAACACAAGTTCCGTGTTACTACTTTCCTATTAGATGTCATGACTCTTGCAGGAAATTTTAATTGAGTACAACTTTTTTCAGCCTTTTCATCTCCAAGTCTCATAAGAGACTAAGTCCAAGAAATACTCAGTTTCTTGAATGCACGTGATCCCAGGAGCCATGGTTAGCTATGCCTCAACACCATGTAGCTCTCAGCATGCACAAGATACAGAAGAGCTTCAGAGAGATAACACTGATGCACGATGAATAAGGGGAGACTTGTACTGAACATTTCCTATAAAATATCCTTGTCATTATCTGCATTTATCAAAACAAACCCCCATCCACACAATTTTTTTTCCTATTTCCTTTGTAAACAAAAATAGATTTCCCTTTTTGTTCCTTCATCATTTTTTCTCCCCTCATTTTCTCAGCCACTTCAGTCCAATTCACTTCTCACTTCCCCTTTCCTATTCATTTGAGTATGTGACCTGATTGAACAGGGAGGTGACCTAGAGGAAGTCAGCAATGGCTTGCAGAAATAGTCCCAAATGGGAGAGAGAAAATGATTTTGCAAGAACGTGGCTTTTATTATAAGTTGTCCTCTTTGTAATCTCTCTCATTATAATGAAAAAAAAAATCATGTATTGATTTCCTAGAGAATTTGTGATTCACTGCACAGTCTGATCATGCTCTGCTAGCCAGGCTTAGGTTCTTAAAAGAAAGAGAACAGGCAGAGAGAGAAAAGCAGTAAAAAGTTTAACCTGAAAACTCCCAGTGTACCTAAGGAATAACTCATCTGATGGTCAGAGGAAGAGATACTTGATATTTTTTAAAGTGGTGAGTGTACAAATTCATTGCCCATATTTTTTGACATTTATCTTAAAAAAGCAACAGTTCTATAGATTATTACAGACCCACACATTACCCTGGGGACAGGGGAGGTCACCAGTCTGAGTTGCCAAAGTCAGCAGGCTTTTAACTCCAGAGTCTCACAGAAGTGAACCCAACACTAGATCTGGGGAGACATTCTCTGTGCAAACAGCCATCTCCTTCCTATTTGTCAGCCCTGCTGCTCCTTCAAGCCAGCCTGACACCCCAAGGCCCCACCCCTCAGTGGCACTGTGATCTGGGGCCATGTGGCTGGCTTCATCCCACCCCAGCTTTGGCTCTATCCTGTTCTTAAAGAAGTCTCCAGCTTCTGGACCCTATTCATCTCCTTCAGGTGTTTTGTTTTCCATCAAAGACTTTGGTCCAATCTCCTCATCTGTGAAATGAGTATAATAGTAACAGTTGCCAGGGTTGCTGTGAGACCTAAATAGTGATGATGATGATGATAAGAATGAGAATGATACTGATAAGTAACACTGATGGAATGGTTTCTACAAGCCTGACTATGCTGACCATTATATGAATTAACATGCTTGATTCTCACAGCAACACCAGGAAGTAAACATTCTTATCCCCATTTTACCAAATGAAGAAATGGGGGCACAGACAAGAAACCTACCAGAGCTTATACGGCTAGGAAGAGGCGGGACTAACTATAAATCTGTGCTTGCCACGATGTCAACTGCTCACAGAAGTAGGAGGGAAGAGAGCAGTCCCTGGCCAACTGTTGAGCAGGGAGGTCATTGAATGAATTGGTCTTAAGTGGAAAGGGCTAAAAGGCTAAGTTTGTGTTTGAGTCCCTGAGGGAGAACAGGAGTTCAAAAGATAGGATAGGGTCATAAAGTGAAGATGAGAGTTTGATTCAAGGCTGGATGGAAGCAAGACAGGAAAGAGAGCAAGTTGGTTCATATGTGAAGCCACTCCGATTTCTTGGCCCACGATGTCTTAAGCATGGCAAACATTTCCAGCTCATGGTTTTGTGTATGTGTGTTTCCACTGGTCTGAAATATAACCCTCTATTCCTTGAGATGTCTCTAGGATGCTCCAAAATGAGTATCATGTCAAACTTATCCTCAAAATGTGATAGAATTCCACAGTGGTTTTCACATGGCAGTAACTGAGAAATAGCACCCTACTCCAGTAATCTTAGCTGGAAGATCGCATGGTCAGAGGAGCCTAGTGGGCTGCAATCCATGAGGTCGCAGACAGCCGGACACAACTGAGTACACGTGCAGCTGACACAGAGGAAGTGTATTTTCCGTATGGAGGCTGACCACCAAGGCTCTAGAACCCAGCACAGAAAATGAAACCCAAAATGGTGTGGGCTGCCAGGTAGGATTTTGAATAAGGAAGAAGAGAGTCATAGGAACTCACTGATGGCAGAGACCTACCTCCATGTCCCCCACCTCATGTCACTCTCCACAGAGCCCCAGAGCCATCTCTCTAATGCTTCTCTCTCCACTTCATCTCTCAGTTTAGAATCATCCAGAAGGTTTCAAAGGATTAGATCCACATCCCATTAGGGGTCATAGGCTTGTCATGACTTGGCCACTGTTGACCCTTAGCTTCACCCACTGACTGTTGCTCTCACTCATTCACGCTTTCCTTTATCTGTTCTAAACCAGTGGGGCTGAGTGGTGAGCAACACCAGACTCAGCCTCTGCACTTAAGTCCCAAACACTAATGCAGGAAAGTTCATCAGGCCAAGAGATATAAAATTATAACTCAGATATGTGCTACAAAGGAGAAATGCAGTGTTGTGGAATTATATAATAGAATGTTACTGGGCATGGATCTCAAAGAAGGCTTCCTCAGCCAAGTGACACTTGAACTGAGATCTGAAAGATAAAGGTATTAACTAACTGAACTCCACAAGGAAGACAGGCTGAACAACAAGATGAGCAGTAGGAGAAAGCATGATGAATAGAAAACTATCACTCTACCCTAACAGCAAGTGGGACACAGTAAGAGTTTAGAGAGGGAATCAGGAAAACACTGGATTGCTTTAAATCAGGCATGTGCTTTGGGAAGGGATGTCAGGAGAGCAGAGATAATCAGATTACCATTTGGAGATCATCCTGGCTGCAATGAGAAAACAAGATCCAAAGGAATCCAAATAGAACAGAAAGTATATACAACTAGAGCCCACGGAAGAGACAACTGGTCCTGAATTTAAGTGATGTAAATGGAGTTGGTCAGAGAAAACTAACAGTACCTGATGATGGGCTGGATTTGGGGTGGAGGCGGGAGAGGAGGGATCATGAACGATTTCTAGGCCCTTGGCTCCTACAACTGGATGCATGCTGATGTCATGCACAGAGACGGGCAACACCAGAACAAGACCAGGTGGGAATGGAGGTGGGCAGGTTTTGACTGGCTATTTTCTCTCCTGCCTCCAGCGCAATCACAGTTTCCTTTTTTCACAACAAGCGATCTCAGTTTGAAGTTTTCTACTTTGTGTCTTTGTGCAGGAGACGTAAGCTCCTTAGAATCAGGAAATAGGACTTAGATTTGTGTTCGTACCTTCAGTGGCTAACACCGCATTTGACAAAGAGTTGATGCACCACCACTCGCTTCTCATTTGCAGATGAAGAAAAAGGAGGGATGCAGCTGTGATGGGACCTTCTCAGTTACCCACGGGATAATGACAGAGTTGGGATGATGACAGAGTCGGGACTCGAACTCAAGTCTCCCTGCTCAAGAGCAGTCACCTCTCAACACCTCACACTAAACTTTCTGCCTGTGGTACTGCTGCTGCTGCTGCTGCTAAATCACTTTAGTTGTGTCCAACTCTGTGCAACCCCATTGACGGCAGCCCATCATGCTCCCCTGTCCCTGGGATTCTCCAGGCAAGAATACTAGAGTGGTTGCCACTGCCTTCTCTGCTTGTGGCTGCTACCTCGATGTTAATTAAGGAATCATTACTTCTCTTTCTCAGGGCTGCTTATTAGTCCAAGATGTGAAGAACAGATCCAACTGTTCTCCGAGAAACAAGAAAATGGGAACTGTTAACCAGAACGCTCTAATGGGCTGGCAATTCTGTTGTCAAATTGTGAACCCTGTGCCACTTGGAGATTCTATAAAAGTTTGAATGAGGAAGACATTTGGCAATTGGGACAAAGGAAGCTGTGGCTATTTTATAGCAATTCATGTGTGTCTCATTGCATTTGCCAAATGAAGATGGAAAGAAAAACAATGCAATCGTGATAGGGCCAAAGAGGTAATGACCAATCAAGTTCTTTCAAAGGATTCCACTGGCAGTGAGACTCTGGTGGCCTTGTTTCCAAAAATGAAGAGTTGCATGGTTCAAAGGGCTCCAATCCATGGAAAACACATATTGAGCTCCTACTAAGGCTATTGTTGAGACTGTGAGGGTAAAGGTTTTTCCTTTCTACACTTAGGAGAACCTTTCTTCCCCTCACTGCCAAAACCATGGCTAAGCATGCATATATGTTAGACCATTTTACAAGAGTGAAGATTTGCCCTCCAAGATCAGTCAGTTCAGTTGTTTAGTCATGTCCAACTCTTTGTAACCCCATGGACTGCAGCAAGCCAGGCTTCCCTGTCCATCACCAAATCCTAGAGTTTGCTCAAACTCATGTTCATCGAGTTGGTGATATCACCCACCATCTCGTCCTCTGTCAATCCCTTCTCCTCCTGCCTTCAATCTTTCCCAGCATCAAGGTCTTTCCTAATGAGACAATTCTTCACATCAGGTGGTCAAAGTATTGGAACTTCATCATCAGTCCTTCCAGTGAATATTCAAGGTTGATTTCCTTTAGGGTTGATTGGTTAGAACTCCTTGCAGTCCAAGGGACTCTCAAGAGTCTTCTCCAACACCACAGTTCAAAAGCATCAATTCCTCAGCACCCAGCTTTCTTTATGGTCCAACTCTCACATCCATACATGACTACTGGAAAAACCATAACTTTGACTTGATGGACCTTTGTCAGCAAAGCAATGTCTCTGCTTTTTAATATGCTGTCTACATCTGTCATAACTTTTCTTCCAAGGAGCAAGCATCTTTTAATTTCATGACTGCAGTCACCATTTGCAGTGATTTGGGAGACCAAGAAAATAAAGTCTGTCACTGTTTCCATTGTTTCCCCATGTATTTGCCATGAAGTGATGGGACCAGATGCCATGATCTTTATTTTTTTAATGTTGAGTTTTAAGCCAGGTTTTTCACTCTTCTCTTTCATTTTCATCAAGAGGCTCTTTAGTGCTTCTTCACTTTCTGACGTAAAGGTGGTGTCATCTGCTTATCTGAGGTTATTAATATTCTCCTGGTAATCTTGATTCTAGCTTGTGCTTCATACAATCTGGCATTTCACATGATGTACTCTGCATATGTCATGAACCTCTGTCTATAGTTCTTCAGGTAGTCTCTCAGATCTAATCCCTTGGATCTATTTGTTATTGTATAATTGTAAGGGATTTGATCTAGGTCATACCTGAACGGTCTAGTGATTTTCTCTGCTTCTTCAATGTAAGTCTGAATTTGGCAATAAGGAGTTCATGATCTGAGCCACAGTCAGTTCCCAGTCTTGTTTATGCTGACTATATAGAGCTTTTCCAACTTCAGCTGCAAAGAATATAATCAATCTGATTTCAGTATTGACAACTGGTGATGTCCATGAGTAGAGTCATCTCTTGTATTGTTGGAAGAGGGTGTTTGCCATGACCAGTGCATTCTCTTGGCAAAACTCTGTTAGCCATTGCCCTGCTTCATTTTGTACTCCAAGGCAAAACTTTCTTGTTACTCCAGGTATCTCTTGACTTCCTACTTTTGAATTCTAGTCCCCTACGATGAAAAGCACATCTTTTTTGGTGTTAGTTTTAGAAGGTCTTGTAGGTCTTCATAGAACTGTTCAACTTCAACTTCTTTGGCATTAGTGGCTGGGGCATAGACTTGGATTTCTGTGATACTGAATGGTTTGCCTTGGAAATGAACAGAGATTATTCTGTCATTTTTGAGACTGCACCTACGTACTGCATTTCAGACTCTTTTGTTGACTATGAGGGCCACTTCTAAGGGATTCTTGCCCACAGTAGTAAATATAATGGTCATCTGAATTAAATTTGCCCATTCCAGGCCATTTTAGTTCACTGATTTCTAAAATGTCGATGTTCACTTCTGCCTTCTCCTGTTTGACCACTTCCAATTTACCTTGATTCATGGACTTAACATTTCAGGTTCCTATGCAATATTGCTCTTTACAGCATCAGACCTTGCTTCTATCACCAGTCACATCCACAACTGGGCATTGTTTTTGCTTTGGCTCTATCTCTTCATTCTTTCTGGAGTTATTTCTCCACTCATCTCCAGTAGTATATTGGGCACCTACAGACCTGGGGAGTTCACTTTTCACTGTCATAATTTTTTACCTTGTCATACTGTTCGTGGGTTTTCAAGGCAAGAATACTGAAATGGTTTGCCACTCTCTTCTCCAGTGGACCACGTTTTGTCAGAACTCTCACCATCTGTCTTGGGTGGCCCTACACAGCATGGCTCATAGTTTCATTGACTTAGACAAGGCTGTGATCCAATTGATCAGTTTGGTTAGTTTTCTGTGATTGTGGTGTTTATTCTGTCTGCCCTCTGATGGAAAAGCCTAAGAGGCTTGTGGAAGCTTCCTGACAGGAGGGACTGGCTGTGGGGGAATTGGGGTCTTGCTCTGAAAGGCAGGGCCATGCTCAGTAAATCTTTAACCCAATTTTCTGTTAAGGGGCGGGGCTGTGTTCCCTTCCTGTAGTTTGCCCAAACTATGGTAGGGGTAATGGCAGTAATGGCAATTGTCAAGTATAATTTTCTTCCAAGTTAGTCAAGCATAATTTTCAAAATGTTAAAAACATAATTCTCATACAAATATATGGTGAGCAGATGTTCAAGATTTACTTAACTCACTAATAAGGAGACAAGCAAGATGGCAAAACTGGATCGAAGGTAGATACTAAAAACTGATGCAATGATAGTAAAAACAAAACCAAAAAAACAAACAAACAGAAAAACAAAGAAAAGGAATGCTGGACTAAGACTGCTAAATTAGATACACAATTATGTAATGGACCACAGAGCAATAAAACCATAATATTTGTAGTTATCTTCTCAGCTGGACACAAATTTTTTCCAATTCTACTTGACAAAATCCATTTGTATTCTATCAGTTTCCTGAATGTTATCACCTAACTTTACCATTAGTTCAGTTCAGTCGCTCAGACGTGTCCAACTCTTTGCAACTCCATGAATTGCAGCACGCCAGGCCTCCCTGTCCATCACCAACTCCAGGAGTTCACCCAAACTCATGTCCATCGAGTTGGTGATGCCATCCAGCCATCTCATCCTCTGTTGTCCCCTTCTCCTCCTGCCCCCAATCCCTCCCAGCAATAGAGTCTTTTCCAATGAGTCAACTCTTCCCATGAGGTGGCCAAAGTACTGGAGTTTCAGCTTTAGCATCAGTCCTTCCAATGAACACCCAGGGCTGATCTCCTTCAGAATGGACTGGTAGGATCTCCTTGCAGTCCAAGGGACTCACAAGAGTCTTCTCCAACACCACAGTTCAAAAGCATCAATTCTTTGGCACTCAGCTTTCTTCACAGTCCAACTCTCACATCCATGCATGACCACTGGAAAAACCACAGCCTTGACTAGACGGACATTTGTTGGCAAAGTAATGTCTCTGCTTTTCAATATGCTATCTAGGTTGGTCATAACTTTTCTTCCAAGGAGTAAGCGTCTTTTAATTTCATGGCTACAGTCACCATCTGCAGTGATTTTGGAGCCCCAAAAAATAAAGTCTGACATTGTTTCCACTGTTTACCCATCTATTTCCCATGAAGTGATGGGACCAGATGCCATAATCTTTGTTTTCTGAATGTTGAGCTTTAAGCCAACTTTTTCACTCTCCACTTTCACTTTCATCAAGAGGCTTTTTAGTTCCTCTTCACTTTCTGCCATAAGGGTGGTGTCATCTGCATATCTGAGGTTATTGGTATTTCTCCCAGCAATCTTGATTCCAGCTTGTGCTTCTTCCAGCCCAGCGTTTCTCATGATGTACTCTGCATAGAAGTTAAATAAGCAGGGTGACAATATACAGCCTTGACATACTCCTTTTCCTATTTGGAACCAGTCTGTTGTTCCATGTCCAGTTCTAACTGTTGCTTCCTGACCTGCATATAGGTTTCTCAAGAGGCAGGTCAGGTGGTCTGGTATTCCCATCTCTTTCAGAATTTTCCACAGTGTACTGTGATCCACACAGTCAACTTTGGCATAGTCAATAAAGCAGAAATAGATGTGTTTCTGGAACTCTCTTGCTTTTTCGATGATCCACTGGATGTTGGCAATTTGATCTCTGGTTCCTCTGCCTTTTCTAAAACAAGCTTGAACATCTGGAAGTTCACGGTTCACGTATTGCTGAAGCCTGGCTTGGAGAATTTTGAGCATTACTTTACTAGCATGTGAAATGAATGCAATTGTGCGGTAGTTTGAGCATTCTTTAGCATTGCCTTTCTTTGGTATTGGAATGAAAACTGATCTTTTCCAGTCCTGTGGCCACTGCCGAGTTTTCCAAATTTGCTGGCATATTGAGTACAGCACTTTCACAGCATCATTTTTCAGGATTTGAAATAGCTCAACTGGAATTCCATCACCTCCACAAGCTTTGTTCGTAGTGATGCTTTCTAAGGCCCACTTGACTTCACATTCCAGGATGTCTGGCTCTAGATGAGTGATCACACCATCGTGCTTATCCGGGTCATGAAGCTCTTTTTTGTACAGTTCTTCTGTGTATTCTTGCCACTTCTTAATATCTTCTGCTTCTGTTAAGTACATACAATTTCTGTCCTTTATCAAGCCCATCTTTGCATGAAATGTTCCCTTGCTGTGTCTAATTTTCTGGAAGAGATCTCTAGTCTTTCCCATTCTGTGGTTTTCCTCTATTTCTTTGCACTGATCACTGAGGAAGGCTTTCTTATCTCTCCTTGCTATTCTTTGGAACTCTGCATTGAGATGCTTATCTTTCCTTTTCTCCTTTGCTTTTCGCTTCTCTTCTTTTCACAGCTGTCTAGACCATAACCAAACAAATCCACATCCCCATAGAGTGAGAAGAGTCATGCTAGCCACTGAAAGGATACATAGTCTTTGTTTTGCCTAGTTTCTAAGTTTGGGTTAAAGCTTTTTAAAAAAACGTTTACAGAAAGGGAAATAATAGGTATTCCATGATAATGTCTTTAGTGACTAAGGCAAGTGTAAGTGATAGTGGAGAGAGGAAGGAAAAAGGATAAGGCTTCAGAGATCACTGACATTATGATCTTCTATTGTGGAGGCTTCCACACAGAAAACAGTAAAACTTGCCTTGAGCATTTTGACCTCAGGTCTCCTATTTGCAAAATTCAGACTTTAACTGAAGAAAGTAGTGAAAATCACTAGACCATTCAGGTTTGACCTAAATCAAATCCCTTATACACTGGAAGTGACAAATCAAGGGATTAGATCTGATAGAGGGGCTGAGCAACTATGGACGGAGGTTCATAACACTGTACAGGAGGTGGTGACCAAAACTATCCCCAAGAAAAAAAAGGCAAAAAAGCAAAATAGTTGTCTCTCAGGCCTTACAAATAGCTGAGAAAAGAAGAGAAGTGAAAGGCAAAGGAGAAAAGGAAAGATATATCCATTTGAAAGCAGAGTTCCAAAGAAGAGCAAGAAAGCCTTCATAGGTAAACAGTGCAAAGAAACAGAGGAAAGCAATAGAATGGGAAAGACTAGAGATCTCTTCAAAAAAATTGAGACACCAAGGGAACATTTCATGTAAAGATGGGCACAATAAAGGACAGAAATGGTATGGACCCATCAGAAGCAGAAGATATTAAGAAGAGGTAGCAAGAATACACAGAAGAACTATACAAAAAAAGGTCTTAATGACCCAGACAACCACAATAGTGTGATCACTCACCTAGAGCCAGACATCCTGGAGTGTGAAGTCAAGTGGGCCTTAGGAAGCATTAGTACAAAAAGCTAGTGGAGGTGATGGAATTCTAGGTGAGATATTTCAAATCCTAACAGATGATGCTGTTAAAGTGTTGCAGTCAATATGCCAGCAAATTTGGAAAACTTAGCACTGGCCATAAGACTGGAAAAGGTCAGTTTTCATTCCAATCCCAAAGAAGGGCAATGCCAAAGAGTGTTCAAACCACCACATAATTGCACTCATTTCAAATGCAAGCAAGGTAATGATCAAAATCTTTCAGGTAGGCTTTAACAGTATGTGAACCGAGAACTTCCAGATGTCCAGATGTTCAAGCTGGACTTAGAAAAGCAGAGGAACCAGAGATGAAATTGCCAACATTCATTGGATCACATAAAAAACAAAGGAATTCCAGAAAAACATCTACTTCTGCTTCATTGACTATGCTAAAACCTTTAACTGTGTAGACCACAACAAACTGGAAAATTCTTTTTTTAATTAATTAATTAATTAATTAATTTTTATTTTACTTTACAATTCTGTATTGGTTTTGCCATACATTGACATGAATCCACCACGGATGTATATGCGTTCCCAAACATGAACCCCCCTCCCACGACCCTCCCCACAACATCTCTCTGGGTCATCCCCGTGTATCAGCCCCAAGCATGCCGTATCCTGCATCGGACATAGACTGGCAATTCGATTCTTACATGATATTATACTACCTGCCTCCTGAGAAACATGTATGCATGTCAAGAAGCAACAGTAAGAACCAGACATGGAACAATGGACTGGTTCCAAATTGGGAAAGGAATATGTCAAAGCTGTATATCATCACCCTGCTTACTTAACTTATATGCAGTACATCATGTGAAATGCCAGGCTTGATGAAGCACAAGCTGGAATCAAGATTGCTGGGAGAAATATCAGTAATCTCAGATATGTAGATGTCACAACCCTAATGGCAGAAAGTGAAGAGGAAATGAGGAGCCTCTTGATGAAAGTGAAAGAGGAGAGTGAAAAAGCTGGCTTAAAACTCACATTCAAAAAATGAAGATCATGGCATCTGGTCCCATCACTTCATGGTAAATAGATGGAAAACAATGGAAACAGTGACAGACTTTATTTTCTTGGGCTCCAAAATTGCTTTGGTGATTATGGCCATGAAATTAAAACACGTTTGGTCCTTGGAAGTAAAGCTATGACAAATCTAGAAAATGTGTTAAAAAGCAGAGACATTACTGTGCCAACAAAGGTCCATATAGTCAAAGCTACAGTTTTATCAGTAGTCATGTACAGATATGAGAGCTGGACCACAAAGAAGGCTGAGCACCAAAAAAACTGATGCTTTCGAATTGTGGTGCTGGAGAAGACTTTTAAGATTCCCTTGGACAGCAAGGTCAAAGTAGTCAATCCTAAAGAAAATCACCCCTGAATATTCAATGGAATTACAGGTGCTGTAGCTGAAGCTCCAATACTTTGGGCACCTGATGTGAAGAGCTGACTCATTGGAAAAGACCCTCATGTTGGGAAAGATTGAGGGCAGGAGGAGAAAGGGGCTAAGAGGATGAGATTGTTGGATGGCATCATCAGCTCAATGAACATGAGTGTGAGCAAACTCTGGAAGATAGTGAAAGACAGGGAAGCCTGTCATGTTGCAGTCCATGGGGTCCCAAAGAACAGGACACAACTGAGCAAGTGAACAACAATTCCTGTTAATGAAGATTTGAATAACATCCTTCTTTATCTATCTCAGCTGCTGGTTAAGAGCTATAGATTTCAAAGTCATGTCACCAGGTTGGGTGGTTCATTCATTCATTAAATTTCACTTAATTCATTTATTCATTCATTTATGCCCAGGCAGTGTGTTCGGTGCTGGAGATAAAGCCAAGAATAAAGAAACATATTTACTGCTCTCCTGGAATTCACATTCTGATGGTGATTGAGATAAGCAAGAAAAAGTAAACAAATACACAGAATATTAATGGATTAAGAAAGGAAGTAAACTCCCTTCGGCGATGGAGAATGCTAAGTGGGGCCAGCTTTGGGAAGGCTGGTCATTGAGACCTCTCTGAAGAAGTGTCATTTAAACAGAGACCTTGGAGTTCACAAAGTGCCAGCCCTGAGCAGAGCCAGGGGAGGGATGTTTCAGGCATTGGGAACCTCAAGTGCACAGGCCATGAGGCTCAAGAATGCCTTGGGTGCTCTAGAACTTATATGGAGTCTTGTGCAAAGTGGTGAAGAAAGGCAGAGAGTGACACACAGAAAAATGGGAAAGTGGAAGGAGGCCAGATCATGAAACTCTCCATAAGACAGAATAAGAAATGCTGAAATTGTTCTGTGAAAGTGAAAGTTGTTCAGTTATGTCCAACTCTTTATGACCCCATGGACTATATAGTCCATTGAATTCTCCAGGTCAGAATATTGGAGTGGGTAGCCTTTCCCTTCTCCAGGGGATCTTCCCAACCCAGGGATCAAACCCAGGTCTCCCTCATTGCAGGTGGATTCTTTATCAGCTGAGCCACAAGGGAAGCCCAAGAATACTGGAATGGGTAGACTATTCCTTCTCCAGGGGATCTTCCTGACCCAGGAATCAAACTGAGAGCTCCTGCATTACAAGCAGATTCTTTACCAACTGAACTATCAGGGAAGCCCAAAAATCCATTAAAGGTTTTGTTCAGTGGAGCACCTCAATTTGTATTTAAAATTCCCATTCTAAACTGCTATGTCAAGATTGGATTACGGTGGTGGTAGGCAGGGAAGCATTACAACAGGAAGAACATGAAGGATTCCACTGTGGTAGAGATGATAAAGGCAATCAATGATAAAGCCAAAACAAACACAATGACTGTGGAGATGACTAAGAGTGGGTGATTCGGAGATGCATTTTGAAGGCAGGAGCGTTGTGGGCTTTGCTGCAAGATGTGCAAGACAAGAAAGGAAGGTGGATCAAGGATGATTCCCAGACTTCTGAACAGTGCATAATAGTACTGCTTACTGAGATGGGGAAGAGGAGGGCTGAAGAAAGGCAGGAGGCAGAAGTGAAATGCTTTGGGCAGAGAGTAACCGAGAATTCCATTTCAAAGTTTATTAAGTTTCCAAGTTCAAGTAGATTAGAACACATCCAGGTCGAGATGTTGAATAAGCAATTGGATATGAATCTGGAGCTCAAGTCCCAGGTCTAGGCTGGAGGTATCAATTGAGTCTCAGCATGTCCATGCTCTGTAAGTCTCTGAGGCCAGATGGAATCCCCAAGTAAAAGTGCAGAGAGACCAGTGGGCCCAGAACAGAGACATGTCTTACTGTGCAAGAGGGAAATAAACAGTAAAAAGGTTCAATATCTTCACATCTCTTTGAACCGTTTGAAATCACTCAGTCAGAACATGATTAATCCACTTTGGAATATTCTTAGGCACTGCTGTCAAGCTGATTTGTGAGTTACTAGATACAAAGACTGTCAGATGATTCCAAGTATGTATATCTTGGAATTGTTCTCCATCTCTTGACATCCCTGAATTCCCAAGAAAATAACACAGATGGGCGCTTCCAGACATCTTTCTGGTACCCTCTTTCTTGTCCATCAACAGCTCTTCTGAAGATAGGGGGTAGTGAGTGTGAAGGGCATCCCAAGTGGCACTAGTGGTAAAGAACCCACCTGCTACTGCAGGAGACATAAGAGATGCAGGTTGGATTCTTGAGATAGGAAGATTCCTGGAGCAGGAAATTGCAACCCACTCCAGCACTCTTGCCCAGAGAATCCCATGAACAGAGGAGCCTGGTGGGCTACAGCTCATAGGGTCACAAAAAGCTGGCCATGGTTGAAGTGACTTATCATGCCAAGGAATGTAAGGATCTAGGTTGGAAGAGTGGTGGGGACACTATGCCTTACCTCTTCTTCTTCAAGGAGAATGAGCCGAACCACAACAATGTGAATTGCATTGCCAATGCTTGGGTTATGGAACAACCCAGTGACCTAGAGTCAGAAATGGAAAATCATTAGTCTCAGGTGAATAGAGAACAGATAAATACTGGAGGAGGAGAAAAACAGCACTGGAATGCCTTTGCAATAATTCCTTATCTTATAGATCTGAAGTTTTTGGTGGAGTTCAAAGGGGAGTGAGACATGACCAATGGGGAAGGCAGAAAGCATTACAATGCAAAAGGGACGCTTGAAATTAGGGGTCATTAACTTTATTCCAATTCTAGCTCCAACTCCCTTGAAGAAATAATGTTCCAGTTTTTTTTTGTGGAAATTTTTATATAATTTCCTATATAAATCAGTGAGAAAAAAATCATGCTAAAATGATTCAGTCATTTGATAAACAACTACTAGAAAACGTACATGATAAATTACAGGTTTTCCTAGGATACACGTTTTTAAGAAAAACAGCAATTTACTTTGAATTTCCATCCTTAATTAACTAGGCATGTGTGTGTTTAGTTGCTCAGTCATGTCAGCTCTATGCAACCCCATGGACTGTAGCACACCAGGCTCCTCTGTCCATGGGATTTTCACAGGTCAGAATACTGGAGTGGGTTGCTACTTCCTCCTCCAGGGGAGCTGCCCAACCCAGGGATTGAATTTGCATCTCCAGGATCTACTGCATTGCAGGTACCTCCTTCACCCACTGAGCCATCTAGTTCAACTAGGTATGGAAAATATTTATAAATATAAATACAAATACTATATATTAAAACCAATACAGAATTGTAAAGTAAAATAAAAAATAAATTTAAAAAATGAAATTAATACAAAAAAATATTATATATTATATATGTAGGACCAGGGAATTCTGTGGCAGTCCAGTGGTTAGAACTCTGCCCTTTCACTGCCAAGGGCCCAGGTTCAGTCCCTGGTTGGGGAACTAAGATCCTGCAAGCTGTGCAGCCAAACAAACTAAAAAATTAAAGAACATAAAAGAACCACAAAAAGGTCTCTTGCTTCTTATTTGGGGGGGGGAGCATTTCTAGTGATATCTATGCCCCCATGAGGTCTGACATACCATGTTCATGATGGTGAGGATATAGGATTCCACGTTCTCCCTCCCGTGGTACTCAATCATCTTCGTGTCGGCCACCACCAGCGTCTCCACCCACCTCTCCTTGCTGATGGAACGCCGAGAGAGGCTTCTGCCTCGCAAGTGGCTCCTCTCCCACTTCTCTCGCAGTAGCTCTTGTTTCTGGGAGCTGCCAGGACTGTCTAAACATTAACCAAAAGATAATGGGTTCATTCTCTATCTCTCTCACATACTACTTACTTGCGTTCATAAAGATGCAAGGCTGTAAGTTTAAGTTATGTTTAATAATGGTCAAATACAACATTCTTATCCACATGATTGAAATGGAAGAAGAATACCATTCTTCCACTGAAATGGAAAATAATTAATAAGACAAACATAAGTGAAATTGGAATATGACAGGGAGGTTCAAAGTACAGCTCTGAAATAATTGTTACCTATTTTATCAAATAGGTCCCTTATTATGAAAAAGACATTACAAACAAGAATGAGAACTTTTTCTTTCCCTTCTCCTCCTCCTCCTCCCCTAAATTATTCAGAGCTGACTGAATGCAAGGCAGGGTACTAGGCTTTAAAATGCCAACCCGTTTATCCTCTTGAACATCTGACGTGCATACTGCTATCTCCATCTTGCAAATATGGAAACTGATGCTCAAAGCAGCTGGTTAAATAACGTCCCCAAAGTTGCACAGCCCATAGTATCAGTGGAAGAACCAGAATTTTTTCTGCCCTAAAATCATGCATTTCCATATATACCACACTGTCTTCCACAGAGTAAACATGTATAAAACTGCAGAAATGTCAGCTGGAGAAGCTGCATGTGGTTCAGGACATTCTATTCCAAGAAGGTATAAAATGAGCTGGAGAAGATCTAGCAAAGGACAGTAAAACTCTCAAGGTTTCGGAAAAGATTTAATATATGAGGATCATAGTTTGGAAGGCAAAACCCAGGAGAGGTTACAGAATCAGGAAGAAAACGGAAAACATCTTCAAACTCCCAGAAGTTTGAGAAGCACTGCCCTGAAACTTGAAGGAGTCTGATTAAAACCAAAACAAGAATGAAGTGCTACTTCACACATTGAGAAGCTTAATGCCTGGTGGTGGTCAAGTCTGAAAGGTTTCAATGGGCTCAGAATGGCTTAGTGAGTGAGTGAGTGAGCAAGTGAAAGTCACTCAGTTGTGTCCAACTCTTTGCGACCCCATGGACTATACAGTCCATGGAATTCCCCAGGCCAGAATACTGGAGTAGATAGCTGTTCCCTTCTCCAGGGGATCTTCCCAACCTAGGGATCAAACCCAGGTCTCCTGCACTGCAGGCAGATTCTTTACCAGCTGAGCCAGCAGGGAAGCCAAAAGGAGTTAGGGAGTAGACAAAAGATGAATTCACCAAAAGAGTAAATAAGGCAAGAAGCCTGGGCTAATGGACAAGCAGAGTCCCAATCTTTGAAGATTTCTATCTGGAAGACAGTGACACACCTGCTCCCTGCTCTCCTCAGGACCCTGGAGCGCTGGTTGGGAGAACACGCAAGCAGAACAGAAAACCTCTTAACCCCTTCCTCATCCCTGGTGATGGCCACCCAGCCTCGGCTTGAAGACTTCTGGTGCTAGGGGCACACGCCAACTCCCAGTCCTCTCCTGCACTGAGCTAGAACTTCCCCCTTGTAATTTCCGTTTATTAGTCTGGTCCTATTCTTTGAAGGTGTCTATAACACCACCCCCTCCTGAGGCCCCGCCTCTGACTCGGAATTGGGACAATCGAAACCACATCCTGCCCTCTGCCCACAGTGCTCTCTGAGTTGTAGAGTTCATTAAACTCATTTGCTCTGTAACCCATCCTGGTTCCTCAATTTTGCTTCCTATGTGAAGTTAGGACACATTGCACTGACTAATATTTGCAAAAGAGATGAGACACGATCATCAGTTCAGTCGCTCAGTCATGTCCGACTCTTTGAGACCCCATGGACTGCAGCACACCAGGCTTCCCTGTCCATCACCAACTCCTGGAGCTTACTCAAATTCATGTCCATCGAGTCGGTGATGCCATCCAACCATCTCATCCTATGTTGTCCCCTTCTCCTCCTGCTTTCAATCTTTCCCAGCATCAGGGTCTTTACCAATGAGTCAGATCTTTACATTAGGTGGCCAAAGTATTAGAGTTCCAGCTTCAGCATCAGTCCTTCCAAAGAATATTCAGGGTAGGTTTCCTTTAGGATGGACTGGTTGGATCTCTTTGCAGTCCAAGGGACTCTCAAGAGTCTTTTCCAACACCACAGTTCATCATAGGTCTAAATAAATTCAAATTTTATTCTTGGGCTTAATAAACTTGATGCTAGTGGTAAAGAACCTGCTTGTCAATGCACAAAGGTTTGTTTTAAGGGGAGAAATCTAGCCAAGGGGGCAGTATAAGTAAGGATGAGGTCCAGTCCTAACAGAGGACTGACTTTCTGTAATCAGAAGTGGAGGAAGAGCACAGATCTGGGCAACGTCCACTGTGATGTCCAGAATACCCTGTGCACCAGAGAATGGAAGCCCTGGAGATATAAGGAAATGCAAATAACTGTTTTTTTCCTTTTCCCAAATGCTTTTGGCAGCTCTTCACAAAGCTTTCTCACATTTAGCACTCTCTCGGGTAGTAGACAAATCTAGACAGGTATTAAAAGCAAAGACATACTTTGCCAACAAAGGTGCATATAGTTAAGGCTATGGCCTTTCCAGTAGCTACATAAGGATATGAGAGTTGGACCATAACAAAAGCTGAGCACCAAAGAACTGATGCTTTCAAACTGTGATGCTGGAGAAGACTCTTGAGAGTCTCTTGGACAGAAAGGAGATCAAACCAGTCTTTCTGAAAGGAAATCAACCTTGAATACTCATTGGAAGGACTGATGCTGAAGCTGAAGCTCCAATACTTTGACCACCTGATGCCAAGAGCTGACTCATTGGGAAAGACCCTGAGGCTGGGAAAGATTGAGGACAGAAAGAGAAGTGGGTGGCAGAAGATGAGATGGTCGGGTCACCGATTCAAGCTGATGGTTGAATCAGCATCACCGATTCAATGAACATGAACTTGGGCAAACTCCAGGAGATGGTAAGGGACAGGGAAGCCTGGTGTGCTGCAGTCCATGGGGCCAGGAAGAGTCAGACACGACATGCATCTGAACAACAACAACAAGTAGCAGGGCCATTCTCTGCCACTTCTGTCTTAGACTCGGGGTTACTTGCAGACAGGAACAGACCAAGCCTTGAGGAAGTTGCCTGGAGGAGGCTCAAGTATCATCAGGAAGCAGGGAAAATGAACATAGAGCAGAAGACTCTGGAAATTATATTTTTCTGTGCTCTAGAGAGTGCCTGTTTAACATGCCAGTAGTTTCCAGAAGCTACCTCTGCTTAGGGAATTGTTCTAGGATTTGTCTCCTACCATGACTCAACTCTTTCCTCATCTGGATTCTTTTCAGCTGCCTTGTTCTCAGAGTTCCCATGGAGAAGGAGCTTTAGAAGGATGTTTAGCTTAGAATGGTTTACCGCTGATTAGATATTGGCCTTTAACTGGAACTACTGCTAGGTATGAGAACCAGTTTCCCCCAGGAAGATCCTCTCAAGTTAGTCTTCTCCAGGCCATACTCTATAGCTTCCAGATAAGTAAGACCTAGTACCCTTGTTCCTACATTCTTGCCACCAGCATGAGTGAATTCCTGGAACACAATTTGGCAAGAACACAAATATCAACAGCCACCTCTGATGGAGTGCCTAGCCTGTGATGAATTTTTTTTAGATCTGATATTTACTGCAGTCATCCTTTAATATCTATAGGGAATTGGCTCCAGGACCCCCGCAGCTGCCAATATCCATGAATATTCAAGTAATTTATATATAAGGGGGCATCATGTTTGTATATAACCTAGGCACAACCTTCTGTATATTTTAAATTATCTCTAGATTACTTGTAATACTTCATATAAAGTAAATGCTATGTAGATAGCTATAAATACAATATATGTGCTACACAAACAGTTGCAGATGAGCAATAAATTCAAATTTTTCTTTTTGGAATTTTCTAGGCTTTTTTTCAGAGGGGGCAGTATTTTCTAGCCAAGGTTTGCTAATCTGTGGTTGGTTGAACCTGCAGCCATGGAAGGCCAACTGTATTTAATTCTCAACAAATATTTGAGGTAAGTCTTATTCTTATCATTTTTAAGTGAGAAAAAATGAGACTCGGAGAGGTTATATTTATTCACATTTGTCCACAGCCTCACAGCCATTAAGCAGCACATGAGTATTTTAGACAAGTCAGTCTGAATCCCATTTAAATTGTGGTGTGGAGATGGGAGTAAAATTCCCGGGCAAGACTTGTCTGGAAAAAGGAAGAAGAATGCCTTAAGTCTAATAGAACCTAGATAGCTTGTCCAGGCCCACTATTTTTAAGATTTTTTGATGCGTTGACCACTTTTAAAGTCTTTATTGAATTTGTCACAACATTGCCTTTTTTTTTTTTTTCATGTTTTGGTCCCAAGAATGTGGGATTTTAGCTCCCTGACCAGAGATCAACTCCATACCCCCTGCACTGGAAGGCAAAGTCTTAACCATTGGACAGCCAGGGAAGTCCCTGAGACCACCACTGACCACCACCCCCTCCCTGTGGGCCTGGCTTGGGCCACTTCTGCACTGAGCCACTTGCAAGTCCCAGAACCTTGGACAAACGTTCCCTTCATCATCCCTGACTCCACCCTCATGTACAGGAAACTGAACTGAACTCCTACTTTAAATTTTTATTTTAGCTACGGAATACTTTCTTCAAACACAGATTAAGCAAAGAGCATAGGAGAGACCGTGACTACGATCAGGTGGCAGATGACCTTGAGGGGGATCCCACACGGCACAGGTTTAGGCCACCAGACGACACCATCTCTCGGTAACCTTTCAGCTCTGGTGCTGAGTTGAACCAGCACACCTCCCATTACCCATGCACACTGTCAACAGTTGGCTGCCATCACACACCTGCAACCAGATCCCCTTTTCAGCAGGACACTGTGGCCTTTCCCAGCAGACCTGAATGTCAATCCTGGGGCCATGTCCTTTAGCAATGATCGCTGAGCTGCCAGTGGTGTGTGTGTGTCCTTCAGACTGGCTTTGGATAGAGTTCATTGGATAGATTTGGATAGATGTCTCAGCTAGGAAATCCATTTCATTAAAAAAAAAAAAAGTTTACCTCTTATTGAGAACTAAAAATATTTTTACACTTATGTAACAGACTATCCATTTCTCAAAACTGGCCACTACTAAAGTGGAAACAGCTGTCTTTAAAGATAAACAAGTGCAGCCTCATGAATCTAAGTGTTAGTAACTAGTAGATGTCAAAAGCAAGAACCCCCCAGGTTTAGGAGTGTGGACATAAATATAAGCACCTGAATAAATATGAAACATACTCTCCAAGGGCTGACTGGTCTTGCCTGATGAAGTCCTAACTTCACTCAGAACATGCCAAAAAAGAGGAAGGAAATCATGGACAACTTTGGAAATGTGAAACTCCCTGAAATCACAACATAGAAACCAAATCAAGTCTAAAAAGGGAGGCTTTGAGATCTCTCTGGAGAGTCAATCAGAATGAGAATTTATAAACATTTTAATCCATTAGTATTGTATTGTAAATTACCACTTTCATTCATCACTAACATTTGGAATGATGAGGAATTCCCCTGATTCAAAATCTAATCCCACACACTTTCTTTCCCTTCCTTATCTCCTAATAAAAATGTACTGAGGCACTTCTCACCATGAAGACCGGATGCAGAAGAGGCAGCTGGGGGGCAGAAGGAAGACTAAGAAAAACTGAATAATCAACCAAGTGGATAATGAGTCCCAGCACGTTTCAACAGTGGTAGAATTCTGGTGACACATTTTCCTCAGCTTCATGACTAAGGGATAAGTGAATAAGTCAGGGACCTTCACACACACCCAGTGAAAATGTAAGTTGCTCAATGGTGTTTGACTCTTTACAATCCCATGGACTATAGCCTGCCAGGGTCCTCTGTCCATGGAATTCTCTAGACAAGAATACTGGAGTGGGTAGCCATGCCCTCCTCCAGGAGATCTTCACAACCCAGGAATCAAAGTCTTCTACACTATAGGTGGATTCTTTACCATCTGAGCCACCAGGGACCCAAGGCACCATGAAAGGCTTCTGTTAGGCTCTAAATCCTCAGTGGTGAGCTCTCCTTTTCTGCAGGTATCAATAAAGAGAATATTCCCACACATTTACATTTTTATGTAAGGCATGCAATTCTACCAGCCTATAAAAACTAACTATATTGGGAATCTCCAGATGGGAAATTTGGCACTGTTTCCTAGGGATTCTTGATCTTGGGACTGTTTACAGAACTCTTAATACTGAGACTTCCATGGCACATTACTTGGGAAATACAGCATTAAGGAAGACAAGTTCAGGAAGGAAGTTAGATTAAATGGCTCTTTATATTACAAGAATCTGTTATTCTAAAATTATCTGCATGAAAATAAAGGGGGGAAAAGTCTTCCCCAGAAGCTACAGAGTGAGAACAGAAATACAGGTTGCTTTAAGTAGCTTATGATTTCTTCTGAGGTTTTAATGAAGGTTTACATATTGATGGACCAGAGAGACCTATTACATAAGTAGAGCCACTGAGGCAGTGGAAGAGACTGGAGATGAGTCTCGTGGAGAATGGAGCTCTCTTCCATCTGTGGGGATATGGGTGATGGACCAGCATGGGACCATCTTACCATTTACCCAGGGCTGGTGCTGAGCTTCAGCAGGACCTTCCAAGGAAAGGGCCACTCTGAAACTCCACATCTACCTCCCTTTCTGGCTGTACTTTTTAAAGATTACTGAGCTCTCTAAACATATTACATGCTCAATAAATATGGTACAAACTATTTAACAGGCTTTTGTCAGTGCTCACACAGACCTACAGCCAGGCACTGACTCAGAAAGAAAAATGAATTGGTGCTCTCCAAACAGATGCAGGCTACTCTAAGGTGGCGGGCAACCTAAGGTGACTACCCTCATAGTTTCCCTTCTCCATTTGTCCCTTCTCTGTTATTTGTATCAGTGGTTAAATTCTGACCAATGGGACATGAGGCAGTGCTACATGAAACGTACAGAATTTAAAGGGAAGGCATGGATACTTCTCTTCTTCCTCCTTCCTAGTCTGCATTGGGATGGTCTGAACAAGGAAGTAGAAGCCAGTTATCCAAGAAGATGGAACAAGATGGAAGACAGATGATAGGAGTCTGAGTCCCTGATGACTGTGGAACACTATATCAGCCTCGGAAATTTTATCTCCAGATTTCACTCATGCAAATGATAAACAAAGGTCCATTTATCAACTAGAATAAAAGAGGACTGCTTTGTTTGCTCCTTTATCTCCAGCATCTAAAAACATAGTTCTTTGCACTCAATAACATTTTAAATAAATAAAACGTACACGGGGCTTTCTGCTACACATAAACATATCCTGAATGATATGATGATTACCCACACCCTCCATGTTTGTCAGCATCTCTCCTCATTTACAGCTCAGGAAGGGAGCTGCTTTCTTCTCCAAATTTGATCTAAACCCTCAGCTCAGCAAGTTGATTAAACATAAATAACTAGTGGGTTCTCTTTTAGTACCTCCACTCTGTCACTAGCAGGAATAAGCCTGACCCACACAATAGCTTCTAGAAACACTATATTCATAAATGTTACATGTGTACTCTTGTTCTGGAGAAAACAATTCCATGAGTTCTATGTATGGTTTTCTTAAGAGATCTGAAAGTACCAAGGTTGACTGTTTGGGAACTTCAATTCACATGCATTTTTAAATGTAGCAAGAAAATTCTGGGTGATGCCTAGCAAATTGTTCATGTATTAACATTCTACCAGCGGCATCAGAGGCTCAGTGTGTCTGTTAATAAAAACATAACAGTCAGCTACTTTTGCTGCAGCTACCTCTCAGATCACACATAACTGCTTGATATTTCACCAACTTGACTCCAGGGCTTAAACAGGTCTAAGCTCTTCCTGCACCCCCAGAGTCCCTGAATAAAAAATGTTAACTTGGCAAGAAAGTAACTGTCAGGCTGTAAGTCATGAGTAAAGAAATCTGTGAGTGCACTAGTCAGAGAAAGAGATTAGAGACCCTGAGAAACCATCTGCCTCACTTTTGAGAGACAATAACAGAACAATTCTAGCCTGATGAGATCATTTTTATTATATTTATATCTGGTCATATTTACATAAGCATGTGTACAATATACATATGTATGGATGTATTTGCAATTCTTTCCCCCTTACTAATGCTTAATTTTACATTAATATTTTACTATAACAACTTAGATTTGTACAGGCTTCAAAATGTTCTGTTATTCTCCTGGCAGAGTACATGGCCTTCCTCCACCCAGTCCTGGGCCAAAATTGGGACATTTCTTTACAATTTTCCTCTGCAGGTATTTTTTTTATAGCTTAGTTGGTTTGGTTCCTAGCACACCCATTCACTGAGAATGACACACTTTCAAAGTTGGGGCTTTATGCATGAGTCTCTCCATACTTTACCAACTTCTTTGAGCTCAGAAACTCGTCCTCAGGACCTGACCTGTGGACACTCAAACTCCAGAGCTCAGAGCTCCAGGAAGCCACTGTATTCCACATTTGGTGAACCTCTGGTATCTGTATTCTCATTTTCCCCTCTTTTCTTTTATTTCCTTTCCTTCTTTCCTTCCTTTTTCCCTCCCTCCATCTTTTTCTCTTTCTTTCCTTCTGAGAACTTTACTCACGTTCATGTCCACTCCACTATCTGTATTTAAAGAAAAGGACTCTTTCTTTCAAAGCTCTTTATCCAGAGCTTTTAGGTTTTTTCCATACTGGAAGGAGAGAGAGAGAGAGAAAGTGCGCGTGCTCACTTACGGGACTTTGTATCAGTTGCAATCCTGGATCAATTTGCTCTTGTGACTAGTGACAAAAAGAGGAACTCTGAAGTTTGCTTTTTTCTATTTAATTTTTGTTCTGTGTGGATGAGCCTGCTATTTTGGAAAGCAATATCCTGAGAAGGAAGCCTTTCTATACAAGGAAGAACTGAACCAGTGTCTCAGTCATCTGTGTAACTCAAGACTCAGCCTAGAGCCTGGCATCCTTTAAGTAATGTCGCTCAGTCCTGTCCGACTCTTTGCGACCCCATGGACTGTAGCCTACCAGGCTCCTCCATCCATGGGATTTTCCAGCCAAGAGTACTGGAGTGGGTTGCCATTTCCTTCTCCAGAGGATCTTCCCAACCCAGGGATTGAACCTGGGTCTCCCGCACTGTAGGTAGACTCTTTACCATCTGAGCCACCAGGGAAGTCACAGAGGGTATCCTTTAATAGGCAATAAATATTTACTGAGTGAGTATATGGATTCATTCACTTAATAATGATTTGTGGGAGTAGGGTTTTGCATAGAGAGGTAAAGAAAACAGGAAGTAATGGTATTCACATTCTAGTAAATCTAATCTGAATTTTATTATTCATTCATCAAATGTGAGTCCCTTTTGGCCTAATTTTGGTACAGTGACAAAGATGAGTACTACTTTAGAGAAGGTGCAAGTACATACACCACCCAAAGGGTTCATTTGGGCTCCACAAGATTCATGAATTTGTAAGTGCTGAACTGGTCTTAAATAGCTGTCTGGAGACAAAGGATACATCCAGGGTGACAGGATACATCCTTCACAGGTCTGAACACAGGCTTCAGAGTCACCCTGGCCTGCCTACACAGGATGGGTTCTGTTAAGGGGCAGACACTGGAGAAGGACCATGACATTACCAGGCAAGCCCTCCCTGCCCATGTCAGTACTAGGCAAGGACCATGTCAGTATCACAAGGCCCCCTTCATGTTATCTCTCCTCCTCATTTTGGGGAAGAGTTGCCAGTTGAATACAGTTGATCCCTGAACAACACAGGTTTGAACTGCACCAATCCACTTACACATGGATTTCTTTCAAACATAGTACCTATATTTTCATTTTGTCCTGTGCTTAGTCACTCAATTGTGTCCAGCTCTTCACAACCCCCTGGACTGTAGCCCACCAGGCTCCTCTGTCCATGGGGATTCTCCAGGCAAGAATACTGGAGTGCGTTGCCAACCCGCTATTGGGCTGGATCTTCCTAACCCAGGAATCTAGCCCACATTTCCCTCATTGCAGGTAGATTCTTTACCATCTGAGTAAAGGGAAGCCAAGAATGGTTCTTTAAATTCTCTAAGTGGGGGAGAGGGGGAGTTTGCTTTCAGTTAGAGATCACAATGTGTGGAACCAACAAAACTAGGTTTTGAGTCCTGATTCTATCCAAATGGTTTCAGCTTCCTACCCATGGGTGAGTCATCAAACAGCTCCTTTTTTGGGAGGCAGAGATAGCAGTACGTGGATTTTCAGCTGCACAGAGGTCTGTACTTCCAACTCCTGTGTTGTTCAAGGTCATGTGTATTTCAAATGCTGAAGGTGTCAATGGCCCAAAGAGGACAAATGATCTGGAAACCTGTGGCAGGAGTGTCCTGGACCAAGAGAAAGTCACTCACAGAAAGAACCAGAATCTATCCATGCAGCGCCAGGGCCACAGCCCAGGATACTCAAGGCCACCAGCTGACTGTCAGGGGCTGGTTCCAATAGAAGACCCATATCCCATAAATACTGAACTCAACCTCCTTTTACTTTCCTTGGGACCCTTTCATTCATTCAGGAGACATGTCATTCAACATCAAATGAGCCATCACCTTAACAGTCATTTGCTCCTTCTCAACTTCTCTGCTTCTGTCAGCACATTTACCCACCTTCAGCTTCCAGCCCCAAAGCAGTACTAACAACGAACATACACATGTGTCCAAACTGGGCAAGTTCTGTTTCCCAAAGGAAACACTATTCTGAAGTAAGGTGTTTTCCTCACCCTAAAGGACAAGGGAACCCACAAAATAAGAGCTTAGTTTTGAAATTCCCTCTAGTTTTGAACTTTCTCAGAAGCTCATTAGAGAAAGTGAGATTGTGGGTAATTTTTTGTTTTATTCACTCTATTGTATTTTCTATATTGCTTTTATAGTTAGATAAACTTCAAAAATATGGTGAAGACTTTCCCTTTTATATTCTGCACCACAGTCTTATAATTCAATAGCAATGTTTTTCTGACTTTCCTCTCTAATTCTTTTGTTAATGTCTGTCCTTTTAGCCAAGTAACCAAAGGTTATTCTCCCCAACCATCTAAAATGCTCCCCTAGCAACAGCAATCACATAATAATCACCTATTATTATTGTAATTATTGAGAAGTATAAATCTACCCAATTTGTCTATTCATTCATTTCCTGGTTCTCCAAAGGTAGAAAAATAGACCTGGGGAAAATGCAAAATTAAGGTGAATAAAAGGAAATATTCCCTCTAAGTAATAAGCCAGCCATTCTTCTATGAAAGTAAGTGGAAGTTATGACTAGTACGTCCATTAAGGAACTAGAGATACATGGAGTATAAAGGGAGACGCTGAGCACACACTCTCTGGGGTGAGGTGGAAAGAACAGCATGGCCCAGAGGAGCATTGGACAGTACCCAGTCACCAGCCACACGTGGCCATAGGGCACTTAAAACACAACAAATCAAACTTGAAATGTGCTGTAAATGTAAACTACACCCTGGATTCCAAAAGTTGGCAACCAAAAAAAGAATGTAAATTATCACATTAACAATTTACATTGATTACATATTGAAATAATAAAATTTTAGATATCTCAGGCTAAGTGATTAAAATGAATTTCACTTGTTTCTTTTCATTATTTCTCTTTTTTTTTTACCTTGGCTGCTAGGAAATTGAGAATTACATATGTCATTTGCATCTGTGACTCACAGTATATTTTTTTTATTGCATAGCACTTGTTTAGAGTTCAAGGTACTTGTATATTAGTCCAAGGCCTTTCATTATTGCTGTTTTGTCTAAGTTCTGACTTACAGAATTGCTTTAGGAAGGAATAAATTAGAATGTGGGATGAACCTCAAGCATAATGCCTAGCATTTCCCAGAGTCACAATAAGTATTGTTTTGTTTTCTTCATTCTATTTGCAATGAAAGACTTGATGTTCACTACAGGTCAAAACTCTAGTTCCTCTCATTTTCAGTTAAGTCTTATTTAATTCCACTGGCTGGGGAAACCCATGACTCTAATCCCATCTCTGCCCTCACTTTGTAGAATATGTCAGTTACTCACCCACTAGAGCAAAGTGACAAGGAAGCAGAACTTAGAAGCAAATAATTTTTACTGTTTTTCCAAGCTCTTTTTGGCAGAAGAGAGAGAGAGATGGGTAAATTTCCAACATTGAGATTTATTTTAAAAAGTAACTTCCTACATTGTCAGAGAGATAAACAAATAAACAAAACATAGTAAATACAAGGAGAAGGAAATGGCAACCTACTCCAGTATTCTTGCCTGGAGAATTCCATGGACAGAGGAGCCTGGCAGTTTGCAGTCCATGGGGTCGCAGGGAGTCGGACACGACTAAGCGACCAACACGACACAACGGTAAATACATACAATGGAATAGTATTCAGCCTCTAAAAGGAAGGGTGTTCTGACATGTGCTACAACAGGAACCAAGCTACAGCACATTGCTGATGTTGTTCATTGCTAAGTCTCTTATGAACTCTTCATGAACCCACAGACTGCAGCATGCCAGGCTTCCCTGTCCTTCACTATCTCCTGGAGTTTGCTCAGACTCACATCTATTGAGTCAATGACACCATCCAGCCATCTCATCCTCTGTTGCCCCCTTTGCCCTTTGCCTTCAATCTTTCCCAGCATCAGGGCCTTTTCGAATGAGTCATCTCTTTGCATCAGGTGGCCAAAGTATTGGAGCTTTAGCCTCACCATCAGTCCTTCCAATGAATATTCAGGGTTGATTTCCTTTAGGATTGACTGGTTGGATCTCCGTGCAGTCTAAGGGACTCTCAAGAGTCTTCTCCAGCACGACAGTTCAAAAGCATGAATTCTTTCACACCTAGCCTTCTTTTATGGTCCAACTCTCACATCCATAAATGACCATTGGAAAAACTATAGCTTTGACTATATGGATCTTTGTTTCCAAAGTGATGTCTCTGCTTTTGAATATGCTCTCTAGGTTTGTCATAGTTTTTCTTCCAAAGAGCAAGTGTCATTTAATTTCAAGGCTGCAGTCACTGCCTGCAGTGATTTTCAAACCCCAGAAAATAAAATCTGTCACTTTCCACCCCCATCTATTTGCCATGAAGTGATGGGACTGGATGCCATGATCTTAGTTTTTTGAATGTTGAGTTTTAAGCTAGATTTTTCACTCTCATCAAGAGGCTTTTTAATTCCTCTTGGCTTTCTGCCATTACAGTGGTATCGTCTGCATTACAGATGGTGCTTACTTCTTTGAGTTTCCCTTGAAGTGGCATTAACAACCCACTCACCCATCCCCACTTTGACCCAGTATAGCCCCTGAGAGCAAGTTTGGATCAGTAAGAGGTTATCCAAATCTGGATGTCTAGAATTACTGAGAACCTCTCCTCAGATTTTATATGCTCAAAAATGTAGAAGAAAATTATAAAAAATTAAAAAGATGGCCATAAAAGCAAAAGACAACCCATAGCCTTGACCTTCCAAATAACCACAATCAGAACTGACAACTGGGACTAGTGTCTGAGTTCCACTGCCAACTGGAGACCTAACTTGTGGGGATAAAATTTGGAGATATAAACCACATAACCATCAGTACAGTACCTTCGCCATATTCTTAAATGGCCTTAAGCCGTTTGAAAGGAAGATGGAAAATCCCCCACAGCTACAAAACCAAAACATTCCTGTCATTTTCCTTTTTCAACTTTCCCGCTAATGTCAATTTAAAGGACAGTGACAACCACCAACTGCAATCTTTAAAGGATGTTGTAGTACGTGCACTAGATCAGATGGATTTTCTGGGCATTCACAGATGGCTAAAAACAGATAGATTAAGTCTCCCATAAGCCATCCCATAGAAGTAGTATTAACTTGATACATAACCAAGGGCATCATTCTCCCCTTAGACAGTTTTTTGTTTTTATAAGAGAAAGAGAATTGGCCAAATGATAAAGGCATTGATATCAATAATTTATATAAGACAACTTCCAGCATTAGTTCTAGAATCAGTCCAGCTTCAATGCAGGATATTTCTTCTTTTGCTACAGTATTCATGGCCTCGATGGTGATCAGGAGTCTACGAGGGTCTGCACATGCCTTCTCAATCATCAAAGAAGTCCTTACGCTCATCTTTCTCTTGTTGAAGTCTCTCTTAGTGCTGGATCCCAAAGGTTTTCTCCTATTTTTTTTTCTTAATAATGTTATAGTTTTACATTTTATGATTAAGTCCATACATTCATACATCTTGAAATAATTTTTAAAAGAGAAGTAAAGATTAGGTCAATACTGACAGGGTCTCTGGCCTTGTGGAGTTTAGAATCTGAAGATGAAAAGTCACTATAAATGAGACAATCAAACAGATCAGAGGTTGCCATATGCACAAGCAAAGACATGACAGAAGACTGCTGGAATATACAGAAAATTCTGAAAGAGATGGGAATACCAGACCACCTGACCTGCCTCCTGAGAAATCTGTATGCAGGTCAACAAGCAACAGTTAGAACTGGACATGGAACAACAGACTGGTTCCAAATAGGAAAAGGAGTATGTCAAAGCTGTATATTGTCACCTGCTTATCTAACTTATATGCAGAGTACACCATGAGAAATGCTAGGCTGGATGAAGCATAAGCTGGAATCAAGATTTCCAGGAGAAATATCAATAACCTCAGATATGCAGATGACACCACCCGTGTGGCAGAAAGTGAAGAACTAAAGAGCCTCTTAATGAAAGTAAAAGAGGAGAGAGAAAAATTTGGCTTAAAGCTCAACATTCAGAAAACGAAGATCATGGCATCTGGTCCCATCACTTCATGGCAAATAGATGGGGAAACAGTGGAAACAGTGTCAGACTTTATTTTGGGGGGCTCCAAAATCACTGCAGATGGTGAATGCAGCCATGAAATTAAAAGACGCTTGCTCCTTGGAAGAAAAGCTGTGACCAACCTAGACAGCATATTGAAAAGCAGAGACATTACTTTACCAACAAAGGTCTGTCTGCTCAAGGCTATGATTTTTCCAGTAGTCATGTATGGATGTGAGAGTTGGACTATAAAGAAAGCTGAGAGCCAAAGAATTGATGCTTTTGAACTGTGGTGCTGGAGAAGACTCTTGAGAGTCCCTTGAACTGCAAGGAGATCAAACCAGTCAATCCTAAAGGAAATCAGTCCTGAATATTCTTTGGAAGGACTGATGCTGAAGCTGAAACTCCAATACTTTGGCCCCTGATGCAAAGATTCAAGTCATTGGAAAAGACCCTGATGCTGGGAAAGACAGAAGGCAGTAGTAGAAGGGGACAACAGAGGATGAGATGGTTGGATGGCATCACCAACACGATGGGCATGAGTTTGAGTAGGCTCTGGGAGTTGATGATGGACAGGGAAGCCTGGTGTGCTGTAGTCCATGGGGTCTCAGAGTCGGACACGATTGAGAGACTGAACTGAACTGAGAGGAATAGTGTATTTTAGATAGGGATATCAGGAAAAGAACTTCCCAGGTGGTGCTAGTGGTAAAGAAGCTGCCTGCCAACGCTGGCAGAGAGGGTGTGTTTGATCCCTGGGTCGGGAAGATCCCCTGGATGAGGGCATAGCAGCCCATTCCAGTATTGTTGCTTGGAGAATCCCATGGACAGAGGAGTCTGGTGGGCTGCAGTTCATAGGGTTGCAAAGAGTTAGACACGACTGAAGCAACTTAGCATGAATGCACCCATGATCAGGAAAAAACACTTCAAGGGTGTGGCACTTAAGCTGAAACTTAGATGATAAGAAGCCCATGTGCAGACATAGAGGGAGAATATTCCAGACAAAGGAAAGATAAGGTGTGAATTCTTATAACAGAAATGAGAAACTATCAGAAAGATCAACTGGGACACTGAATGTGGAGCAAGTGACATAAGAATACCTTGGACAGAGGGCAGGGCTAGATGATACACACCCTTGAGAGATGACAACAAAGGAAGCACCTTAGAAATGATGTGCCCATTGCTGCCCTCTTTTCTCCTACACTGAAGATTTCTAAAAACTTGCACCCTCATCATCTTCAAATGCCATGGTCTGCCTCCTAAGCCGGCTTTATCCCCAACTTAGGATCCTGCCAGACAAAGCCCTTCACATTCAATTCAGAGTCTGATGAGTAACTGACTCACCCTACTCAAATTATTCTCCAGACCCTGAATTTTCTTTCCCCTTTCAGCCCCACCCCAGCTTCTACTTCCAAAGAACATAGAACTTTCCAAGGCACTTTGTTACTGATTCCACCCAGGGGTAAAGACCATTGGTAACCTGGCGCCGTTGTTAGATAGCACACAATTTTTACAGCTGACCTACTGTCTGTGCTTCCTTTTCAATGATTATTTTGAAACACATATGACATACTTTGCATGCACAAGTGGCTGAGAAAATTCTAAATTAAAGCCCTTGCAGAGCTTAGCTGGCGCAAACTTAGGGATTGTGCTACACCGATAGATTCTGGTGCCCTTCCAAATACTCAACACCTTCCAAACACCACTCCCTACCATCAGTCTCTGAAAGACTAGAATTATGTCCACAGATACATAGGCAACATCCTCCCGCAGAAACAAAATGTAAAACAAACGCCAGGAAGTAAACATCATCATTGCCTTCCTCATTGCTCTTCTAGTCTTCTCTTTGCAAACAGCAAAAGTTTAGAATAAAAATATTTTCAAATATCAAGAAAAAAAGAAAATATCTGCAAAGTTAGAGTTGCAATATGCATTATTTTTTCAAATTCAGAGGTGCAAATACTACTTAAACAATAAGAATACCATAGACCATGGAGAGATGGAATGACCTGGAGGAAAAGTACAGAGAACAGAATCGTAATCATAGTTTTGAGCATAGAATGAGGTTCATGTGCAGACCTTCAAAACCAAATTAGCACAACTTCTTAGTTAACTCCTGAGTGACTCCGGGTAATTTATGTGGATTCTCTCTGCCTCAGTTTCCTCATCTGTACATTGGGAAGACCTTGGAATTTAACTTCTGGAACTATTACAAACATTAATGACTTGATGCAAAAATACCTATAATAGTAGTTGGCACACTAAAAATTTAATGAATGTTACTGCTATTAATAATTGAACCAATAAATAAAAACTGGCTGGAAAACTAAAAAGACTCAGTTAGTATCAAATTCAGAAAAGGCAATGGCAACCCACTCCAGTCCTCTTGCCTGGAAAATCCCATGGATGGAGGAACCTGGTAGGCTGCAGTCCACGGGGTAGCAAAGAGTCAGACACAACTGAGTGACTTCACTTTCACTTTTCACTTTCATGCATTGGAGAAGGAAATGGCAACCCACTCCAGTGTTCTTGCCTGGAGAATCCCAGGGACGGGGGAGCCTGGTGGGCTGCTGTCTATGGGGTCACACAGAGTCGGACATGACTGAAGCGACTTAGCAGCAGCAGTACCAAATTGGGCTTTGGATGATGAGAGATGTATTCAACATATCCTTCAAATCACATACTGCCCCCAGAGAGCTAAAGACTTTTAAAATGCCCTTCAGGGGTGGGCTTCAAATATAGATGAGGGAACTAGAGGTGGAAAAGAACTGCCTAAAGGAGAGAAAGCAGGTTGGGAAAAGAAAGTCCTGAAATCCTTGTCTTTGAAGAAGGGCCTCTTGCAGGGATTGGATGGGTTTATAGCACTAAGCTGTGAGAATTCAGGTGAGTGTGAGTGAAGAGGTTCCATAGATTTTAGGGGTATAGAAAATAATCCATGAGGTTTGACAATGCAAAGCCAAGGCCAAGATCACTGAAGGTAAATGAGAAGTTGTGATGATTTATGTAATAAACTAGCAAAGATGAACTAGTTTGGCTTCTCAACTGAAACCTCACTCCTCTTGGACCTACTGAGTCCCTCTTAGACCAAGAGATGAATCCAGATGAGATAAGCTAACTCAGTGTCTTTTTGCTGGACCCTGCGACTTTGGCTCATTCAACACAACATCTGGTGCTTAAAATCACAAGGTTGCTTGTGGACCACTGGGTCATGGCCTGGACCTAATAGCAATTCATTGCAGAACAAGGAGACCTGGCTAGATTCATGGAATTTGGTCTCATTTCAAAATAAATTTGGGACTCAGCAGGGATTTCCATCTTGATTTTTTAACAAATACTAGTCAAATACCCAAATTCCACACGAGATTTGTAATTGTGGAAGGCCCACAAACTGGGGCCTTGAGACTCTGAATTGATGCTTCTGAAACTAAGGAGATGCTTTCCACCCACTTCTTAGAGCTTGATTCATAGCGCAATGCAACAAAGGGAATAATCAGTATTATGAAAAGGGCCAATCAGGGAGCTATACATATACTCTTCACTGCATATTGTTTTATCAAGATTTATTGTATCTAAATGTGTCCAGTCAGCAGCAGTAGTGAGTCCTATTAGCTCACTGCTTAGGAAGTCAAGTTCTAGGGAAGCAAAAACAGAACAAAAAAAACAAAAACCACCAACAAACAAAATAATATCGTTATCCATCCTCACAAGAGTTTTTTGAAAGTACAGATTAAAAGCTAGAACAAGTTTTTCTTGTTCATTCCAAAGCACTTTCAATCCTCAAAACTACAGGTGATTCACAAACAGAAATATGGAAATGCATCTAGTATGGGAATTTTATATCATATATATATATATATATCCTGATTATTTCACAAGGGAGTAAATGTGCCATGCAGTTATAGACACTATGACAAGATAAATTAGAAGACAGCAAGAAAGAAAAGATAAGAGGAAGAAGGTAAAACGAGTGAAAAATGATGTGAGTGTGCTCAGTAGTGTCCGACTCTTTGTGACCCCATCCACTAGCCAGGCTCCTCTGTCCATGGAACTTTCCAGGCAAGAAAACTGGAGCAGGTTGCCATCTCCTACTCCAAGGAATCTTCCCGACCCAGGGATCAAACCTGTCTCTTGTGTCTCCTGCACTGGCAGGTGGGGTCTTCACCACGGTGCCGCCTGGGAAGCCCCAAGGACCAGGAGGGTCTCTCAAGTTGCATCATCCTGACACTCTCTCTTTTTCCTCCCTTTTCCATTTATAAGAACCCAATGAGACCAATCTAAAACATGGTTCTTATCGTCTGTCTTTCCTAGCTTTGTTTGGTCTACAAACTTGGCTTCAGTTCTAGTCATTACTGAGAAAAGGGCAATATGATTAGTTACTCGAAAAACCCACTGGTTAATAGAAGAAAAATCATTTCTGAGATCTGCAAAAAATAATAATAATAATGTTAAAGTCTAGTGATTCTGTTCATCATTCAGAGTGAGTGTCTTAAAGATCTTGTTTGACAATGATCTTTTCAAAGTGAGAACGTGGGTGACTTGGCTGGACACCTGTCCACCAGGTAGAGACCAAAAACCTGGGTATGGACTTTGGCTGTGTTATCGCTTGTTTGTATCTGAATGTCTGATTAAGTAATGGCCTACGGCTATTTACATGCTATGAGAAAAGCTTTTTAAAAAAAAAATGGAGAGTAATTACCCATCCTCAAGGTCTGCTGACTTTCAGGGCTTTTTTTTTTTTTTTTAACTCTAAACAGGAGGTGGTTGGTAGTTTGACTATATCTGTGTCTCTATCCGCATCTCACCAAATTGTGGACTATATCTGTGTCTCTATCTGCATCTCACCAAATTGTAGAACTGAAGCTGTAAGCTCCTGGCACATATACACGTAAAGCAGATGTGTATGCCTCAGTACACTGCGTTGTATGTTCATCAACTTTGCTAGTCTACTAGGATGCTTCTGTATAACAGAGGGTTAGTTCTTAAATATTATGTCCCAGTTTTCACCATGAAATAAAAATGAGTTACTTTAGTTAAAAGCTATAAATAAGATGAGTGGTTGAGACTACACTGAGAACAATAGTACCTAAGAAATAGGTTTACAGGTATACAAGATGAGCTTCCCAGGTGGCACCAGTGATAAAGAACCCGCCTGCCAATACAGGCGAGGCAAGAGACAGAAGGTTCGATCCCTGGGGGTCGGGAAGATCCTCTGGAGGAGGAAATGGCAACCCACTCCAGTCTTCCTGCCTGGAGAATCCCATGGCGGGTTACAGTCCATAGCATTGCAAAGAGCTGGGCATGACTGAAGCAACTTAGCACGCACATATACAAGACAATGGGGTGTGTTTTGTTTTACAAATGAAAAAGGAAAGTATTTCTATCTTATAGTAAAATATCTGTTTGTGCTAGAATATGAAAAAAAGCTGGCAAAAGCCAAGACCTACATGGGAACAAGATACAGAGGGCTCAAAGGAAGGAAATTTTGCCTTTGTTGATAAAATCTGCAAATGTAAGGCTGAAAAAAAGAAATCTGTTTAAAATGTTGACAAAATTGGTTCAATTTTCACTTTAAAAATGGTCATAAATTGTCAGATATTATATTAACACAAAATTAGAATATGATAAATGACAAATTAGTCTTAGAACATTCTGTCTGCTCTTAACAAGAGGTAATCAAATTTATTCTTTAGCTTTGTGCAATCTGTTCAGATAATAGAGATTTTGCTTCTCCCCAGAATATATTCTGTGCTTTGTACTGATTCTGTATGGCCCTGATTTTGAAAAAACAAAGAACAGGATGCTGAAAGAATTAAAGTTCCTTACAATTATGTGATTTTTGATATATTTATTGTTAAATATTAGATTATCATTCTGCTAAGTAGAAGTGAAGGGAAGCAAAGCCATTGTTGTTTGGTATGTAGGCTGCTGTTTGAATAAAGTATCAGCTCTTTTATGACAGCTCTTTTTGATGCAATTTTTTTCAAGATAACACCATAAATTCAGAAAAAAAAAGTATTATTGGCAAAGTATTTTTAAGAGCCAAATCATTTTTGACACATACTATATGGAGAAAATGCCAACAACCCACTTCTTCATCTTGGTACCAATGCTATTAATTTCTGGCAAGATATGCTATTTGCCTAGATTATTAAAGATCTGTTTTGTTTTGTTTTTTAACAGATATAATTGAACAAATTGATTAGTAAACTTAGGCCATACATGGAGTATCATACCTGAGTTAAATCTCATCACATGCTAGGACAAGCAACAAAAATTGAATGTTGCAAGTGGACCTAAGGTCAATAAAGCCAAGCTGAGAAACTAGTATGTGCGTAGCCTTACAGGCAGTAAGGAGAATCACTTCCCGGCAGCCAAGGAACTTTAGCAATTTGCAGCATCTCAAGAAAAGGCAAATTCATATACAGGTGTAGGCGCTGTGGATGAAATCAAGTGGAAATGAATACCTTAATTTTGTTTTTTCTTGCTTTGGAATAAATAAGCATATTGTGTTGTTGTTCAGTCGCTAAGTCATGTCTGACTCTTTGCGATCCCATGGAGTACAGGACACCAGGCCCCTCTGTACCTCACCATCTCCCCGAGTTTGCTCAGACTCAGGCCCATTGAGTCGGTGATGCCATCCACCATCTCATCCTCTGTCACCCGCTTCTCCTGCTGCCCCCAATCTTTCCCAGAAACATGGTCTTTTCCAATGAGTCAGCTCTCCGCATCAGGTGGCCAAAGTACTGGAGCTTCAGCATCAATCCTTTCAATGATATTCAGGGTTGATTTCCTTTAGGACTGATGGGTTTGATTTCCTTGCTGTCCAAGGGATCAGCATATAAGAATGATTAAAACAAACAGACATTTAGTGAGATGATCCTTGGAATAACAGGTTATTGAGATACAATCCTAGATTCTTTACAAACTTTCCAGGACGAAGCTAATTCTTTGGCTTCTGTATTGCTTGGCTTCTTACAGTTCTTGATTTGTTGGCTGCACAACAAGAATGGTGGTATGTGTTACACATGCTGCTCCTTTAAAAGGATGCAGGCAAAAAACACAAAACCTAGTGAGACTAGCCTTTTTGCAATCAAAAATAATCTTAGAAGACTGTTTATGACCACACAAAGGACTATTAAGAAAAAGTATCCAAAACTTGGAAGAAAAGCGAAAAGATAACTCAGACAGTTGTCTAACAAGCCCACCCAAGGTTTTCTGGGCCCTAGGCTTGGAGATACAGTTTTGTTTGGCTTACTATTTACCACTGATAAGAGCCTAGGCATTTTACAACTACACAAAAACAGATGTTAATTTGTAGAAAACTTATAAACTACAATTGCTTTTTGTTCAACAGACTAGATAACCCCAAAGGTTATGCTTTTATTGCGCTATAGGAAATGAACCACTTATCTATCAAACTTAGCAATTTCATTGCTGTTTCTTCTTCATTACAGTGTTCTTTTTTTGTTCTTTCTTCACTGGCTGTATACTGACACATGCTAGTTTCTCATGTCCTCCTGAATCAGCTTTGTCATCCTTCCAGTTTCCTCATTACTGCAGTAATTAAAACCTTGCACATGCTTACCATAATTTTTACTGGAATTTGTTTTATTCATTGAAAATAATATTTTGATAAGAACAAAGAATCACAGTTCAGCCACTTACAAAATACATTTAAAATAACTCAAGTAATTTACTTGCAATGATGAATCATCATGACAAGGATCAATCTCTTAAGCTCATAGCATCCCTCCAAAATTGCCCAAGCCCAAATTCTTCTCCATTTTTACTTTCCTCCTGATTCCACATTACAAAAGCCCCCAGAGAACTAGTCTAGTAGGACTAAACCCTACTCAGAGGACTGGGGAGAGTCACTGAGCTTGTCAAAACAGAATCTTTAATTTACTGGTTGTGGAGGGAAAAATCTTAAGAACATCCATACAATTTTCATCCCATCACAGAGTTAAAGGAATTCTATGGACTTAGAGGCTGGAAAGTCAAGTTTAAGGAGAGAGTAATAAGAAAAAAATCACATATTTTTTGGCTTTTTTTGTGCACACCACACAAGAGAGGTGAAACTGGCCAGGGAAGCCTGCAAAGGAAGATTGTCCTATGTCTTGGCATCAGGGGGATTTGCAGGGCTTATATTTCCTTGCTGAAGGCTTGCCAGATGAGCCATGAGGAGGAAGACAGAAGATACTTTATGCTAGCCACAGTGTTCAGCAAATAGTTAAACAGAGGCTTATGCAGGCAATATTTTTAAATAGACAAGGCAATATTTGCAACCCTTGTTTACAATTTTTTTTAAAATCCAATTTTGTTTTTATTTCTATTGGAAAAAGTACCAGTGGACTCCATTAATGGTCTACACTTATGCCTTAAATGTCAACATTTTCCATCTATAGAAGAAGGTCTTCATCACAGCCATTAAAATTTATTTATTATTGAAGTATAACTGCTTTACAATGTTGTGTTAGTTTCTGCTGTACAGCAAAGTCAATCTGCCACATGTATATATATATCCCTTCTTCCACTTTCTTTTGGCACCATCTTGCCTGTTTTTTCAGGTAGAAAATAGTCATTTCAAGTAAACTGCCTTCCTGTGCATCCAAATTTCAGCTAGTCTTATAGAAGGAACTCAGAGCAGAATTTTCATCTTCTTATCAATGGAACAGGCAAGTGCACTGAAGAAAAGGAAGCAACGGACTAATAAACTAATAATAATGGCCCTGAGTCAGATTCTATTAGAAGCACTTTGTATATGTTAAGTCATTTGATCTACACAGTAAGTACAACTATTACCCCATTTACAGACGACATGGGTTGCCTGCCAGATAATCACACAGATAGTAAGTGGCACAGCAAGGATTTAAACACATCCAGTAGTCATGTACACATGTGAGAGCTGAATAATAAAGAAGGCTGAAGGCTGAAGAATAGATGCTTTTGAACTGTGATGCTGGAGAAAATGCTCAAGAATCCCTTAGACAGCAAGGAGATCAAACCAGTCAGTCCTAAAGGAAATCAGTCC
Source organism: Oryx dammah (assembly GCF_014754425.2). NCBI lineage: Eukaryota > Metazoa > Chordata > Mammalia > Artiodactyla > Bovidae > Oryx > Oryx dammah. Next base: position 31,419,414 of record NW_024070204.1, read on the forward strand.
TGAATATTCATTGGAAGGACTCATGCTGAAGCTGAAGCTCCAATACTTTGGCCACCTGATGCGAAGAGCTGATTCACTGGAAAAGACCCTGATGCTGGGAAAGATTGGAGGCAGGAGGAGAAAGGGGCTACAGAAGATGAGATGGTTGGATGGCATCACCAACTCAATGGACATGAGTTTGAGCAAACTCTGGGAGATGGTGAAGGACAGCAAAGCCTGGCGTGCTGCAGTCCATGGGGTAGCAAACAGTCAGACATGACTGAACGATTGAACTAAACTAAAACTAAAAGGGAATAGAATCAAATAGAGAAAACTCTATGCATTCCAAAACCCACAACAAATAAGTAAGCCGTAAAAATATACAAAATATGAACCATTGAGAAGAAGATAGATGCCAAGGAAATACAAAGTGGTATTGGTGAAAGGAAGGCTCTATAAAGAAGCCAAGAGGAACTTATTTTTGTGACAGGTTTTAAAGAGGTGATGAGAGAAAGAGATACTCTGGTATACTGTGGACTGAGTGAATAGTGATGCAACCCTTCTGGACCACAATCTGGCAACAGTTCTAAACATTTTTAAACACAGTTACTCTTTGACCTAGTATTTCATTTCTAGAAATTTAGCTACAAAACAGTTGCATACATGATTAACTTGCTCTTCTGACCAGGGAGGCATAAGATGGTCAGGTGACTCAACTGTCCAATAAGCATCCATTAAGTCCAATGGTTTCATGGCACTGTCAGTTTCTTAAGAAGACTCTTAAGAAGGTTAATTATGCAAAGTAGCATTTGAAATCCCTTACCCATAGGACAACTCCTAGTCACTGGCTTCTGTCATCTTTACTTTCTAGAACTTAACTTATGAATAAAAGGCATCATGGAAAACAGAAATTTTAGAAGTTCCCTTAAAAGTAGAGGTTATTATGACATATGAATGTTATATTTTTAAAAAAAATCTTTTGCCCCAAATCAAATAAAAACATTTTTAATCATTAGAAGATAGAAGTGAAATACTCAAAGAGGGGGAAGAAGAGTTAAAGCGCTTATTTACATCCAATTCAAACGTTTAAATATTACTTGTTGGTTGATTTGTATGGTGATCTTAGCCATCTGTATCCACAGCTTCAACCTCTTTATTTCAAATGTTTGTCAAACACTCCACAAGAAAATACTCTGCTTGTAAAAACATGCAAACACACATCCACAGTGGAAGCTATCCAGAGACTTCTAAAATCGTGAACAACTCTCATCCAATTGGACAATGGGATTAGAATAAATATTTTGCACAGAATGAAAGACATTTCTGGTATCAACATGGCAAGCTTCTTAAATAGGCTCTTCACGGCTCTCCTCCTCCTCAAAAAAAAAAGTGATTGCCAACTCCAAAAAGTGGCTTAATTTTCCAACTCCAATGTTTTATCAGAACTCAGGAAAAGGCATTCCAAGTCCTTCCACCCTTTCTGTTATAAAACAGGTCAAGGAGATTGTCTTTTGACAGTAATCATCAAGAATATACTCACTCTCAAAAGGATTCTCAATGGTCAAAAGAAAACCAGAACCAAATATCTGATCCATGTTTACATAATTATGGACTTGATATATGTCTCCAAGGATAAATCTCATCAGACAGACAGCAGCTGAGGTAAGTGGCCACAATGTTAGCTTCCACTTTGAAAAGAATACAAAGCTGCCTACTGAAAGTAGGATTGCGCGTTCCAGTCTATATGTGCTTACTCCATGTGCAGTCTGTCTGCCTGGCTGAAGAATCTAGGGAGACAGCAGTGGAATGAAAAGAAAATGCAACTCCCATGTGACCCATTTATGAAACTGCCAGCATCAGCTGAAGGTGAACACATGCATATTGCATGACCCAGCAATGCCATTCCTAGGTGTGAAGGGAGTGGGTGTGTATGTGTGTGTGTTCCCAGTGAACATACACATATTCCCCCCTAAATGTGCACCTATGTTCACCAAAAGACATGTACTAGGAACTTCCCTAGCAGTCCAGTGGCTAAGACTCTGCACTCCCACTGCACGGGGCCCAGGGTTTGATCCCTGATCAGGGAACTAGTTCCTATACACATGCCACAGCTAAGAGTTCTTATGTTGCAACTAAGAGTTCTTATACCACAACTAAAATATTCCGCATGCTACAACTAAGGGCTTTCCCAGTAGCTCAGTAGTAAAGAATTCGCCTGCCAATGCAGGAGCCTCAGGAGATGTGGATTCAATCCCCAGAAAGATCCCCTAGAGGAGAAATGGCAACCCACTCCAGTATCCTCACCTGCAGAATTCTCTGGACAGAGGAGCCTGGCAGGCCACAGTCCATGGGGTCAGACACAACTGAAGCGACTGAGCATCTGGTACTATGCTCCAAAGATCCCACATGCCACAAGAAGATGGGAGACCCCATGTGCTGAAACTAAGACCCGGAGCAGCCAAATCAATAGCTTTTGAAAAGGCATGTATTAAAACATCTATAGCAATGTTAATCAAAAAGCCCAAATGGAAACTATTAAATGCCCATCAGTAGTATTCACATGATGGTATTCACTACTTGGAACGATGATCTTAAACCACACACAACCTTGTGGATGAATCTCACCAATGCAATGTTGAGAGGAAAAGTCAGGTACCAGAATATGTATTGAATTATTCCATTTATATAAAGTACCAAAAAGGCAAAAGTAATGTATTCTGTTAGGTTTTTTAAGTTGAATGATTACAAAAGAATAAAAATTCGATGTCCAGTCAGTCCGTTGCAAGAGGGTGCTCAGGTCAGGAGGCAGGATCAGTCAGGACAGGGATCCCTGCCTCTTCCCTTCTCTACAGCTCCAAGGTGGCTGGAGCACAAAGCTCCCTGGCCTCCCTGGGAGGGTTCACTTTCCCTAAATCTAGATTTCCACCCATGTGATGCAAACCGTTGGTATTTTAAAGGCTTCAAGCTTGGTAGCAACAGGGAAGTGGCAGATAGAAGACACTGCTGAGACCATGTCACTGTCAGAGTAAATATTCTAATTATGCATCCTGAGTTGGATTATCTCAGCTTGCCTGAGTCTATTCCGCAGCATCCTCCCTTTGCACCTGCATCTTTCTTTCTTTGCTTTTAAGCAAAGTCTTTGCTGAGAGCAAAAAGCAGAAACTCAGCCTCCCATCTTACTAAATGAGACTGCCCTTCTCTCAAAGGTCTTCTGAGCCTCCAAAGAGCTCATCTCAGATGCCACAGTCTCTGCTCATAGGGACCCGACGCTGAGATTTCTTTATATAAACAAGCAGCAGGACGTGTGAGTGAAGACTTTTCATTCTGATGGCAATGTGACAAGATTTCTGCCTTATCCTGGCTTCAATAAAACTTTCCCTTATAACTTGAGATAAAAGCACTTCTTTGGTCACAATATTTCCCATGGCAAGAATATAAAACTGCAGTGCAACTAACAGAGCAATCTCATTTCCATCAAACTCGGAAGATACCTTTTTATATGTGAACTTAATGAAATGCCACTATAACCAAGATAACAATATGATCGACCAGTAATTATGTGCTAGGAGAATAAAGCAAAGCAGTGACACAGATTTTCACAATGCGCAAATAATAAAACCATTATCTTGACCCTGTATTGGGTTACTTGTGTGTAACAATAATGGCAGTGATAAAGAGTTACATTATTCTTATCACTGTTCCAAGTTTTAGATATATTTTATCTTAATGTTTTAAAAATATTAACAAGTTTTTAATAATATTATTTCTAATCACCCTTTTTATTTTAATTGGGCTTCCCTGGTGGCTCATAGTAAAGAATCTGTCTGCAATGCAGGAGACCCGAGTTTGATCCCTGGGTCAGGAAGATCCCCTGGAGAAGGAATGGAAACCCACTCCAGTATTCTTGCCTGGAAAATTCTATGGACAGAGGAGACTGGCCAGCTATTGTCCATGGGGTCGCAAAGAGGCAGACATGACTGAGAGACTAACACTTTCACTTTATATTAATTAAGGTATTGACTTTCTCTATATATACATATAGATATATGTATCTACACACACACATATATAGATACATATATCTATATATACAGATATATATTTTTTAGGCTGTGCCATGAGGCATGAGGAATCATAGTTTCCTCACTAGGGAGGGGCTGAACCCATGACCCCTGCATTGGGAGCTCAGAGTCTTAGCCACTGGACTGCCAGAGAAGTCCCTTAACAAGTTTTAATGCTTAGAAACACACTATGAAGTGAAAACTACTATTAACCCCATCTTCCAGATGAAGGATGAGGGAGGCCAAGAGAGAATAAGTAATCAGTGTCAAGTCTCAAAGTTGGTTGGGATGGGCTGGGATACGAGCTCAGGCAGCCTCACTGCCCCACCTAAGAAGCCTGGATCGTCCTACTTGTTTCTTAGAACGAATATCAAAGTAAGTTTGATTCTTTTCAGTGGACTGTAGTCATGTAGATAAGAGGACTATTGTGAGTACAGACGGGACAACTACTGTATTAACAAGAGCTCGTTGGGGCACTTCCCTGGTGGTCCATTGGTTAAAACTTTCCCTTCCAATGTAGGAGATGCGGGTTTGATCCCTGAACGGGGACTAAGATGCCACATGTCTTGTCACCAAAAAAAAAACTAAAACACAAAACAGAAATGATACTGTAACAAATTCAATAAAGACTTTAAAAATGAGGCGCATCAACAAAAGCTATGATAAAAATTCCTCAGGAGTAATTCTGGAAGCAGGTGAGCCAAGGCAGGCAACTGAGGGATCACAAAGGCAGGACAACGGTCCAGGCAGTGATCACCAAAGTCTGATGACACAAGAGCAGCAAACTGGCCTCCCTGAAGCGGGGCAGGTTGTGAGCAAGGGGGAAGCGCCCAGCGTGCAACCTCAGGAATCAGATGGCAGTCAGAGAGAGTGGCAACCAGGAGAGGTGGGGTGACAGGCGCACAGAGCACAGGATCTACTGCAAATCCGGGCGCCTGAGCACCCTGCTCTTCCCGTATCCCCTCAGTGTGAGCCGATGCCCTTTGCCCTGTGATTTGTCACCCTAATCCTGGATTTTGCCTGTAGGCTCCACTGATCCTTATACTTATAGTCTATAAACTACTCCCTTATTCTTTCTTTTATGTAAGAGGAAGAGAAATAAACCCATCACTTTTCTTCTTGCTAACATTTCAATCTGTGCTTTTTATCCTATTTTCTCAATAAGATCTTACCCATCTTCCTTCAATCTCCTACACTTCAACTTCTTGCCCACCTGTTTCTACCTCTCTATCTCCAAAATGCATAGATGTCTCCTCCCTCACAGCCATCTGCCTTCGGCCTCCTGACATGTCTCTTTCCCTAACAGAACAGGAGACGGGAGCCCTAATCTCTAATAGATCTGGGGTCATGTACTGCTGTGTCTGATTCTTTGCAACCCCATGAACTGCAGCCCACCAGGCTCCACTATCCATGGGATTTCCAGGCAAGAATACTGGAATGGGTTGCCATTTCCTTCTCCAGGGGGATCTTCCTGACCCAGGAATCGAAACCATTCTTCTTGGCAGGCAGATTCTTTACTGCTGAGACCCTGGGAAGCCCCAGGGTCATGTGCTGGCCACATCAATTCCAGCCTGTGTGGGGTTGTCAGGTGGCTCATCCTCACTGCTCTTGAAGTTTCTCCTCTGGAAACCAGGGGATAAAAACAGCAGAAGATGGAGCACATGTGCACCCCCAAATCTGGGTGAGGCAGACGGAGTCAGTGTCCACCGAGTGTCTCCTGGGCTCCTCTATGCCACTCAGCCTCCCGTGTAGTCAGGCGAGGGCCAATGGCCTGTACATGGATGTGACCTGTGTTTTCAATGGCTCTGGAGTTCAGGGTCAGCAAGTCAACTCCCTCCTGTTTTCTTCCACAGCACTTCGAGACCATGTTTCCACAAGGAAAGACGGAAGGCTTGGGAAACCTTCTGGACCCCTTCAGATGTGATGTAAGGGGGAGGCACCTTTCCTGGGTGCTACTGAGGCTTCCTCAGCAGCTCAGGGTTAAAGAATCCCCTTGCCAATGCCAAGACGCAAGAGATGTAGGTTCAACCCCGGGGTCGGGAAGACCCTCTGGAGTAGGAAATGGCAACCCACTCCTGTATCCTTGCCTGGAAAATTCCATAAACAGAGGAGCCCGGCGGGCTACAGTCCATGGGGTTGCAAAGAGTCAGACATGTCTGAGTGCACGTGCACACACGCACGCGCGCGCACACACACACACACACACACAGATTTGGGAGGTGACTTGTGGCTGAGCCCAGCATCACTCACTCTCCTGAATTCCCCAAGGCCATGGTACAAGGCAGAGCCATTCCTCTTACATTCTATGAACCCACGGAGTGACTATGGGCAAGCAAGCTGTATCACCGCTCTGGGCTTCTGTGTTCTCTTTTCTAAATGAGGATTTTTATGGAGATCTGGCTTTTGAACCCCTTTCAAAACATAAAGCCTCTGATGCAGAGAACCAAAATGGAAAACAAAACATATTTGAGGTAGTCGAGCTGATTGAGAAGGCAGGGGAGGGGGCAGGGACTCACACAGCAACTGTCCCCTGGGTCCTGAGAACTGAAGCCCACACAATCCCCCTTATTTTTTTATGCTAAACTATAGTAGAAACAGACATACATTTATTTTCCTGTCTTAGGTCTACCCCCAGCAGGAAGAATACGCTGTGTATTCGGGACATTCCTCTTCCTGCGGGGCAAGGCTATGAACCATGACTGACAGCCTACTAATCAAGATCCATTTCACTATGCCCGCCTTGATGAGCCCACCAGTCTCAAGCTCTTAGGTCATAAACTCTTCCAAAGCCCAACATCTCCTCCCTTATAAGACCTGCCTTGAAATCACCCACCTCAGGTTCCCAAATCTTCCCAGTGTCCTGCCCTGACTTCCCCTGTGAGATGCTGCCCAGGTCTGCGTTATCCCAGCACCCAGAACACCTAATCGACGTCACTTTGCCTGCTCAACAGGCTGGTGGTCTTTGGAAAGCGGACAATCAGTAATCCTGAAACAGCTCCCCACGTGGTTCTGGAGAAACACTGGTTTTTAAAAAATACTGAGCTGGATGCTCTTTAAGCCCTACTAGCTTTACCATCGGAGAAGGCAATGGCACCCCACTCCAGTCCTCTTGCCTGGAAAATCCCATGGACGGAGGAGCCGGGTAGGCTGCAGTCCATGGGGTCGCAAAGAGTCGGATACGACTGAGCAACTTCACTTTCACTTTTCACTTTCCTGCATTGGAAAAGGAAATGGCAACCCACTCCAGTGTTCTTGCCTGGAGAATCCCAGGGATGGGGGAGCCTGGTGGGCTGCCGTCTATGGGGTCGCACAGAGTCGGACACGACTAAAGCGACTTAGCAGCAGCAGCAGAAGCAGCAGCTTTACCATTCTACTCTAAATTCCAATCCTGATTTCCTCACAGTGAATCCTCCTGGGTCACCTGGCTCACTAGACACAATTTCTCTTTATCTGATCATATGAGACTAAACATTAAGGCAAGGCATTTAGCACAAGAGTCAGCCCTTTCTTCCCTGCCTTATCATCTCATCCAGCCCTAGAGAGGGAGATTTTTCATTACTCAGAACCCTTTCCCTTTAAATATAAAATTCTGTTGCCATCTCAGGGCTCAGAACTCTCTGAAATATTTAAAGCTTTGTGTGTAAACTTGCCCAGGCAGGGGAGGGAGGGAAAGGGGGCTGAAATGAAGCATCTGAAAGTAGACTTCACCGATCAAAAGACAGAATCAAGACTCAAGCCCCAAGTAGAGTTCCCCAAGGAAACAGCACAGGTACCATAGCTGCAAATGGCCTTGTCAGATGGTCAGTGAGGAAACCCCGACTTTGTGGAGCCTGGAGTTCGAGCTATAACTCAGCTTGACAATACCTTGGAAATTGGGTTGTTTAGTCGCTAAGTCATGTCCGACTCTTTTCGATTCCATGGACTGCAGCACACCAGGATTCCCTCTCTTTCACCTTAGGAATACTCCATCTCAAAGTAGACTCCCAGGACAAGTAGCATCAGCATCCCCCAGAACTTGTTGGCTATTCAATTTCTTGGGTTCCACTCTAGACCTATCAAGCCAGAAGCTCAGGGCAGAGGGGTACCCAGCAATCTGTGTTTCAACAAGAATCCCTCTCCAGGGAATTCTGATGCATGTTCAAGTTCAAGAACCACTGCTATCTTAGAAAACACATCCCCAACTATTTAATTTATAGATGAAGAAGAAAAAAAAAATGAAGAACTCAGAGGGTGAGTTACTTGCCCCAGGCCACACAGCTCATTAGCACCAGGGCCAGGCCAAGACCCCAGGTGTTCTGTGTCCTGTTCTCTGTCACCTTCTGCTACACAGCCTAAGCCAGGGCCACCAAACAGGCTCACTGTACAGCAGTCACTAGAAACGCCTGTGAACAAGAGGCTTGAGGCAGCAACCTGGTGGAAAAGTTCATGTCCAGGGGACTAACCTTGAAGCCCCCACCACTTGGTGAGCACACGGGTTTCTTTCACATTAGAGGCTAATTTGCAGAGGCCTGGGCAAAGGGTGAAGGGCTAGGATACGGGCTGCCAAAGAAATTCAGGGGCTGAACTCCAATTCTCTGGTCAGGTGACCACCTCAAAATCATCAACTTGTCTTTGGCGCCTTCCTAAAATCATCTTGTATACATGTGTCTGATGCTGTGTACTTTATGAAGTACCTTCGCTATCTGAAGCCACATGAAACTACCCTCTTGGAGGGCCAGATCCAGAAATCCACCTGTCAAGGCAGCACTTCCTTGACTTGGCTCTTTGCCAGCTGCTGTCTTCTCTTCTGGCTCCAGAGGAAGTGCCAGGTCTAATCAAGACAGCTCATCTCCCCCTGGACAGAGGTTCCACAAAGAGTCCTTTCTCCTCTTCCTCCCCTAGAGGGGTGTTTCCACCTCATGGCTGGGGCACCACAAATCAGGACTGCCCAGGGCCTGAAGGTCTGGCTCAAGGTCAGGTGCAGCCCGGAGATCTGCCCTGGGGTGAAACTCTATGCATGTTGTCTGAATAAACCCAGCACTTTTGAATAAACTCTCGGTGATCCAAGAGCAGGGTATTCAAGCTTGTGATGCTTTTCTTTCTCCTTAGAGGCATTTAGCAGCTTTGCGGCTGCCTCTCTAGAGAAAGAGCAGTTTTCTGTGAGCAGCTCTACCTTGAAGAGAGAATTATTCAAATGTTAGCTTTAGAGACAGTGGCCTGAGGTCTCACCTTCTTGGGGATTTCCACTTTCCAGACTTTCCAAGGTTTGCGATTATTACAGATACATGATGTTAGCTCAGGGCTTATTCAAGCAGGCTCCTGGCTCTCTCTTCAGGTTCATTCCCTTTATCATCTCTCTGGCCACACCAGGCTTCTTTCAATTCCTAAAATAAGCTGTCTGTGTTCCAGGCCTTCATGTATTTCGCTCCTGGGTTTTGAGTGACTGTCCCCTCACCTGTTCTCAGCCTACGAGTCCTATGGACCAACTAGCATCCCTCTTGTCCTCTGCTGCTCTATGTTGCTAATTTCACTTCTGGTTTTTATTGGTTTGCATTTTTAAGTTTGTAATATTTATCTCTTTATCAGTTTTCCTATGATACTGTGGGCTCCCTGAGGGCACACTGCCTATTTAAAATCCACCCTCAGCAACCGAACTCAGGCAGTCAATACATATCTGCAGATGAATCAAAAACACAGAGCCTGCGTTTTCTCATATTTTCTAAAGAAAAAAAATAAATATAATAAGTATTGAATCAAAGTCCTGGCGTGACCATGAAATGCTCAGATGGCAGTTCAGTGAGTCTCCCCGCTCCCCAGGCAGCATGAGGCCACCATCCTCCCCCAGAAGGAGGCCCCATTCTGTCTACCACTGAGACTGCTGAGGCTGGAGGAAGTTATCCCACTTGCCATGTTTACTGAAATAATACATTTCAGCTGAAAATCCACAGGCTAAAAGGGAAGAGCGGGAGAGGAGAGGAACCTACCAAAGCACCGCCTCAGAAAGGACCCTATGAGGAAAGCCTGGGAGGGAGCCAGGCTCCTGCCCACTGGGCACCCTCTGATGTGGGTCAGATGCTCCCAGACGGTGAGGTGGACAGAAAGAGTTTCCAGTGCTCCCTCCCTCCCAGTCCTGCCCCTTTCCATCCATCCACAGAGTTGTGACCTCTAGAATCATAAGCCGTCTGCCTGGTGCCCCCACACCCTCTCAGCATGTGGTCTGATCACCAGCATCTGGTGGGGTCAGCCTGTCCCTGGACCCTCTCTGCCGAAGCCATTTGCTCTTTAAGCCTGGTGTGCTGTAGTCCATGGGGTCACAGAAAGTCAGACATGACTGAGCAATTCAACAACAACAACTCCATAGTGAGGGAAGGACAGTGTGCCTGCTGGCAGGGACTCAGGTCTTGGGCTGTAACATGCTCTTCCAGAAAACGTACTTTTACCCCAGACTGGGAAAGGCCACCGAGCGCTATGAAGCATTCAGACAGTGTGAAGGCGAGCCTGAGTCAATTAGAAATGGGACAGAAAGAAAGAATTTCTATAATCAGACAACTAACCAGGAACATCAAGCATGGCTGGACAAGTCTTTTAACCTCTCAATTCATAAAGTATCTCATTACAAAGAAACACGTATCACTTGAATGTGTGTGTGTGTGTGTGTGTGTGTACTTAAACACATGGGCACGTATATGTGCATCCATACTTGTACATATGCAGGGCTCAGTGGTGAAGAATCCACCTGAGATGCAGAAGATGATGCGGGTTCGATCCCTGGGTCAAGAAGATCCCCTGGAGGTGGGCATGGCAACTCACTCCAGTATTCTTGCCTGGAGAATTCCCATGGACAGACATGTCTGAGGGGCTATAGTCCATGGGGTCTCAAAGACTTAGACATAACTGAAGACTGAGCATGCATGCATGCATAGGGAAACTGACGCAAGTGAAATAGGAAATTTAATATTAGCTCCATGTGATGAGTATACCAATCTCTTACATTCTTTATACTTGCATGAAGTTTCCAAACATATATGCAGATATAACTTACACAATCAGAGAAAGACTTTAATGGGATAGTAGTTTCCAGCTCATGGAGTGCACAGGTAGATATGTTATCCTGAGAGATCAAGCTCTACAGTACTGTGAAGAATCAGAAGCATCGCCCAGATGAACATTTGGGATTTTGGCAACTGGCAGGTCAGGCAAATCCTACTTGCTAGTGTGTGGTAGGGTCTCCCAAAGCTTCTTTCCAAATGAAAGGAAGGGACAATACCATGGTGAGACCCAGAACACCCAGTTTCAGGTGGCGGAGCAAGAGGGTTGGGAATGTGTATGTGTGTATTATGAATCACTGGTACAGAGGATATGTAGCTTTTCAACAAGCACTTATTACATACCCAACTTTTCTAAATGTTGTTGTTCAGTCACAAGTTGTGTCTGACTCTTTGGATTCCATGGACTGTAGCACTCCAAGCTTCCCTGTCATTCACTATCTCCTGGAGTTTGCTCAAACTCATGTCCATTGAGTCCAGTGATGCCATCCAACTGTCTCATCCCTTCTTTTCCTGTCTTCAATCTTTCCCAGCATCAGGGTCTTTTCCAATAGTTAAAGGTGTGCCTGTGGGCAAAAGTTCAATTCTGGAACTACAAGCAAGGTCACATAATAGAAGTTTCCTTTCTCCCACCCTGATGCTCTCAACAATGTCCTTCACCAGCCACTCAGGGTTCTAGTATAGACTGAATCTAAATCTTTCTGTGCGAAATGGGATTATACACATTTGCACATGCGTGCATCATGCTTAGGCATGCCCAACTCTGTGTGACCCCATGGACTAGAGCCCACCAGGCTCCACTGTCCATGGAATTCTTCAGGCAAGAATACTGGAGTGGTTTGCCATTTCCTACTCCAGGGAATCTTCCTGACCCAGGGATCAAACCCTGGTCTCCTGCATTGCAGGCAGTTTCTTTACCGTTGGAGCCACTAGAGATTATACACAGTTTATGCCAATAGTTGCAAAAACAGCTTACCTGTGATATTCTTTAAGTATCAAAATTGCACAAGGCCACAAGATGGCGTCATTATGCTATCAAAGTCTAATAGGGTAGGTCGGTGAGTGTCTGCTGAGAGTTAATCCTCTTTGGAAGGATAGAAAAATGAGCCTTGGGAAGGATCACAGAATCTTTTTCCTCCATCTCCCACCCCATGCCTCCTCCTGCTATTGTACTTTTTCCTATACATGCTTAAAATATAGTTTGAATGCTTATTTTTATTTTTCACATAGAATTTTCATTCCATATCTTAATCTCTGTAAGAGTTGATAAAATCTATAATTTTATTATTTTTTAATAAGAGGAAAATATACTAAAAATCAATCAGCAGTCTTCCAAAGACTGATTCCCACTACTGATTTACAGGAAGCAAGTGTCAAAAGACAGAAAAGTCCCTCTTCTATCTAACTATGGCAAGGATTATTTCATTGGGAAATTGCGCTTCATATAGTGCTTTCCACACTGGTATGATGCCATTACTTCACGGCAAATAGATGGGGAAACAGTGAGAGACTTTATTTTCTTGGGCTCTGAAATCACTGCAGATGGTGACTGCTGCCATGAAATTAAAAGACGCTTACTCCTGGAAGAAAAGCTATGACAACCAGAGACAGCATATTAAAAAGCAGAGACAATATTTTGTGGACAAAGGTCTGTCTAGTCAAAGTTACAGTTTTTCCAATAGTCATGTATGGATGTGGGAGCTGGATCATAAAGAAAGTTGAGCGTCAAAGAATTGATGTTTTTGAACTGTGGTGTTGGAGAAGACTCTTGAGAGTCCCTTGGACTACAAGGAGATCAAACCAGTCAATCCTAAAGGATATTAGTCCTAAATATTCATTGGAAGGACTGATTCTGAAGCTGAAGCTCCAATACTCTGGCCACCTGATGTGAAGAGCTGGCTTACTGGAAAAGACCCTGATGCTGGGAAAGATTAAAGACGGAAGGAGAAGGGGATGACAAGAGGATGAGACGATTGGATGACATCACCGACTTAATGGACATGAGTTTCAGCAAGCTCCGAGAGTTGGAGAGGGACAGGGAAGCCTGGCATGCTGCCGTCAAAGGGGTCGCAGAGTCAGAAATGACTGAGCGACTGAACTGATGATGTCATTTTCCCTACTGATACATTTTAACACATTCCTAATTGTGACCATGAAAGATAAGCAACTCTACATAATCCTTTAACATTGCTTGTTTGGGATAATCTAATTATTTTCCTGATGCCCATCAGCAAGGCTTAGGAATCAGACTGACCTAGATACAAATTCCAACTCCACACTTACTAACTGGAAGATTTCTAACCTGCCTTGGTTTTCTCATCTATAAACAAGAATATTTAAAATGGCCTCAGAATATTATTGTGTTAATTAAATATATAATATTTGTTCCCTGGTAGCTCAGCGGTAAAGAATCCACCTGCAATTCAGGAGCTGCAGGAGACAGGGGTTCAATCTCTGGTTCAGGAAGATCCCCTGGAGGAGGGCACAGCAACCCACTCCAGTATTCTGGCCTGGGGAAGAATCCCATGGAGAGAGGAGTCTGGCGGGCTACAGTCCATGGGGTCGCAAACAGTTGGACACAACAGAAGCTCTCATGCACGACTATATAAAATAAATGGCCATTTATTTTTAATCATTGTTATTATGAACTAGTAAACACCAGTTTCCCCTCTACTTATCTTTCTTTTCCTTTACAATATAGCAATCATTAAAGAGAACAGGCAAATATACAGAAGTTCCTTGCTGCCTTTTCATCCAATCCCAAGCTTCATTCAGATGTGCTCACATATGGCCTTTATCTAAGGCCTTGAAAAGGTATGATTGATAATGAGGCAAGACAGCCACGGAAGGGCAGGTCATGGTGGGCATGTGTACCCAGTCCTTATGTCATGCCCTACCCTTTGAGACCCCATGGACTGTAGCCCACCAGACTCCTCTGTTCATGGGTTTTCCAGGCAAGAATACTGGAGTAGATTGCCATTCTCTTCTCCAGGAGATCTTCCCAACCCAGGGAACAAACCCACATTTCTTGCATTGACAGGCGAGCTCTTTACCACTAAGACAAATTCCCACAGGCCACGGTATCCAGCTCCAAAAGAGGGACCAGTGATGTCTACTAAGATGAGGGGTCAAGTCCTAGAGGTCTAAAGAGTTTATATAAGGCAAAAGGAGTAAGCGCCTTCTTGAGGACCACACTGACAAATCCAAAATTAAGGCCAGTTAGAATGGCAGCATGAGTGATAGAAATAAGATGCTTTGTCCTAGCAGAGGCTGTTCAGCAGAAAGATGCCAGAAATCTAAAGATGGCTTGTGACCCGGACTGAGAAATGTTAAGAGTGGATCTTATCAGAATGTGTGCATTCTCTGAACAACATCAGAGAATTTGTTTCAATAGAGAGGGTGAAAAGGCAGAGGAATCAGAGATAAAATTGCCAACATCTGTTGGATTATCAAAAAAGCAGGAGAGTTCCAGAAAAATATCTATTTCTGCTTTATTGACTATGCCAATGCCTTTGACTGTGTGGATCACAATAAACTGGAAAATTCTTCAAGAGATGGGAATACCAGACCACCTTACCTGCCTCTTGAGAAATCTGTATGCAGATCAGGAAGCAACAGTTAGAACTGGACATGGAACAACAGACTGGTTCCAAATTGGGAAAGGAGTACATCAAGGCTGTATATTGTCACCCTGCTTATTTAAATTATATACAGAGTACATCATGAGAAATGCTGGGCTGGATGAAACATAAGCTGGAATCAAGATTGTCAGGAGAAATATCAATAACCTCAGATATGTAGATGACACCACCCTTATGGCAGAAAATAAAGAAGAACTAAAGAGCCTCTTGATGAAAGTGAAAAAGGAGAGTGAAAAAGCCAACTTAAAACTCAACATTCAGAAAACAAAGATGATGGCATCTGGTCCCATCACTTCGTGGCAAATACATGAGGAAACAGTGGAAACAGTGTCAGACTTTATTTTGGGGGGCTCCAAAATCACTGCAGATGGTGACTGCAGCCATGAAATTAAAAGACGTTTACTCCTTGGAAGAAAAGTTATGACCAACCTAGACAGCATATTAAAAAGCAGAGACATTACTTTGCCTACACAGGTCTGTCTAGTAAAGGCTATAGTTTTTCCAGTAGTCATGTATGGATGTGAGAGTTGGACTATAAAGAAAGCTGAGCACCGAAGAATTGATGCTTTTGAACTGTGGTGTTGGAGAAGACTCTTGAGAGTCCCTTGGACTGCAAGGAGATCCAACCAGTCCATCCTAAAGGAAATCAGTCCTGAATATTCATTGGAAGGAGTGATGCTGTAGTTGAAACTCCAATACTTTGGCCACCTGATTCGAAGAACTGACTCATTTGAGAAGACCCTGATGCTGGGAAAGATTGAAAGCAGGAGGAGAAGGGGACGACAGAGGATGAGATGGCTGGATGGCATCACCAATTCAATCGACATTGAGTTTGAGTAAACTCTAGGAGTTGGTGATGGACAGGGAGGTCTGGCGTGCTGCAGTTGGATATGACTGAGTGACTGAACTGATTGAACTGAAGGGATGGTGAAAAGATATAACCCCATGGTCCAACTCTGACCTGCTGGTCTCGGCTAAAGCAGCAATTGAGAAATATCCTAGGGCTGCATCCAGGCTGAGCAGGAAAGGATGCTGTGACAGATTAGATGTCTGGTCAGACACCAGAGAAAGCAAGGCATATGCCATACACCCGTCATCTCTCCTCTCATTCAAAATCCAATTACAAGCCATGAAGAAAGTACCAGAAAAAAAGAGATGAATACTTATCTGATACTAGGACGAGGAGGAATTCTGGAAGCAAAAAAGAAATGGGAGAAATTGCAAAGAAAAATATCTAAGCAAAATTCTAACATGTTTAGGTATCAAAAACATTAAAACATATAAAACAGAAAAAGTATTTTTTCACAAATATGACAAATGTATTATATATTTATATAGGAAGCTTTCTTATGAATTATTAAGAAAAATGCTAATGATCCAATGGAAAATGACAAAAGAACATGGTGAGATGATTCTTGAGGAAGAATTTTAAATGACTCAAAAACTTAGGTTACACACATGCACACTTACATTCAAAGAAACAATAACTAGAGTGCTCATGAGATAACATATCTTATACATAAAATTAGAGAAGGTTAAAGATACACTACTCAAAGCTGGTGAGAATATAAGTAGATAACTATATATTATTTTAGGAATATAAATTGCCTTTTTGAGAATACTTAAAAATATTTCCAGTAATTCATTTATAGGAATCTAACCTAAGGTACTATTTTTAAATGATGGCAAAATTTATAACACAAGAATAATAATCATACAGAATTTTATAGTAACAAAATTTGGGAGAAAAATCTAAAATGTCCAAATTAGAAAATGGTTAAATAAAATTTAACCTATCGAACAGAGGAGTTTTAATCAATCCTTAAAACTGCTTTGGAATAATTTTCCTATAAAACCTGCCTGAAAAGATTCCATACAACCTAATTGTGTGTTTCATTACTATAGCATATTACATTTTATCGAATATTAAATTAGATTATATCATCATGTCATATGCTATGACATATAGAAAATAAAATATTAACAAATAGTGGTTTATTTTTGGTTGTGTGCCTATGAGTAATTTTTATTTTCCTCATTTTATCATTCTATATTTTCCCAGTGAAAAATAATTTTTTATTTTTTCCTTTTATTAGAAAAAAATTTTAATTACATTTGATTAAAATTGTCACATGAAAAATTTTCAAGCAAACTGATCACAGGAAAGAGTCCTGGAGCACAGTGGGTCGGAACAAGTTCTACAGTTACACAGGCCCTTGACACCTTTAACAACATGAGCTTGGGCAAGTCACTTAACCTTTCCAAGCCTCAGTTTTCTTATCTGTGAAATGGGAATAGTAACCACCTACTCATAAGACAGCTGTGAGTCTTAAGTAAGAGATACTCCCAAGTGGTTAGTATTGCTTTTGGCCTATAGGAGGTACTTCAATACCAATTACTAGCTGGTCTGAAGGGAACTGATCATCAGTTTTATTTATTTTTTTTATTTTACTTTACAATACTGTATTGGTTTTGCCATACATCAACATGAATTGGATTCAGGCAGTGAAAGCAGCTGTGCACCCTGGGTCCTTACATTCCAAATACAAAGCACAGGGCTGTGCTTTGTGGAAGCCCAGCTGGCTTTGTGGTTGACCACAAGAAGCTATGTGAGCTGGAGTTTCCTGAGAATCACCATCAATGCTATTTCCTAAACCATCCTTCCACACATAGTCAAGGAGACATGTCAGCAAGACACTGCTTCTCCCAGCCCCCTTACCAGAAACCAGCACTTCCTGAGCTCTTCATCCTCTCTGATGCACACAGACACTGAGCCATGTAAAGACCACGTGCATTTTGCAGATGAAGACAATGAGGCTCCGAGAGCTTCAGAAATTTGTCTGAAATCACAGAGTGGCTCAGAGATTTCACATTCACATCATTATGATGTTAAAGACTGGACTCTCTCACCACCATCCATCCACACACACACACACACACAAACACACACACACAGAGTCAGCTCCTAACATCACACATACACACACACACACACACACACAGTCAGCTCCTAACATCACACACACACACACAGTCAGCTCCTAACATCACACACACACACACACACAGTCAGCTCCTAACATCACACACACACACACAGTCAGCTCCTAACATCACACACACAGAGTCAGCTCCTAACATCACACACACACACACACACACAGTCAGCTCC
>NW_024070204.1:31437691-31557567 GCF_014754425.2 Oryx dammah
ACACACACACAGTCAGCTCCTAACATCACACACACACACACACACAGTCAGCTCCTAACATCACACACACACACACACACAGTCAGCTCCTAACATCACACACACACACACACACACACACAGTCAGCTCCTAACATCACACACACACAGAATCAGCTCCTAACATCACG
The DNA here is from genome assembly GCF_014754425.2 of Oryx dammah. Taxonomy (NCBI): domain Eukaryota; kingdom Metazoa; phylum Chordata; class Mammalia; order Artiodactyla; family Bovidae; genus Oryx; species Oryx dammah. Next base: position 31,437,862 of record NW_024070204.1, read on the forward strand.
ATGCCTCCAAGAATGGCTTGAACAGTCAGGCAGGGATGCAGCCCCTGAGCAGTGGTCAGCCACTGCTGGACAGTGGACAGCAGAGAGGCCCCATTTCCTCCTTGCTTTCCTCCGTTCTGTAACCAAGGATGTGTTCCTGTCTCTTCTCCTGGCAACCGGAGAGTAACACCCTTCTGTCTCCCAAGTGAAGTAGCCATCTCCCTGCCACTCTTGGGGCTCTGGCAAAAGCAGGCAAAGAAGGACCCCACCCTCCAGCAACCTGGGCTCTGCCTGAGCTGCTCAAAATGCTTCCAGGTCAGAGGTGAGGACACAGCTGTGCAAAGCTGGCCCTCAGGAATTACAGGCCCTCCCTCCTGAGGGAGCAGCAACATCAGCCAGAAACCTCAGATGACCACGAGGGCTTTCTGCTTATCCTGACTTTAACCAGCCTGAGACTCTGCCACCGTACGTTTCTGAACAATAGCTACAAATTGTAAAAAATCATAACAAGAGCAGCAGCTAACATGTAGTACACATTCAGTTCACTGTGCTAAAGCATAGCTTTTAAAATTCCTTTACAACCACCCAAGAGTGATTTTTATGAGCCCAAATTTCCTGATATTGATTCATGACAACAGTATGCAAGTTTATGTCCAGGATGGATTAGGAGGTGGGACCCAACTCCGAAGAATGAAGAATCCGAGGCCTGACAGGAAGGGTGCTGATGCCAAAAGAGGGGAAGAGGGCTGGGAGGGCACTTTCCTGGAATAAAGAACAGCTGGGGAATCTGGTCAGGGCTGGAGATATGCCCAGAGCCTGACTGGAGGAAGTAGGGTCTGGAGCCCTCAGCAATCAATTTCTAGACCATTATCTGAATTCCTCCAGGCCTACCTTGCTGCAAGGCGCCTTGATGAGTTCTACTAAAATCTCATATCTCTGGTAAGTTCTTTTTGATTTTTAACTGATCTGAGACCTAAACAATACATTTGAAAGAACCACTAACATGCACTGAGCATTTACTTTAATATGTCATACTTGCTTATCTCTTTTAATCCTTACAGCCACCCTCCCTGTTGAAGAAACCCTGGCACACTGAGGTTAAGTAATTTGCCCCGCGTCCCTCCTTTTTTAAAGGAATACATCAATGAACTCATGAATGATGGCCCTATCAGTCTCCATCAGTGGTTCTGAAAATGTCAGCTTGCATCAGAACTGCCCAGAGGGCCAGTTAAAACACCGATGTGGGGGCCCCACCCTCAGAGTTTCTGATTCAGTAAACCTGGGGTGATGTCTGAGGGTGTGACTTTCCAACAAGCTGCCAGGTGATGCTGATACTCCTGGTCCAGGGACCACTCTTTATAGTCTTGACAAGGAGTCAGAAAAAAATTTTTTATGAAAGGGCCAGTAAATAAATGCTTTAGGCTTTGAGGATCAAGGAGCAAAATCAAGCTCATTATGTGAGTACTCATATGACCATTTTAAATGTAACCATCGAAAAATGTAAAACCTTAGCTTTCAGATGACATTTGAGCTAGCGTGTGTGCAGGTGCAGTAACTTCAGTTGTATCCGACTGTTTGTGACCCCAGGAACTGTAGCCCGCCAAGCTCCTCTGTCCATGGAATTCTCTGGGCAAGAATTCTGGAGTGGGTTGCCATTTCCTCCTGCAGGGGATTTTCCCAACCCAGGGATTGAACCTGCGTCTCTTTCATCTCCTCCATTGACAGGCAGGTTCTTCACCACTAGCGCCACCTGGGAAGCCCAATGTGACTTAGACTCTAGACTAATTCCTGGTCTTGGTCCCTCCATGCCCCACCGCACACCTGTTTCCTTCTTAAGATCCCTTCTGCCCAATGGCCTCATCAGGAAAGTGCACCTTAGCTTCAAGTGGCTGAGAGGCCAGCTGGTGTCCAGCATAGGTCACACAATGGCAGTGATGGTGGTACCAAAGCCACTAAGGTCAGGAAACCTGCTCTGGAGCTGACGCCGCGCCTCTGGCACTCAGGGGCACCCTGGTCACTATCAATTAGAAATGTCCCATGAGGATGTCTGGAAACTGATCATGATTTATTTTTTCCAGGGCTATATATAACATAAAAAGTTCTCTAGTGTTGCCTTTGGGGAAGTAGAAGATTTCTTATCATTTTTTTAAACAGGAATGATGATAATAAAGACACCTCAATTAATGTAATCTGCCTTGAAAGCACACCACTCTTTGCATATTTCAGATAACCTCAAAGCAGATCTTGTACTAAGGTTTTGAGGTTTTACCATACTTATGAGGATCTATCCATGCTCTGAATTTTTGTGTTCATGGGCTTCTAATTTATTGAGCACCCACTTCTGTCCCTGGAGATTACAAGCAGGGGAAGAAAGCCTAAGCCCCATGCAGAGAACCACCTTTCCTTTCCACCCCACCACCCTGGAAGTTCATGAAGTTGGTGGTGCAGAGGACATTTCAATAATGACACTTGGTTACTGACAGGTTTTCCAATGATAACCTTGAGGAGCCCTTCACTCCCACATGACCTGTAAACAATTTCTGAACTCGATCCAGTTAGAACATGACTCAGAGAAGGTCTCTATGCTGAGCCCTCATGGGGAATAACAAAGTAAGCAGTACAGCTTTCCCTGACATGCCTGGAGAGCTCTGCAAAACGGAGAAATCCAGCTTCAAACGTCTCCAGTGAGGCCTCAGTGGGCTGTCAGCATCTTCCCCACAGGTTCAGTCTGCATGCTGGTTTGAACGCTTTCTTGCTGTGAAAACGTCCTGTATCATGCCCCACGGCATGGGACTAAAATGCTGACACCAGCACTATGCATGTCCCTCAATGTTCCAGGAAAGAGTGAGATTAAGGGATGACAGAGAGAGGAAAAAGAGAGTGTATTAAGTACTGTATTTCAGTACCCACACTCTCTTGGCTGCTAGTCAGAATCCAATGGCACGTGTTCTCCATGCTTTGCAGTCTTTTACAAATGGGCCCCTGATGTGGGAAGCAGAGGGATAAGAAGACTCCTGTAGATGAAAGGAACTGGGCTCTCGAGGATGATGATCTCACCGGTGGTACTTGTGTGCTCAGCCATGTCCGATTCTTTGTGACCCCATGGACTGTAACCCTCCAGGCTTCTCTGTCCATGGGATTCTCTAGGCAAGAATACTGGAGTGGGTTGTCATTTCCTTCTCCAGGGACTCTGTCAAATGTTGGCCAATCGCCTTCCTTCTTTCAGGTCCATAAGCCCTCTTCCCAAAGCTTAGGGAAGCTTCCCAAAGCTTGTGTGTTGGAAGTCAAGATTTCTGCAATTATAAATGTAATTTGGAAGGCAGAATGGTGGTTGCCAGGGATAGGGGGTAGGGGTAGAGGAAATAGGGAACCATTGTTTACTGGGGGTGGAGTTTCAGTTTCGCAAGAGGAAAGAGTTCTAGAAATTGATCACACAACCATATGAATACACATTAACAGTATTGAATTGCATGCTTAAAAACTGTACGATGTTAGGCTTAATGTTTTATGTTATTTTGCCACAATTTTATAATAAAGCAATTTGGATCATATGATCTGAGCATCCCTACTAGGGTCTAGGGTAGTACCCTGAAAAAAATATGTGGATTCTTCTGCAAAGAAATGTACGACAGGTTTCACTAATTAGGATATATGAAAATAATACGGTCTCACATCAGTGCAGGTTATTTTGCCAATTAATTGTCAAACTGCCAAATATTCACTAAAAGACTTTTGGGTTTCAGCAGTCTATGGAATTTGGAATGGTAGCTCAAGAACTGTGAGTCTATAGCTCCCATTGACCCACCCTACCCCACACCCCAGTACAAAATGTTCATTATTCACAGTTCACAGATGAGAAGATAGAAACAGGATACAGCAGGAGTAGGAAAACAGCTACTGGCCAGAGGCCTGCTGACTTGTGGAAATGCACACTTGCCTGGTTCCCCTGCTGAGGCTTCACCCTGACCCTAGGCTAACGTGGACACAGACATGGTCAACAAAGCACTGGGATCTGAAAGAAGTACGTTGAAACTCAAAAGAGATGCCAAAGAAATCTATCCCGATATGCTGCTAGTGCAAGGTGTGTAAGATGGAGCCACTGGGGTTTGAATGCTGGCCACGACATGCACTCTCACCAGCCCAACTCATGTCCCTCTCAGAAGCAGAAACATGAGCAGGACAAACCTCTGCCCCGTCTCTGGGAACTGTCCTTTGATCTTTTGTTTCTCAGGCCTGAGGTAAGGAACACCTCTGATCAGTGAGCTCTTCTCCCCTTCTCCACAACACTAAGCATTTGCTTTGACTGGGGCTATTCCCCAGAAACAGAAAGCATGCAAATTAGAAGTACCTTTGCTTCTCTCAACCTGGGGCATCCCCTGCATATTCCTAGGAGAAGTGAGGCCAAAGGAGATCTGCAGCCTGCCAGAGCGAGCAAAGAGCATCTCGCTCTCATCACCCACACCTGAGGTCAGCCCTTGGTTTGGGGATGCTCCATAACTGCGGATCCTGTATCAGCCGCTCTCCACTGCAGCAGCCCTGCACTGACCACTGTCTGCCTTCTGCACATTCTCACGGGCTCGCCAGGAATCCCTGCAGATGTCACATCAGAGTGCTGAACAGCCTGGAGAGGGATGGTCCTCAGTGTCTCGGTGCTCGCTGACCCCACTGGCAGAAAGCACCAAAGGGCCAAAGTTTGGGGTTCCAGACGAGATGGGGAGAAGGGCTCTTGTTCAGTCACTCAGTCGTGTCCGACTCTTTGCAACCCCATGGACTGCAGCATGCCAGGCTTCCCTGTCCTTCACTATCTCCTGGAGTTTGCTCAAACTCCTGAACAGTATGAAATGGGGAGAAGGGCTGACTCCTAAATAAATGCTTCCTGAGGGTGGAGGGACGAGGAGGTGGCCTCACAAGTCACAATCCTCCTGCCCCTTTCTGCGCACCTTCAGCAGCTGGGACCCCTGGGAAGCGTGGCTGCCCTGCTGAGTGTCTGCTGGCAGCATAGATGCCAGCACTGTTCCTCACACAACTTCTCAGCAAAGGAAGCCTTTCCGCTCAGGAGCACGGACTCTCCCTTCTCTGTTAAATTAAACAAAGAGCTCCTCTGTTGACTGAGAGAAAACACTGGGCTTTCAGCATGGAATCTTTAACGAGAATGGAAAGAACGTCCATGAAACCCTGAATCACCACAGCTGAGCAAGCTGTCCTGGCCTCCTGGAGTCAAAAGTGCACGATGGGTGCATTTAAACACACCTGCACATGCACACACACACACATAACTCTGAATGTAGATAAAACATGAGGTCCTCAACTAAGAATAACAGGCCCACTGTATTTGACATCAGTTCAGTTCAGTTCAGTCACTCAGTCATGGCCAACTCTTTGCGACCCCATGGACTGCAGCATGCCAGGCCCCCCTGTCCATTACCAACTCCAGGAGTTTACTCAAACTCATGTCCATTTAGTCAGTGATGCCATTCAACCATCTCATCCTCTGTCGTCCCCTTCTCCTCCTGCCTTTAATCTCTCCCAGCATCAGGGTCTTTTCAAATGAGTCAGTTCTTTGCATATTTGACATCACTTACATATAAATGGGAGCTTCCCACATGGTACTAGTGGTAAAGAACCCACCTGCCAATGCAGGAGATGCAAGAGATTCGGGTTCGATCACTGGGTGAGGAAGATCCCTGGAGGAGGAAATAGCAACCCACTCCAGTATTCTTGCATGGAGAATCCCATGGACAGAGGAGCCTGGCAGGCTACAGTCCATGGGATCGCGAGAGTCAGACCTGGCGGAGCGACTAAACAACAACAAATATACATGGAGTCTTTTTAACTAGGTACCACATCATGCCCTCAGCTCTCTCCTTTCCCAGTATTAGATCTTGAGTCCAGATTCAGTGCTGGGCTGCCACTCCTTCCCTTTGATGCGCTGACTATGATGATGGACCAGAAACACCCACTAACTCATGACCCTGAAGTTCTGCAGCCCCAGCTTAAGGCCCCTGAAATGCTGGTCCTGCGGGCCCTTCCAGGTCAGGGGTAGGATGAAGAGAGGGAGCAGAAGCCTGTGCTGTTTCACACATGCAGTGTGGGAAGGGGTGAGGGAATACAGGGGCAGAAGGCCCAGAAGGAGAGAGCACTTAGAGCCAGGCTCTAGGGACACCAGAGAGGTGGGTCAGGACCTTTGCTATTTAAAAATGCTCAAGAGCGCTAATTGTTAGAGAAATGCAAATTCAAAGCTATAACAAGGTGCTGCTTACAATGAATGGCCATCATTAGAAAGTCTACAAATAACAAATGCTGGCAAGGGTGTGGAGAACAAGGAACCCTCCTACACTGTGGGTGGGAATGTAAACTGGTGCAGCTACTAGAGAGAACAATATGGAGGTTCCTCAAAAAACTAAAAAACAGAGCTACCATATAACCCAGGAATCCCACTCCTGAGTACATAACTAAACAAAACTGTAATTCAAAAAGATACATGCATCCTTATATTCACAGCAGAATTATTAATACAATAACCAAAACATGGAAACAACGTAAATGTCCATCAATAGATGAATAGATTAAGAAAATGTGGTGCATACACAGAACTGAATATTATTCAGCCATAAAAAGAATGAAATAATGCCATCTGCAGCAACATGGATGGACCTGGAGATAAAGCTAAGTGAAGTAGGTCAGAAAGACGAAGAAAAATACTATATGATATCACTTTTATATAAAATCTAAAATATGATACAAATGAACCTATAAAAGAGAAACAGACTCACAGACATAGAAAATAGACTTGTGCTTACCAAGTGGGGGAGGTGGGTGGAAGTTTGGGATTATGAGGTACAAACTATTATATACAGAATGGAGAAGCAAGAAGGCCCTACTATACTGAAAGGAAACTATATTCAATATCGTATGGTAAGCCATAATGGAGTAGAAAATAAAAAAGAATGTATGGATTTGGTAAAGAAAGATTGATAACATTTGATTCAAAATGTTAACAGTGCCTCTGTATTTTTTCTTTAAAAGATAGCAAGAGCATGAAAAACTTATTTCTGCTTCCTAACTCAAATAAAGCTCAACAAATTTTACAGCAGAAAAAATAAATCAATAAGAAAAAAGAATGTATGTGTAACTAAATTACATCGCTGTACAGTAGAAATAAGGGGCTTCCCTGGTAGCTCAGTTGGTAAAGAATCCCCCCACAATGCAGAGGAACCGAGTTCTATCCCTGGGTCAAGAAGATCCCCTGGAGCAGGAAATGGTAACCCATTCCAGTATTTTCTTGCCTGGGAAATTCCATGGATAGAGGAGCCTGGAAGGCTACAGTCCATGGGGTCACAAAAGTCTGACACGACTTAGCGACTAAACCACCACAATAGAGATTAACACAACACTGTAAATCAACTATACTGCAATAAAGTATATATATATACATATACATATACAGGGGGGGAAGATCTTCACAGTTAAGTGTGAAACACCAGTGTGTGCAAACCTCATGTCACGTTAACCCATACTGGTTTGAATGAAGAATGTCAACTTTGTTTCTTAATACTACAAGACAGGAGCAGAAACATACTTATGACATATGAGAGTTAAAAGAATCTGCTAAGATCTTCCAACCCCTTCATCTCACTGAGGAAACAGAGGCCAGGGCTCCTGTAACTAATTTAAGTTACAGAAGGACCAGGTGTTATAAAACCTGATTCTCCCAACTCCAGTCCATTTCTAAGTTCTACTGTGGAAAGAGAAATATATAAATCTCCCTTGCCTGTATATATGCTGTGCTAATTCACTTCAGTCATGTCTGACTCTTGGACGCTATGAACTGTAGCCCATCAGGCTCCTCTGTTCATGGGGGACTCTCCAGGCAAGAATACTAGAGTGGATCGCCATGCCCTCCTCCAGGGAATTTTCTGGACCCAGGGATCAAACCCATGTCTCTCACAACTCCTGTACTGGCAGGTGGGTTCTTTACTAGTAGCTCCACCTGGGAAGCCCTGCCTGTAAATGAGCAAAACTAAAAATAATGCTTCATAATGATTGCTTTCTGCCTCTGGCTAACTGTGCAGTGTCTCAAGCAAGTCACTAACATGTGTCAGACTCACTTTAACCTTTTGCAAGCCAAGCAATTTTAAATTCAGGTCTAGCTATACTTTTGGTAGAGTGCAGCACAAAACGAAAACACAGAGCCCTGGCCAGGGGCAGGGAAACCAATCTTTCCTTCCCACAGCCCATCCTCCCAACTCACAGCAGAAGGGCGACCCCCAGGAATTGCAAATACCATGCTGAGATATATTCAGTACCTGAATGGGAGGTGGTGGAGCAGTCCCTCTCCAAGGTACCAGCTGGATGGAGAGGAGCACTGTCACCTCACCTCAAGACACTGTGGGATGCACACACCATCCTGAACCTCCTGACTGTGCACCCAGACTCCTGCTGGGGAGCAGAGGGCAGCCAGGGGACACATCCCTATCCCACCCCAGTGCAACCTAGTCACTGCCCTGGTAGGGTTGCACTAGAAGAGGTGTCAGAGTGCAAAGCAGGAGGCCAGGAGGACTTACTTCAATTTAATTACCTCTTTAAGGATTCTATCTCCAACTACAGTCACATTCTGAGATGCTAAGGGTTAGAAGTTCTAACCTTTGACATATGAGTTGTTGTTCAGTCATTTAGTGGTGTCCAACTCTTTCCAATCCCATGGACTGCAGCAGGCCAGGCTTCCCTGTCCATCACCAACTCCTGAAACTTGCTCAGACTCATGTCCACTGAGTTAATGATGCTATCCAACCATCTCATCCTCTATTGTCCTTTTCTTCTCCTGTCTTCAATCTTTTCCAGCATTAGGGTTTTTTCCAAAGGGCCAGTTCTTCACATCAGGTGACCAAAGGATTGGAGCTTCAGCATCAGTCCCTCCACTGAATATTCAGGATTGATTTCCTTTAAGATTGACTGGTTTGATCTCCTTGCAGTCCAAAGGACTCTCAAGAGCCTTCTCCAACAACACAATTCAAAGCATCGATTCTTTGGTGTTCAGTCTTCTTTAAACATAAGAGATGGGGAACACAATTCAATCAATGATGGATACTGACCCTCAAAATTTGGATATTCTGTAGAAGTGATCTCAGGGAAAATAGTTCACTAAGAATCTATACCCAGTCTATGGCTTCTCTTGGAGAGGCCTTCTCTAATCCCCCTGATCAATCAAGTTCCTCTTCTAGATATTCTTACAGCCTCAATGCTCGTACACATTACTTTTATAATTTTTAAGTTCTCCTCCCACTAGATTATATAAGTTTGTGAGGGCAGAGTCCAACTATGAATGTTAAGAACTTTGTCCCTTAGTATCTGGTCCACAGGAAGCAACAAATTAAAATTTTCTAACTGAAGGAAGGCCAATCAATGACATACAAACCAATGGAAGTAAACGCTGGAACCTTCTAACCTTTGGCTTACTGACCCAAGAAACACCCTGGGGACACACTTCTTGAGCCTCTGGAGGAGAAAATTGGGAACATAAAGCGCATTTATCATTTTTTCAAATATTTAATTTCAAATCTAACAAGTAAACTTCCTCCTCCATAACTAATTTGTGGCTACTTAACAAGACTCTCAGCTGCTGCATAGAAATGGGATTGACTGAGTGTATGTGTCTGGAGAGGGAGAATCTTTGTTTTCCCAAATGCTGGCATTAATCAAGCTGTGGGACAAACATATAGTTAATATTAATCACCAAAAGAACACATCTGCCTTGCCTCAGTGACTTGGAGCACTCCTGGAATGCTGAGACCCCTAGTACAGATAAGATGCATGTCCTGCTCACACCTGCAGGACCCCACTGGGAACACACATCATGCCTTCATTCAATGGACAAACGTTTATCAAACAAACAACTATACATCAGACATTGGCCTTGGATACAAGTATCTCTGACACTTTAGTCTCATGGTGAAAATAGAATACAAGTTCACCAGAACAATCATGAATGAAGCTATGACTCACTCATTTATTTACTCACTCATTCATTCAACATTTACCAGGTGCTTGCTATGACAGGCTCTGTCCAAGGCAGTGGGGATTCAGCAGAGCTCAAAAGTGAGGAATTGTTTGCTCTCATGAAACTCACATTCTTGTTTTGGGAGAGATAGATAATAAGCAAATAGGTAAAATAACATCAGATGATGACAAGTGCTATGAAAATAAATAAAGCAGGAGAAACAGTTTACAAAGTGAGAGAGAGAAAGCTATCTTACTTAGTGGTCAAGGAAGGCTTCCTTGATTGGGTGATTTTGAGCAGAGACCTGACTAGTGTGAAAGAATGAGCCATGAAAAGATCTTCAGTTCAGTTCAGTTCAGTCGCTCAGTTGTGTCTGACTCTTTGCGACTCCATGAATTGCAGCACACCAGGCCTCCCTGTCCATCACCAACTCCTGGAGTTCAGCCAGACTCACGTCCATTGAGTTGGTGATGCCATCCAGCCATCTCATCCTCTGTTGTTCCCTTCTCCTCCTGCCCCCAAACCCTCCCAGCATCAGAGTCTTTTCGAGTGAGTCAACTCTTTGCATGAGGTGGCCAAAGTACTGGAGTTTCTTCAGGTTTAGCATCATTCCTTCCAAAGAACTCCCAGGACTGATCTTTAGAATGGACTGGTTGGATCTCCTTGCAGTCCAAGGGACTCTCAAGAGTCTTCTCCAACACCACACTTCAAAAGCATCAATTCTTCGGCGCTCAGCTTTCTTCACAGTCCAACTCTCACATCCATACATGACCAGTGGAAAAACCATAGCCTTGACTAGATGGACATTTGTTGGCAAAGTAATGTCTCTGCTTTTGAATATGCTATCTAGGTTGGTCATAACTTTCCTTCCAAGGAGTAAGCGTCTTTTAATTTCATGGCTGCAGTCACCATCTGCAGTGATTTTGGAGCTCCCAAAAATAAAGTCTGACACTGTTTCCCCATCTATTTGCCATGAAGTGATGGGACCAGATGCCATGATCTTCGTTTTCTGAATGTTGAGCTTTAAGCCAACTTTTTCACTCTCCTCTTTCACTTTCATCAAGAGGCTTTTTAGTTCCTCTTCACTTTCTGCCATAAGGGTGGTGTCATCTGCATATCTGAGGTTATTGATATTTCTCCCAGCAATCTTGATTCCAGCTTGTGCTTCTTCCAGCCCAGTGTTTCTCATGATGTACTCTGCATATAAGTTAAATAAGCAGGGTGACAATATACAGCATTGACATACTATTGACTGGTTTCCTATTTGGAACCAGTCTGTTGTTCCATGTCCAGTTCTAACTGTTGCTTCCTGACCTGCATATAGGTTTCTCAAGAGGCAGGTCAAGTGGTCTGGTATTCCCATCTCTTTCAGAATTTTCCACAGTTTATTGTGATGGGAGGCATATTGCAGGCAGAGGGAATATTGAGTGCAAAGGCCCTGGGGTAAGCCTACATCCAGGAACACCTAGCAGGCAGGGAAGGAGGGGCAAAGCTGTAGGAAGGCATGTAGATGGCAACCAGAGGCCACAGCAAAATGCAGAGTGAGCTCAGGAAAGGGACCCATCAGTCCTACATGGAGGGGAGAGGCCTCATAAGGAAGAAGCATTTGAAACGAGACTGAAACAACGCCAGCAGTTTGCTTAGTGGACCAGCTGAGGATTCATCTTCCCACTCTCAGCAGGAAGCTGGAAGCCACGTGTGCTCTAGGTTCAAAGACCGCACTCGGCTGCAGATGACTGACCTGGTCCTCTCTGACCAACCCATCTCCCAAGGCATCTGCTCTTCTTCTTCACCTCCACTGAGAAGGTGCACCTGAACACCCCTAGCTGATGGCTCCCTCAGGCCTCCATCCCCACATTCCTGCCAGGATCACCATTACGCTCACCATCGCACCCCCAGATCTAGAACCATACCTGGCACCAGGTAGGAGCTTGTGGAGTAAATAAACATCTCTTGCTTTCTCTTATCTACCTTTCCATCCTCTTTTTTTTTTTTTTTTTCCAAAACAAGAATTCAAAGTAGCTGCTTTCAGCTACAGCCTCAGGCCACATCTTTGTCTTGCATTTTCCTCTTCAACAGCAAGGTATTGGAGTATCCACTGAACTCCTGCAGGAAGGCATGGGTATTCTCATGGGTTAAACTGGCTCCACGGAGGTGAAAATACAAGTATCCAGTCAGCTGCCAGATGCAGCACAGATGGTCAGTAAATTCAATACTTTTGAAGTTCAACATTTCTGAGTTCCTACCCTGGCCAGGAAGTCTGCCAAATCTTGGGGACACACCTGTGAATGAGCAGACCTGATTTTTATCCTTGTTGAGCTTATTGCCTAGAGAAGGACACAGACAGACGTTCATTATATGATAAAGCCCATGGCAAGGCAAGTAGCTGGAGATAACAGTCACAGGAGAGATTATCTAACACAGCAGAACCTGTTCTTTTGGCAGTCTAGAAGGTTTTCTAAAGGAAGCCATGTATGAGTCCTAGAGATAAATACTTCTGAGCCAGTAAGACACTGGGGAGAATGTGTTTCTGAAGAAGGGCTCTAAGTGCAAGGGCTGGAGGCAGTGAAAAGCAAAGCTTCTTGGAGATAAACAGTAGTTCAGGATGGCACAGACTATATTTGGAATGACAAGAGATGAAACTGGAGAAACAGGTAAAAGTCACACAGAGAGAGAGATCCTAAAACTCACTTAACAGCTGGGCCTCTATCCTGAGGGCATGCTGGCAGTCTTTTAACATAGGAAAGAGATGAGCTGATTTGCCTTAGAAATATTTCTCTGGCTTCTAATGGGTGAGATCAAGGGTGGGGAGACTTCAGTGATCCAAGTGAAAGCTTACGATGCTGAAGGCAGACATATTTAGAAAACTATTTAGGTAGCAGAAATGACAAGACTTGGTAATGTGTGTTGATTGAAGGCATGAATCAAAGAAAAAAAACCCAGGAGTTTGTTTGCCACACAGAGCTTTGAAGCTAGAGACTCGGTTGTTCATTTTTTTAGGGACAGTATCATGGTCCTGTAAGGGTCATTGATGGCTTCAGCCGTGAGCATACCGGAGGGGGATGCAGCGATGAGACAGCCCTCCCCATCTCTGCAGGCAGCAGGAGGGAGCCAGAGGTGGGTCAGAACAGGATAAATCTCCTCCCAGCCTCACTGAAGGGTCATGGAAACACAAGGATGACCAATGGCAAAGCTAGGAGCCACTTCTCATCAAGATACCTTGTGTGTGTGTGTGTGTGTGTGTGTGTGTGTGTGTGTGTGTGTTTTTCTCTATAGAGTTCCAACTCTGTGCAATCCTCTAGACGGCAGCCCACCAGGCTCCCCCATCCCTGGGATTCTCCAGGCAAGAACACTGGAGTGGGTTGCCATTTCCTTCTCCAATGCATGAAAATGAAAAGTGCAAGTGAAGTCGCTCAGTCATGTCCAACTGTTCGCGACCCCATGGGCTGCAGCCTACCAGGCTCCTCCGTCCATGGGATTTTCCAGGCAAGAGGACTGGAGTGGGTTGCCGTTGCTTTCTCCATGTGGGAAGGGAAGAAGAGTTTAACAGCTAACTACTTATCTAACATTTCTGTGATCTGAATGAGAAGGAAGCCCAAAGGGGAAGAGATATGTATATATGTACTGCTGATTCATTTCACTGTATAGTAAAAACTAACATAACATTGTAAAGCAACTATATTCCAATAAAAATTAATTTTTAAAGGGAATAGGATTTCTAAGGAAAAAAAAAAAAAACCACAAAAACTTTCTGCTGTATGAGAGAATCACCTTTTAGCTGAAAGTGATCCTTTGCTCTTATTGATCCAAATCCCCTTTCCAGCCTAGAATGCACTCTCCAGTGTCCTTTGCCTTCCAAATTCTACTCCAATTTCAGCACAGTCCCACTCACTCTGACAACATGCCCAGCACAGAGCACCTGGAGGAGATTAAATGAACAGATGCCATGCTTCCTAGGGAAGCTGTTTCCTGTTTGGGGAATGGGAATGTATGGACCTGAAATGAGTCAAAAAATTGTCAAGTGCTGAGAAAATGCAAAGAAAGAAACTACCATGGTGAGGTCTGGCTAAAGAATAAGGGCTTTTGACTGGATAAATAAGTATCTCATCACTACAGAGAAACATTCCTAAGGTGCTAGTGCTCTGAATTCCTACAGTCTTGGTCTTGGATTTTACTAAGCAAACAAAACTAACCAGGTTACCATTTTATTTTCCCAAAGAAGTATTTCCCCAAGTTCTTTCCAATAATTTTTTCATTCCTCTGACTGGGAAAAGCTAGAAGCACTTTGCCAATCTTCCTACCAGTCCTGAAAGACAGGTCATCAAAAATAAACATCACTTCACTAAAAGAAAAATCAAAACTATTGAATAACAATTAAAAATTTAACTACCTCATAGCCAGGCAAAGCAGGGATCACTGCAGAGTAGCTATAATCATATGGCAATCAGGAATTCAAGAAATTCAAGATAAGCCTCAGGCAGGTTGTACCAAGAAAGTGCACTGTTAGCCAAGGAAAAGTAACAGTGCATTTTAGACTCAACAGAAAGTATGGTGATTGCTTAGATCTTCAACTCACTGAATTTCCATTAAATCAGAACAAAACTATAAACAATACCCCCCAAACACACAATATCAGATTAGTGATCTGATATGCTAATTCTAATGAGCAATTGTTAATGCTATTATAATAGTTAACATTGGTACAGACTACTTAGAAAGGAACATTTCCAAAAGACTTAGAGAAATCCACCCAAGACTTCAATATCGCAGACCAGATATTCCAAAAAAAAAACTCTCCCAGTATTAAGTCCCTAGCAAAGCTTACAGCATTTAAAAGCAGGGCCAAAAAATCCTCAGAGGCCATAAATCAAAAAGAAGTCAGCAGAAATTCAGGAGAAAGGTAAAAGATGCAGTGTGATGATCTTTTTTGTGTCAACTCGCCTTGGCTACAGTCTTATTTATTCAGACACTAATCTGGGTGTTACTGTGAAGGTATTTTCCTGCTGTTGTTTAGTTGCCAAGTCATGTCCAACTCTTTGTGACCCCACAGACTATGGCCACCAGGCTGCTCTGTTCATGGGATTTCCCAGCAAGAATACTGGAATGGGTTGCCACTTCCCTCTCCAGGGGATCTTTGGGACCCAGGGATCGAACCCAGGTCTCCTGCATTAGCAGGCAGATTCTTTACAGCTGAACCACCTAGGAAGACCGAAGGCATTTTGTAACTGTAATTGAAGTCCATAATCAGTTGAATTTAACATTATTCTTGATAATCTAGTAGGCCGGATTCAATCAGTCAAAATACCTTAAAGGCAGAGCTGAGACTTCCCAAATGAAGAAATTCTGCCCACGGACAGGTACTTCAGCCTGTGGATGAGAGAGGCAGCCTGCCCCTCCTGCCCATTGATTCTGGATTTGCCTAGCCAGCCCCCAATATCATGTAGACAACTTCTTGCAAGAAACCTCTTAGCTTCCCTGGTTGACCCCTGATTGGTGCATGGAGCTCACTGCTGCCCCCCATTTCTGCTCTGGAAAGAAGAGGCAACTTTGGGACCCATCTAGGTGAAAAGCCAGATCAGGATCCATTAAGTGAAAAAGTGAAGCCAGAAACAAAGAAACAAGTAACCAAACCTAAAGTTGGCTCTCTGGGCTTCAACTCCGGGTAGAAGGCCGGAAACAACTCCTGGAGCACCTACAGCCACAAACCATAGGTTTGGGGCCCGACTTCACAGCAGAATATGTGTACCTTCACCAGTAAGCAGAGAAAGACACCACTCCACCTTCCCCAGACTGGCAAAGTTTATACATGAGAATATCAAGTATTAGAATATGTAACAGTGGGAAGTGCTATGTTCACTGCTCCTGAACAACTCCGGAAAGCAATTTTACATCTGGTAAAGTCATAGATGTATATATCCTCTGAGACATTGCTTTCATTCCATACTAGTTATATGCCCTGGAAAACCCTATGAGCCTGTGTTCTTAAAAAAACACGTACAAGATGATCTGCGCAATATAATGTATAATAGCCCCAAACTGGAAGCAGTTCAGATCCATTCACAGAAGATCAGTGCAAGTGAAAGTCACATAATGGGAATGTCTACGACAGAAAAAAAGGAATTACAGTTACGTGTCCAGGCACAAACACAATGTGGTGGAACAAAAAGTCCAATGCATATATTCAGATTTCATTTCCTTTCATGATTTTGCCACGTATTTTAAAGATAAAATCTGGACTGGATCTCTGTCCTAAATCTAGGCTGACACTCTTCACACCAAGGTCTAATTCTACTCACAACTGTACCCACAGAATCTTGGAGAGCACCAGACATAAACTGCTGGTACCCAACAGACACCCAACAGATACTTGTTGATTGAATGAATAGTTTCTGACCACAAAAACACATGCCAGGAACCAGACCCTGTGTTTCCAGCCTAGTGTCCTGATGTATGAAATCCCCAAACCTGACTTTACTCCTTGGACCACTTTCTGCCATAGTTGACCCTGCAGGTGTGGTCATCTAACCTGACTCCACTTACCCAGCTTCCAAAAACCAGATTCCCCCCAGATACTTCGATCTAAGCTCCAATCAAGTCCCAGTATGATATGTTCCCACCAAAAATCCAAAGAGAAGGAAGCTTGTCGATGTCAATAAAATGAGGCTTTGAAATTTGCTCTAGATTTAATTCCAGCAATCTGTATTTTTCCATCATTTAACATGGAATCCAGAAAGTTGAACAAGAACTTTGACAGGGCTCAGGAAATATAACACTTAGAACAGCAAACAAAACTGGTTAAGAAATTTTAGTTCAAACTGATCAAACTGATAACAAAATAACATCACATTAAAGGTCTGGGTTGATTTCATTGGGCCATATTAAAAGAGACTGTGAAATTCCCAAGTACCTTTCTATTTGGGAAATAAATGCAAATGAAGGGACACATTTTAGGGGAAATGATTCACTTTCTCTCCTGAAATCCTAGAGTACTTTTAAACTACATCTTTTTCTTCAATACCAGGGGTGTTCCTGCTTTGAACATTACAAAGATGGAATGTTTTCCATAAGGAAAGGTGATCTTTCTCAATATAATCACAGTAATTTGATCTGGCAGCACCAATCTCCCTAAGCCCAAGGTATACCTTATTGTGGGTTAATGACATGGTTAGTGTCAGTGAATTCCAGGGTAACACGGTACAAGAACACTGCAATTACCTGGCTCAGAGAGACCAGCACATTTCAATATGCCAAGATTTTAAAATTCCAAATGTCAAGTATACTTTAGGAATAATTGCCAGCACATTAACTTATTCTGCAGCCTCTAGCTGTCATGTAAATACTGCATTTCGCTTACTGTCTTAGGAAAGGAGATAGTCACAAAGAACTGACACTTCCTCCACATCTAAAAGCCTCACAGTTTTCTTTTTATCAGTGTTATGTGGACTGGATGCACTCTAGATTCTAGATTCATCTATGTGGCTACAAGTCACTCTTCATTGCATTTTAATGATTTACTGAATTTCTACTTTGCATCTATACTATGTTACATACTGTTTGGGGAGGGAGTTCCTACTCTAATGAAGCTGTGCAAATAGTTGATGGAACAAGATTTATATTCAAAGAAGACCTCAGCCAAAAGAACCTTAGCTGAATTCATCATCTGATAACATGTTGGTATTTTTTCAGTTTCTCTTCACATATCATTATCAGCATCATCAAATATTTAGCTGTCTAGTAACATTCCACATTAATGTATTATAACATTGCTGATACTGAAAAGCACTGTCTCTAAACTATCTTCCTCTAAGGAATTAAAAAGAGACTTAAAAAAAAATTCAGCATTACTAATACCATATAAACATCATCAACCAATGTGGCAAGGTAGTAGGAGATTCCTTTCCCCTTTTCTGTTAAGAATACAGACTTGAGTACAGAGAAGTGAAATGTATAATGGTACATATTTTCTGGCCACAGAGTGGGGAAGAGAAAACAGATTTGAATAATAACAGGTCTCATAAAAAAAAAAATAGAGCAAAACAAACTCCTGCATCCAGTGAGGAGACAAAGGACAATACCCTTTAATCCACAGGCTGGCTCCTTCATCTCTGGGACGCTTCGCCTCTGCCTCTTGTATACGACATGTGGGTGGTACTCTCCCTCAGCCAGCGGATGTTTTTTGACAGGCTCAATGAAAAAATCTCCATGTGGTAGATGGAAAAATCCAGTCTGTAAATGCATGCAAGACAAAGGTTTTATTTGAATCCATTCTTTATCTGGACAAAGAAAATTCATAAAGTGAAAATTATATAGATTAGGATGACCTCTGAAACTCAGAAGACTGTCATACTCTGCCATTTGGTCTCACAGAAGAGCGACATGTACATAATTCAGTGAAATGTCTTCATAGTCATAGTTAGTAAATGTTTGGGGGTCATGAGCCCTTTGAGACACTAATGAAAAAAAGTGCACATACACAAACATATCCAAAAGTAGCAAACAATTTTTCAGGTTTGCAGATTGCCTCTACCCGTCAAACCCATTGCTGGTTATCTATCAATCTCAAATTAGGAACAGGGCTTTCTGGTTGCCCTGTTATGGAGCTTGTAGTTCATATTTCATGGACATTTTGGGGAAACATTTATCTGTATGTGGGTAGCCCAGCTACATGCTCACACGTGGTTTCATCTTATTTGTTTAACTTATTCATTTTGACTGCGCTAGGTCTTCATTGCTGGCCTCTGGTCATGATGAGCGGAGGCTACTTTCTAATTGCAGTACGTGAGCGTCTCATTGCTGTGGCTTCTCTTGTTGCAGAGCGTAGGCTCTAGGTGTGAGGGCTTCAGTAGTTGTGGAGTATGGGCTCTAGGGCTCAGGCTCAACAGCTGTGGTGCACAAGTTTAGTTGCCCCATGGCATGTGGAATCTTCCCGGACCAGGGATCAAACCCATGTCCCCAGCACTGACAGGCAGATTCTCAACCACTGGACCACCAGGAAAGTCCCATGGTGGTTTGACTTGAAGTGTTTAATGCCATTCTGCTCTCAAGGAAACAGAGAAATATAACACTGATCTGAGACTTGAGTTTCCAGGAGTCTAAAGCAGGCACTCTCATCTCACAGATAGGGGAATTAGCAATAAGTTGGAAAATGATGGGCAACAAGTAACTCTGGAGGTCAGGTCTAGAAGAAGGGTAGTATAGCCAACAACTCTGTCTTCTCTTTGTGAAAGTTTCTGAGTGCCCATTTAAGATATTTAGAAGCTGCTTTGCCAATGACCTCCTATGACAGACTTAACTCTCAGGATCTGAATCCTGTGTTGATGAAAAAGATGGCTTGCCGCAGACACCCTGTTTGCGGCATCACATTGGACTGACCAAGAGCTCAGACTTTGGAATTAGCCTGTGTTCACATTCCAGCTCCTCCACTTTTTAGCTCTGTGATGTGGGACAGATGACCTGCTCAGTTTGAGCTTTCTCAACTGAAAAATGAGGATAACCAAGGGATGCAGTGAAGATTAAATGAGTTAATATATGCAAAGTTCCTAGAAAAGGGTGTGGCCTACAATCTTATCTGTTTTTAGACTCTTTTCAGATGTCAAATTTCATGTCTTTTCATTGTCTTAGGGTCTCCAGAGTCAACATAACAGTTCAATGAATGTTGTTTACAAAAATAAACCTGGAAAGTTTGAGGTTAGGACAACTGTGAACAGGCCCCAAAGTTCAAGGTTGCTCGTCACATCTCAGCAAGCCAGGGCTGCTCTGCTCCATAGGTGAGTCTGAAGATGAGCTGAGTGCCTCCTCTGCCCTCACCCCTGGTTAGGAAGCAAAAGGGGCTCCATGAAGGGAAATGCTTTCTGTTGAACAGGCTTTGACTCTGGGGTCTTTCCAGAATGGTGCCTCACTGTTGTTGCTGCCCAGTCACTAAATTGTGTCTGACTCTTTGTGACCCCACGGACTGCAGCACACCAGGCTTCCCCGTCCTTCACGATCTTGCGGAGTTTACTCAAACTCATGTCCACTGAGTCGGACATCCAACCATCTCATCCTCCATCACCCCCTTCTCCTCCTGCCTTCAATCTTTCCCAGCATCAGGGACTTTTCCAATGATTCAACTCTTCATACCAGTAATATAACCAGATCTGAATATACACCTCACACCTTCTTATTTTGATTACTGACTTTTATGTATCTTCGATAATAAGGAGAATAGAAAAAAAAATTTATTGAAAGGCATATGAATAGCTGTGTGACCTTGAATAGGTCACTCAACCTGTAAAATGTAGATAATGCTTACCACCTCACAGGGCTGTCAGGAGGAGCAAATGAACTGAGGCTTATCAAAGTGCCATGCAAACAGCTTTACAAATGCACAGTGATGATATTTTAACTACCAACTCCAATAGCTGACATCTGACTTCAAATTTGCTCACATTTGCTGACAGTTTTTTTTTTTTCCTCAGCATCTTTCTTTGAGGAAAAAACCTCTGGGACAGGAAGAATTGACAAGGTCCAGACTGTAAAGTAGCTAGAAACAGACTCATGTAGGGCTGAGATTTGGTTTTATTTCTACTCTGAGACAAAGACCAGGCACATAAAGAGACAGTGGACCTCTTGCAAAATGGAGCTCACTTGTTCCATGGAAATGAAATAGAAGGCAAAGACTCCTCAGGCACGGCTGGTGTGAAGTCCCTTTGTGCAACTTCCATCAATCTAAAACTAAACTCTTTGAAGAAAAAAAAAAGTAACATCAACAAGAGGATGTACTGGTATTTCTCCAGCCTCAAATTTTGGACCTAGGTGGTGCAGAAGAAACAGATGGGACTGCAGGTGAGAACACAATAACTGTTTTATGGGCAACCTGAACGAGGGTGCCCAAAAGTCAAATGAGCATTTTCTTAACTGCTTCCTTCCATTTGCATTTTTACACAAGACCAGTTTTGCCAGTAGGCACCTGGAAATCAGCTACCTCTCCATCCTAAATACTTCTCAGAAGCTGGACAGAGCTCAAGGAAAGCTGGGTGACTCACCAGCTGGAGGGGAGGCAAGACATCTGCTCATAGGAAGGGTTGGGGTGCTGGCCTCAGGACCCCATGTGTATTGCAGAGAAGGGAATGGACAGCAGAGGAGATGAAGAGATGCTGCTGGTTCTGGGAGGGTGAGGTGGGAAGATTTCCCAGCTGAGCTCTGCATCTCCTTCTCCCCCAACATATAAACACAGAGCTTTGTACACCTGGTAGCCAAGAGGCCACAGTTCACTGGCCTCTTCTCGTCTAACCAGAGCTGGTTCATGCTGGAAAATCATACACCCTTTGCATTCCAATAGAAGTAAGGACTGGCTCCATGCTCTCCCTGAAGCCAACTGCCCAAGAGGACCACCTTCTTCTGTTGCCAGCTCTGGATCTGAATCAGAGAAGGTATTCTATATTCCACTCTCCTTTATAAACTACTTACCTCTTGCATCTTTTTTCAAAAACTTTTTATTTTATATTGCAGTAGAGCCAGTTAACAATGCTGTGATAGTTTCAGGTGGACAGCAAAGGGACCCAGGCATACATGTATCTGCTCCTCCAAGGTCTTCCCAGGTGGCTCAGATGGTAAAGAGTCTGCCCACCAATGCAGGAGACATGGGTTTGATCCCTGGATCAGGAAGATTCCCTGGAGGAGGAAATGGCAACCCACTCCAGTATTTTTGCCTGGAGAATCCCATAGACAGAGGGATTGGGATCCTGATGGACAGATCCCAGGACAGATCTTAATGGGCTATGTTTATGTGGTCACAAAAGAGTTGGACACAACTTAGTGACTAAACAAACAAAAAATTCTCCCCCAAACTCCTCTCCCATCCAGGCTGCCAGATAACATTAAACAGTTTCCTGTGCTAAATAGTTAGGTTCTTGTTGGTTATCCACATTAAATAGATCAGTGTGTATGTGTCAATTCTCATATCTTTGAAGGAGACCAAGAATGGACCTGAAGAAAAAGTATCCAATTCTCTGGGGAATTCTCAGATTCCTGAAAGAACCAGGGCAGGATGAGCCCCTGGCAGAAGCCCAGAGAACACGTTTGCCCTTTCACCTCCATTCACTTCCGTCATCTCTTCCTCCTCTCAACATCCCAGCATGCCGCTCAGTGTCTTTTGGAAATAAACTCACCTCATTGTTCTAAGTTATAAATACCTGTGAATGCTTCCTGAGGCTCTCTTCTAAGAATTATTCTAAAGAAAAACTATTTCAAAGCATTATAAACATGCAGAAAAATATACAAGTTATAACTGCAAAGTCCCATAAAACTTTCACAGAAGAAACACCTAAGTTCAGGAAGAGAAGCTTTCCAGTAGCAAGAAACTTCCTGCTTTGCTTCTCACTCAATATCATCCCCAAGGGTAACCTTATTCTGACATCTAACACTAATAACGTTCGTTTTAAATCTTCCCTTAATTCTTTACAGGAAGGGTCACTTGGTACAAAAAGTAATAGTCACTTGTCATGTCCGACTCTTTGTGACCCCCTAGACTGTAGCCCATTGGCTCCTCTGTCCATGGGATTCTCCAGGCAAGAATACTGGAGTGGGTTGCCATGCCCTCCTCCAGGGGATCTTCCCCGCCCAAGGATCGAACCCATGTCTTTTATGTCTCCCGCATTGGCAGGAGGGTTCTTTACCACTAACGCCACCTGCGAAGCCCCAGTAATGTCTACTAGCTCATTTCAAATGTTAGAGACTGGCCAGTGAAAGAAATTTAAGGCAAGGAGATATCTTGAGACCCATTAAATCAGACTCTTCCTAGTGCTTCCTCCTTAGCCCCAGATGGTGGGGATGAGACAAAGGGCTGAGCTACCTTGGTGAGAGTCATCTGGTACTGAAACTCTACTGCTCTCTGCTAAGGAGGAACAGGCGTAGGACCTTCAGAATCTTTAGGACCAATTTCTTTCTCCTAGTCTTCCGCGGAGAATAGTTGCCTACAACATCTCCTCCTCCTCCTCAACTCCCATCAAAGTATTAGTCATTTGGATGTAGTTGATGTTATACTTCAGTTAGTGCAATGATTTTGGATCCAGTGGGAAACTGGCAGTGTCCTGAAATAAATTTGTGAATAGACTGTTCTAGAATTGCAAAGCCATGAGGCCTTGAAGAGTCACCTGGTCTAGGCTATCATGCCTTCAGCTTTTACCACAGGTAAAAAAAAACAGCAGGCTGAAGAATAAAAACAATGGTATTGTAAAAGACATGGGGGAACTTATCAAACCAGTTCCAACACTCAGCACTCAGGGCCCTGTGTTGCACAAGTCAAGGGGGTGATAGTCACATAGACAAAACTGTGAGTGAAGCCCCCTAGAGGTGTGCGATGGAGCATTGTCACTAGAACTCATTAGCCTGTCCCGGAAAGAAATTCCTGTTCATTTGAAAATGTCAGAAGTTACCATATCAGTTTGTTTCTTCCCATGGTGATGAAGACAATAAGATGAACATATTCTGAAATCAAGAATAGAAAAAAATTGATTTGGGATAAAGATGTATCCAAGACATTCAATTATAGAACATAGATCACTGGGAAAGATATCACCTGTGGCCCACTATATACACAGGAAAAAAGATAAAATCAGACCCCCCAAATCGTTCTTCTTGATGATCAATCTGCATCTGTCACTTGGCCAACCCAGGGCTAAGATGTCTAAGAGGGGCAGTGACCCCTGCCCTCGAGGTTTACAACCTAGCCAGGAAGACAAGACTGACACCCATAAAATGGCAGAAAGGAGAGCAGTAAAGACCTAGAATTTTGTGTTAAAAAAGGGTACAGTGCTCACATGTCCCAAGAGGTTGGCCCATGACCTCTGGGCCTAGAGGCCAGCCCTTAAGTCCTGTATCACAGTCCCTTCTCGATCAAACACAGCATCCTTGAAGAAGGTGGGAGATGCATCTCCCTAAGTGCTACAGATTCCAGTGCTGTGGTCCAGGAGAGACAAAGGCCACTGAAGGTAAATGCTTTTAGAGGGCACAGACAGAAGACTGAACTTCTACAGTCTCCAATAAACCTGGTCCAGCCCTAAAGCCATGACAACCTGCTAGAATTATCAACTTTTAACTTTTCTGTTGCTGGGTTGTAAGAGGAAGAAGAAGTTTCTATCATTTAATACATAGCCAGGACCTTAAGTCAGAAGTCAGGAGAAGCCACAAAACACAGAGCTGAGACCACTGGGAAGATTAGTCCAGGAATAACCTCCCCAACCTGCCGTGATGCCAAGAGCTCCCTGCCAGGCCCCCATGGAGCCAAAAGGAGTGTAACTGGTAATGTCATTGATTCACAGATTCTACATATTAATCTTAGCAGCCTTAGATAAAGCTCAGGCCAGAAACATGTATCTGATTCATCTACCTGTTAGTCACCCATATGCCAGGCAGGTATTGTTAACAACAACAAGATCTGGCCCCTACCTCCGAAAACAATGCTGTCAAATAGAACTTCCTGCGATGACAGAGATGGTCTACATCTGCACTGTCCAGTTCGATAGCCACTGGCCTCATGTGTCTGCTGAGCACCTGATCTGTGGCTAATGTAACTGCAGAACTGAATTCTTAAGTTCATTAAACTCTAATTATTATTTTTAAACAGCCCTAGGTGATTAATAGCTACCATATGTGTGTGTGTGTATGTGTTAGTTGCTCAGTCGTGGCCGACTCCGTGACCGTATGGACTATAGCCTGCCAGGCTACTCTGTCCATGGGATTCTGAACAGCATATATCTAGAGCGTGGCTGACTAATGAAGAAAGGGATCCATACACTTTTACATCACACAGTGACAGGTGCTAGAGTCAAGGGCAAATCTGAACACTTGCTTTAAAAACAAGCTGCAAATATGTGACATTTCACTGATCACAGTTTGTTTTCTGATTAAGTCAATCAGAAGCCAGCTTAGAAACACCAGTGTAATGCATACAGACTTCAGAGAATTAAAAAAGGCAACCAGGTATAAAAAATGCAACACGTACCAAGATTAAAATGAATCATCAGGAACAATTTGGCAGGACAAGGGCTGTGAGAAGGAGCTGCCATCATCCTGAGGCCAGATCAGAAGGGATATGAAGGTACCAGGAAAAGCCTGGGACTGGGGTTGTGATCAGACAGCATCAAAATCCCAGCTCTACTTCTAGAAGGAGCTGTTCCCATGAGAGCCCTAGAATATCAACCTACATGTCCTCATACCTCTCTGATGCTCATAAGAGGAACCTGTCCAAACCCTAATATACACAAGATCATATACCAATCACTGGCTGTCAGTTCAGAGGCTAAGTAGTAGAAAAAAAATACCCCTCCATTGAAAAATTGATGAGATGGCTTCAAAAAATATATACGATCAAAAAGTTATGATGGGGTTTAATTGAAAGCACAAGCTATGGTCAAATTGGGCTTCCCACATGGCACTAGTGGTAAAGAACCTGTCTGCCAATGGAGGAGACAGAAGAGCGCAGGCAGATCCCCTGGAGGAGGGCATGGCAACCCACTCCGGTACTCTTGCCTGGAGAATCCCATGGACAGAGGAGCCTGGTGGGCTACAGTCCATAGGGTCACAGAGTCAGACATGACTGAAGTGACCTAGCATGCACAGCATGCATGGTCAAATTACATACACAGAGCCTCAGTTTTCTCATCTGTAAAATGGGGCAAAATCTATCTTAATTAGCATGGTTGTAACTATCACAGACATTTTCTATAAAATGCCTAGCAGAAGGCTTGATGTATATATGATAGGTAGTCATAAATGTACAGTAGTTCATTTTATCATAGCATTGTCCACAGTGAAGGTGAATATAAAGGAGTGACTGAAAGCAATTATTCTCATGTTCAGCCTTTTGTTTCATCTCTTAGCTGCAAGTTCTCTTGGCTTCAGTTTTCTCAGGTGAAAAAGATAATAGTGGTAGTAACTTGTTAATTAGCTTATTAAAAGGTGTCATGTGTATTAAATGAGTTAGTATCAGGTGCTTGGACAAATGTCAGCACACAGCATGTACCTAATAAATGTGAGTTATTAGCTATTATGATAGTCTAAGGAAAATTCATCCCAGATGCCTGATGTGATGGTTTATGTGTCACTGTAACACACTACGAGGTGCCCAGGTTACACATTATTTCTTGGGTCGGTCTGTGAGGGTGTTTCCGGATGTCATTAGCATGTAAATCAGTGGACTCAGTAGACTGCTGTCCCTAATGTGGGTGGGTATCATTCAATTTCTTCAGGGTCAGATCATCTCTGGCCCTCAGACTGGAGTTGACACCTCAGCTGTCCTGGTTGTCAGGCCTTCAGCCATGGACCAAATTACACCATGGCTGTCCTGGTTCTCCAGCTTGCAGATGACAGATTGTGCAATTTCTCAGCCTCCATAATCTGTGCGAGCCAGTTCTTCATAATAATTACATTAATTACGGGAGAATCAGTGGTGCGTGGATGTAAATTGAGCTGCCTGGAAAAATTTGAGAGGAGACAAAATTGATAGATTTCTCTTTCTTGCTGTTTGATAGTGTTAGAGCTAGAAGCGATGGTGGGAGACTTCTCAAACTTCACACACCTCTCAGCCTGGGAGGCAGGTTTTCAGAGCATGTCTTAGGAAAAATCAAGCCCAATTCCCAAATTGGGATTTCTTCAAATGAACAAAGGCTGAAATCTTCAATAACCTTAGTGTGAGTGTCAGCATATAGTATATACCTAATAAAGTCTCTAGGTCAACACTGGGTGCCAGATCCGACCTTCCCCCTTCTCCTCCTGGGAACAGAATAATCTACAGCAGAATTTGTGTTCCACTAACACAACCGTCTGGGGACAGGGCTGAGTTCAACACTCAACTCCAGCACAATTAAGCAAGGTAGCTTTACACAAGTAATTTAGTCTCTCTGAGCCTCGCTCTCCTCCTCTCTAAAATGGGGATGACAAAATATTCTTTGCTAAGGAATTTTGATAGGAACAGAATAAGATAATTCTTATAAGGCTTTGCTGTCTTCATGGATTCCTTCAAAGTGATGTGCTTGGACTCTTCCCCATGATTCAGTCAATCATTTCCATATCTTATTGTTCAGTTGGTAAGTCATATCCAACTTTTTGCGATCCCATGGATGGCAGCATGCCAGGCTTCCCTGTCTTTCACTGTCTCCCAGAATTTGCTCAAATTCATGTACATTGAGTCTGCTATCTGGCAGGCATGGTTAACATGCTTGTTTCGTGGTTGTCTCAGTTTTGAGTTTCAGAAGAAAACCTTCTGCTTACATAAGGGCAGAAAAGTTGCCTAGTAACTAGTTTTCTTCATTTCTTACTTGATAGTACTTGGAACTGAGTGCATTTATTCAATTCTAGTTCCCAAGAGCTCTCTCCACAGATTCACTCTTCTTATGGAAGATAGATAGGTAGGTAGGACAGCCACTCAGCCCAATAAAGTGGATTTTTAGAAATTTAAAATGTAACCACCAAAGAGAATGAGGCATCAGATGATCCACTTATTTCTAATTCTAGTGTGCAGAAGAACCACATGGAAAGCTTATTAAAAATACATACACTGGGAAGCTTTGTCCAGACATTTTAGTTTAATGTGATACCCAGGAATCCGCATTTTAGCAAGCACCTTGGGGTTGTTGACAGATAATCTGTGTACTATGCTTTGGAAAACACTACACTTTCCCCTTAGGTGGTGCTTGATTGCTTTTTAACTTCTCCCACCTACAAATAGGTGTAATACTATGAATATGATGAAATACTCGTAATGACTTTAATCAAACACTTAGTTCATCTCAATCGAAAGAAGTTTCAGCAATAATGATTATTGATTGCAGTTTATGAAGCATATTCCCTGAATCTTAAGTGTGCAGGGAAGGCCCATAACATTTGGCAGATCAGGACACTTTAAAGACGCGAAAAATAAAAAAGTTGAAGTCATTCTAGGAAATGGGTGAATAAATGTTTTGGATTCAAAATGTGAAATAAATGTGAAATCATTTCACAGAAGAAAATATGCAGTCTGAAATAAGCTGGCCTGACACAAACCCTGATGAACCCCACCAAACCTATTATCGTCAAAAATTAAAAAGGAAATTTTTATCATATCTCAAACCATGTGTTCCCAGATAAGCCATCACAATCAGAAAGATCATCTAAGAGCCTGTAGCAACCAAAAACTCATCAGAACTTCTCTGTCACGCTGTATTCAGGGACAAGCTGGGAGCCTCCTAATTGACAGTTTCACAAAATGGTCTTTCTAGCCCCATCAGACACCTAAGGTCATTTCTGACTTCTTCTCTTTATGCCAAAAATCTTCTATCAGAACAATTTTTGTTGCTCAAAATTTCTCTATGTCTTTGCTTTTTTTTTTTTTTTTTTTGGTCTCTCTAAGCAGTAATCCATGTTTGTCAACTCTAGAAAATAAGTCCATCCAAAAGGAAGAGGGAAAAAGAAAAAAAAAAAACAGCTAACACCTTGGGAGCCCAGGAAACATGTTATTAGGGAGAACAAGTGAAAGCATTGTCTCCCACGGGGAGCAGAAAACCATTAGGGTAGACTCAGCCGAGGCACAGCACTATTTTTTTTCCTGATGCCCCAGCAGGCCATCGTTCTCGTCAGAAACTACCCTAAGGATGCAAAGCCCTCCCTAGGCTGCAGAGAACACGGCCCTGGTCTTGCTTCTCTCACTGTGACAATCTCTGATCGGCAATAATCCCCGATCAGGGAGAGCTCCCATCCATGGAAAGAGCACAGCAGCCTGTCAAGACTGTTGCTATGGCCACCAAAGTGATTCTGAACTGAAACAGAGCATTCCAGGGATGTTTACCAATGGCTCAGGGCCAAGGGGAATGCCTTCTCTGGTGGCTTGGTGATGGGAGCTGGCAAACCATGAGAGAATTTCATAGCATGTTACACTTCACTAAGTCCCACAGCAGAGAAAGGGAAAAAAATAAAGAGCAGGTCTAGTGTAAGATGCTAAAAATGTGAATGTGAGCATTAGGAGATATTTATATCCTCACTGTATTCTAAAATGGAATTAGTTAAAGCAAGATTTGCCTTTCCACAGGCTCTTCATGAAAGAATAAGTCCACACTCATTGTCTCCACTTTATATGCCACAAGAAAGTCATAACTACTAAATAGTGGGACAAATTTATTTTAGTTATTTGTAATCTCCCACTACCCTATAAGGAGAATGGGTCTGGGTACCTTTAGCACTTTTCAACCAAGGGCAAAAGAAAAAACTTTTTTTTTTTTTAAGAAAATAAAGAACAGACTTCTACTATGAAAGTAGAATAGACTTTCACATCCTTGAAGACAACATTTAAGTGGTAGGAGGAAGGGAAATAGCAACTGAGGAAGTCTTAAACAACTGTGTTTAAGAGAGAAGGGACAAGTTGGGAGTTCCAGAAATAATCCAGATGTAGACAAAGTGGCACCTGGAGAAGCAGAGGCTGAAAAGGAAAGAAAAAAAAAAGCCCACAGGAGAAGATGTATCAGCCAGTGGTCAATGAGAAAGACATGCAAAAGGAAAATGGGAATTTTTGCTGGCATCATAAGAAATGTACAAGGTAAACTCCTGTGTCTCTTCTACCTGTGAAACCTTCAATAAAACAAACACTGTTCTCTAATACTTTTTGTGACGAGAAATGCTGTATTCTCCATCACAGATGGTACAAGAAGAAAAGAGAGTCACTAAATGATACGTACGAGGAGCCTCTTTTCCTCTTTAGGTAGAAGATAAAAACATCTACTTGAGGCAAGCAGGAAAAGAGTCTGTAAAACTTCTCTGAAGAATGGAGAAGCCACCAGCCTTTGATGGAGCCCAGCTGATGTCTCAGCTGAGACTGTGAGCCACTGAAAAGCAAGTCCAAGGAAATGACAAACAGGGCAAGTGCAGAAGAGGTCATGATCAGAAAGAGGAGTGTTAAAGTTTAAGCACTGAGAGTTTATAATGTAAGTGTGGTGCAGTGGAATGAATCTAGCCCCCCAAAGACATCCACAGGCATTAGCCTGGCACCTGTGAGCAGGTTACCTTACATGGTGTGTGGGACTTCGCAGATGTAATTAAGTTAAGGATCTTGAGAGAGGGAGACTGTTGACCCACGGTAATCAAGAGAGTCCTATAAGAGGGAGGCAGGAGGATCAGAATGAGTAGAGAAGGAGGTAACGACAGAAGCAAGAAGTTGTAATGAGGTGAGGAAGGGGCTGCAAGCCAAGGAACAGAGGTGAACTCTAGAAACTGAAAAAGGTAAGAAAACAGATTTCCCCTGAAGCATCCAAAAGGAATGTGACCCCAAGGACACTCATTAGTCATGACCTCCAGAACTTGTTTTAAGCCACTGCGTTTGTAGCGATTTGTTAGAGCAGCCTCAGGAAACTCATACATGGGAGACTGGTCATGGGAATAGGTCACCAAAGTGAACCCCACTGAAGGAGTCAAGGAAAGGGAAGTCAAGAAGGTTAAGGGTCCATGAAGTTAAGATGTTCATCTTGACTTGCAGTTAAAAAGACCCTTCACATTGTGAGCCTAGTATATAACCAACAATTTCAGGAAGCAATGCTTCCCTATTTTCCTGTGTAGGTGGCGTTCTGATACATTCTGTTTTATTTTAATCAATTTAAATCCTGGTTCTAAAACACTAAGCTGATTTCACATTCATGTAATGGATTACAACTTGCAGATCCAAAAACTGATATGGTGGGGAGAACTTGGACTTTATTGTTAAATCTGGATCTGAGTTCTTATTCTGGTTCTATGCTTTCTTCCTGTGTAACCTTGGTCAAAGTGGCTGACCAATGAGTCTCAGGTCATTCTTATGAGAAATGGAGAATGCCCAATTGCTAAAGCTGTTAAGAATAAATGAATTGTTGTGAGGAAGCACCTATTACAGTGGCTGGCATGTAGCATTAATTTAAAAATAGCAGCTTCTTGTAAAATCAGACAAGCCCATCCTAAGATACTTGAAGGCTCAATTTTTCAGTAGATACTGGAATTGCTTCCTCACCTCCACTCATCCACACCATAAATGTTCTTCTAATGAGGAAAGATTGTTCTCAAGGCATCCACTATTGCTAAACTAATTATTAAAAATCTCTTTCCTTTATGGTGTGCCATAACTTCCATTCATCATCTTAGTTCTGCCTTGTGGAGCTATACCAGAATATGTCTAATATTTTTTATACATAAAAGATGCTTGCTCCTTGGAAGAAAAACTATCACAAACCTAGATAGCATATTAAAAGGCAGAGACATCACTATCGGCAATAAAGGTCTGTATTGTCAAAGCTACGGTTTTTCCAGTAGTCATGTACAGATGTAACAGTTGAACTATAAAGAAGGCTGAGCATCAAAGAAGTGATGCTTGTGAACTGTAGTGCGAAACAAGGGACTCTTGAGAGTCCCTTGACTATAAGCAGATCAAACTAGTCAATCCTAAAGGAAGTCAACCCTGTATATTCACTGGAAGGACTGACACTAAAGCTCCAATGGCCACCTGATGCTAAGAGCTGACTCATTCAAAAAGATTCTGATGCTGGGAAAGATTGAAGGCTGGAGGAGAAGGGGGTGACAGAGGATGAGATGGTTGGATGACATCACTGACTCAGTGGACATGAGTTTGAGCAAACTCCGGGAGATAGTGAAGGACAGGGAAGCCTGGCGTGCTGCAGTCCATGAGATCTCAAAGAGTTGAACACGACTTAGCAACTGAACAACAACAAAATATAGAATATTTACTTAAGTATACTGGATAATATTTATCATGCACCACTAAGACTTCTCTTTTCAGCCTAAATATTTGCACTTCCTTCAACCATTTTTCATTTCTTATTGTGCTAATCCTTCAGCAACCTGGTTAAGCTCCTTGAAATAGTACTACAGTTTGTCAATATCTCTCTAAAAATCACACCAGAATTGGACATTGAGATCCCAGCACTTCAATGCCATCAACTTTGGAGAAATGAAATAGTGGGGAAAGTATATATATTTTCTCCCTTCACAATAATCAAATTCTTCAGGGGAGAAATTGAGAGGCAAAAATGTGGTCTAATAAGTACTTACTCCGGAGAAAGCGATGGCACCCCACTCCAGTACTCTTGCCTGGAAAATCCCATGGACAGAGGAGCCTGTTAGGCTGCTGTCCATGGGGTTGCAAAGAGTCGGACATGACTGAGAGACTTCCCTTTCACTTTTCACTTTCATGCATTGGAGAAGTAGCAACCCACTCCAGTGTTCTTGCCTGGAGAATCCCAGGGACGGAGGAGCCTGGTGGGCTGCCGTCTATGGGGTCGCACAGAGTCGGACATGACTGAAGTGACTTAGCAGCCGCAGCAGCAAGGACTTACTCCTTTTATTAGGGCTTAAAGAAATGATCTATTTTCTCCAAGGAGTTAAATGAAGGGCCAGGAAATAGGCTTCAGAATTGGGGGAACACAGTAACAACACCAAGGACAGAATGGCTCAGTACTCCCTGAAGTTCAAAGATTTTTTTTTCTTAAACACGGCCCTGAGTTGACTAGACATCTCCTTCATTAAAGTTCAGTTTCCCTGACTTTCTGACCCTTATTTCAACATTGAGGTGCAGATGGCCAGCAAACAGTTTATGGCAGTGCTGTTTGGAATATGAACAGACCACACCAAAAGTAGCCCTCTGTAAAAACAGTTCCAATTTCTCTGCCAAATATGCAGGCTATGCCTCGATGTTATTTGCAGGGGAAAAGTTGGTCTAAGAGTACAGTGAGTTTGCTTTTTTTTTTTTTCCCACTGCATTGCAGGCAGATTCTTTACCAACTGAGCTATCAGGGAAGCCCTTCAACGTTTTACTTAGAAGAATTTCAAAAGTACAAAAAACTCAAAGAACAGTAAAATAAACATCCATACAGTTGCACTTGGATTTAAAAAAATACTAATATTCTGCCACTTTTGAAATATATAGGCTGTACTATTTGAAAAGTAACTTGCAGACAGGATGGCAATTCAGCCTTAAATACATGAGCAAGCCTGTCCTAAGAAGCAGGTACTCTTTCTACATAACCACAGCTCCATAACCTCACCCAAGAATTAGCAATCATTGTACATAATCCTAATTTCATTCCATGTTCAAATTTCCCATATTGTTCACTCCAAAATCTTTTAGAGTTATTGTTTCTTTAGTTCTTTGTTTGTAATCTATAACTAGTTGAGTTTAATACAATGCATTTTGGTTGTTTCATAATAAAAAAAATAGTAATGTACCTCAAGCACACAAGTTTAAAAACTGGAATATTTTTAAAGCCTGTTATGAAAAGCAATAATATTTTGTTCCACTTCTCCCAATCCCCAAAGGTAATGATTCTTGACTTTTTAACCTTATTCTGTAAATTATCTCTATGTTTTCTCAATAACATGCTGTTATCTTTAAAAAGCAGTTTTATGCATTGTCTAAAGTATTGTGCCTGCAATAATAGATGAGGACTGGCTTCCTTACACAAAGCCCATGCCATTTTCTCAATATCATTACTTCTGTCAAACCAGTAAAGATGACAGTTATTTAGTCGCTAAGTGGTGTCTGACTCTTTTGTGACCCATGGACTATATGGCCCACCAGGCTCCTCTGTCCATGGGATTTTCCAGGCAAGAATACTGGAATGGGTTGCCATTCCCTTCTCCAAGGGATCTTCCCGATCCAGGAATTAAACCCGTGACTCCTGCACTGCAGGTGGTTCTTTACCACTGAGCCACCAGGGAAGCCACATAGATAACTGTGGTTCCATTTCTAAAACGACGTAAAGGCAAACCTGAAACTCAGCCAGTAGACACTGATACAACTTACTGACCATTATTTACTCTATTAGGTTGGTCTCCAAGCCACACAAGGCACCAGTATTTCCTTTAGGTACAGCCATTTGTTTTCCTTGGAATTTCTACTTGCTTTACTTTCCTTTTGTGCTGCCTTCCTGTTATAATAATTCATTATTTTTAAATCCCCAATGTATAAGGCACTGTTCTATGGACTCCTGTGTTTTCTTGGACATATCCCCTGGAGCTCTCCATCTCTCTGCTCCCGCCTCAGTTTAGTTCAGTTGTTCAGTCATGTCCGACTCTTTGCCAGCCCATGGACTGCAGCACGCCAGGCCTCCCTGTCTATCACCAAGTCCCAGAGTTTACTCAAACTCATGTCCATTGAGTCAGTGATGCCATCCAATCATCTTATCCTCTGTCATCCCCTTCTCCTCCCGCCTTCAATCTTTCCCAGAATCAGAGTCTTTTCAAATGAGTCAGTTCTTCAAATCAGGTGGCCAAAGTATTGGAGTTTCAGCTTCAGCATCAGTCCTTCCAGTGAATATTCAGGACTGACTTCCTTCAGGATGGACTGGTTGGATCTCCTTGCTGTCCAGGGGACTCTCAAGAGTCTGCTCCTGCCTAGTGGTTCGCAGTTCCGCTCTGGGCTGTGTATGCTATGCAGGGACTTCCCTTGATCATACCTCCAAGTTAGAGCCACTGATTTTTTTGGTCCTCACATTTTTATGTTTCTTCTAGCACCCATTTTTAGAAGTCAGAAGTTTTTCTAAACATCAGTCCTTTCTGGGTGTCCCCTTCTTCTCTCCCCAAAAGGTTTAGGGTCATCTCTTGATGTATGCTATTTGAAAATTTTCAAATTTATATGCCTTTGAGTGAATCTTCTCTCATCCATTGTATAGAACACTTAGTGGTCCATCTTACTCTGGTTACTGCATTTTTCAGCTCTTCAGTTATGAAAAATACTCTTGGATGTTGGACCTTCTGGATTGCTCCTCCATTTTCCTTATTTTTCCCCCATCTTTTCTAACTCTTAGTCTTCTTTATCAATTTTGTGGGAGATGATTTTGACTTTATCTTCCGGCACTTCCACTGATTTCTTATAAATTGCATCAATCTTTTTTTTCTCATTCTTGGCCTCTGGCTGTTCCTTTCTCACAGTGTCATCTTCTTGTTTTATGGGCACAGTCAACTCTAGAATACTTCTAAGGACTCTCGTTATAGGTTTTATGGCTTGCCTATTGGTTTGTTGCATTCCTTCATGTTTCCTGAATCTGATTTCTCCAAAGTTAATTTTTCCTGTTTACACTGCTCTATTGCTTTCTTATTGAAAGCTTTCCTAAAATGTCTTGACCTCCTTGCTTATCCGTCCACATTTATGAGGGAGTGCTGAAAAGCTGGTGAAGTGCTCTGTGTAGGTATGGAGGGCTTTTGACTCTTTAAGTGAGGGGTCTGATAGGTGCTTTATCCGTGTGGCTGGAGGCTTTCCTAAATGCCAGAATGTAATGGTCATTTTGGGAAGAACCACTTAATTCATGCAGAGAAGAAAAGTCTAGCCTACGGCTTAGGGGACAGACATCTGCCTGCAGTAATTCTGCTTAGAAGCAGACAACCATTCTATTTTCAGCCCCATGCCTTCATCCTCCCTGCCCTCCACATATCCAGCCCTTCTAAGTCCCAAAATTCTTTGTGGTCAAATGAACTTCCTTCTTGTCTATATCCCACCTGTATGTACAGTCTGGGGTCAGGCTCACTTGGCATGAAATATTGGTTATTACCTGTCCCACTTTCCATTCTCTGGAATTTTGTCTAAATATCATATCCGAAGATAGCTCCTCTCTTATTCTCCATTATTATTAGGAAGGAAAGGAAACCTATTGTTCCACCTGTCATCTTTGACAACTTTTTGATGGTTCAGGAACATTCAAAATAAAAATAATTACATTAATACGACATACTTCTAACAGATTTAAATAAACAATGCATTAAATCTTCACACCAACATCAAAGAGATTATAACACTGAAATTCACCCTTTTTTAACTCAGAAAAATAAGTCTACTTTTCTTTCAATTTGCCATTTGAAACTATTTATATCTCAAATAATTCATAACAGAGAAATGATAAGTGGCATAAAATATTTTTAAAATCCCTACCAAAAGAATAATTATACACTAAATAGAATAATTTTACACTAAACTAACATGGCATTCTTATCAAACTCTATGCAGCACAAACAATTTACTTAATTCTGCAAAGCATGTGCTGAATTCCACAGAACTTTCTGAAGCACCTAAGTGATAGCTAAAGCTTACTCATTATTTGTGACCTTGCAGTAACTTTAACCTTGATGAGGGTGATATTCTTGGAGATGAATTGGCCTGAAACAAATGTCAATCTGTCTGACAATTTATGACCTACCAAATTACTAATGATAGTAATTGTAAGCAAAGTACAAAGGAATAATCAAGAATTTCTGATCACAGCAAAAACACGAAGATAAGGGTTATTTTCTCTTCTATACTTTTTCTATAACTCCCAAAGTGGCTACATTTGACATAATATTCATGTGTGTGTGTGTGTGTGTGTGTATGTATATATATATATATATGTATATATGTATATATATAAATACATTTGATATATATTTCTCTTATAAACAAAACAATTATTTTTAAACTTTACCAGGGCCTATCTCTATGTGACACACTTATTTAATAAAATTAAAAGTACAAACTTCTTTCCCTGAAAGAAGAATTACAGGAAATGTAGGTGAATATTCTTCACTCCAGGAAGCGGCACTGAACTCCCCCTACCCTAACCCTACCTTTAGTGTAGCCTGTGTTTGGTGACGTGGTTCCCTAGAAAGGGGTACTGAAAGGGAAGAAAAAACAGGAACTTTACAATGGGGAATCATGGGGAATCAGTGCTACTGCACCCAGGCTATGAAGGATAGCATCATCAGTGACTAGTTACATAACAGGATATGCCCTTGATACGAGGTCACAGGAAGGGCACTTTATCTCTGTTGTGGCCTTCCCCAAAACCCAGTCTGCCGCTGCTGCTGCTGCTGCTAAGTCGCTTCAGTCGTGTCCGACTCTGTGCGACCCCTAGATGGCAGCCCACCAGGCTGCCCCGTCCCTGGGATTCTCCAGGCAAGAACACTGGAGTGCGTTGCCATTGCTTTCTCCAAAACCCAGTCTAACCATGAGAAAAGTGTTAGGGAAACTAACAAAATATCCCTCAAATTGCCAAGGTCCTCAAAGCCAGGCTAAGCCGAGGAGACTGTCAGAGTCCGCAGAAGACTTCGGAGATATGATGACTAAAACGTAATGTGGGGTCCTGGGTGGGGTCTTAGAACAGAAGACTGACGTTAGGGAACACTAGTGAGCTCCACAGAAAGTGTGTTGTTTAGTTAATAGAAATGTACCAATGTTGCTTCCTTAGTTGTGACAGATACGCCACAGTATCATTAGATGTTAATAAGAAAAACTGGGGCCAGGTATTCAAGAACTATGGGTACTAACTTGGCAACTTTTCTACAAATCTAAAACTGCTCTAAAATAAAGAATATCCTTTTAAAAATCACAAACAACTGTGTTATAATTGATGGAAGGTGAATCCTAATCAAAATCTGGGAAGAGAAATTAAAAATTTTCCTCCATAAAGTTGGGCAATTCGTCTGTCAAGATGGTCCCATCCTGTAACAGTCAGGCAGACACTCACATTTCAGAGGAAGAAAGAAAGGACAGACTCTGCATTTTAGGAAATTATGGATCGAGAGGCTCAGAGGTACACACTGTTGATGCCAAATTCCAACCCTCTGGAGAAGGAAATGGCATTCCATTCCAGTATTCTTGCCTGGGAAATCCCATGGACAGAGGAGCCTGGGAGGCTACAGTCCATAGCATTGAAGGACTCAGACATGACTTAGCAATTAAACCACCACCACTGTCACTTATATAAATATTTCCTAAATGACTGGTTCAGGACTTCTCTGGCAGACCAGTGCTTAAGATTCTGTGCTTCCAATGCAAAGAGTATGGGTGCAACTCTTGGCAAGGGAACTAAGATCCTGCATGTTGCAACTCTTGGTAAGGCACTAAAATCCTACATGTTACAACTCTTGGTAAGGGAACTAAAATGCTACATGTTGCAACTCTTGGTAAGGGAACTAAGATCCTACATGTCACATGGTATGGTCAAAAAAAAGAGGAGCTTCATTTTCTCAATAACTCATTTAAATAAGGAAAATAGTTTGTGCACAAAGATATCCATTACTCCATTATTTATAATGATGAGTAATAGGACACAACTTAAATGATGAGTACAAGGAGTCGGACACGACTGAGTGACTGAACTGAACTGAACAGAGGACTGGGCAGTAAATTATATAGCATGTATAGAATGGGACACTATGAAGCAAATAATGTGTTAGGCTTTTAATGATACCAAAAATATTCATTATATGAAATTAAAAGAATACAAAATTGTACATTCAGCACACTTTCAATTATGTAGAAATATAGAGAAAATACAGGAAAGAAATACATCTTTTAATGTCAATCACAGTCATTCCTGACTAGTTGGATAATGGTTATTTTCTCTTTTATATTTTTGCTGAAAGCTCTGAATTTGCCCCATTGGATATATTTCATGTGTGGTAAAATAAAGTGATCTTCAAAACATTTGCTAGTGTTTTCCTTCATGCGATTCAATTACACGTAATTTTTATTTTCCTCATTGGGCCTTTCTGAATTTTTCTAATCTCTATATTTGCACGTGATACTTCAAAAACCATATAGAAAGTATAAAATGTTTTATTATACTCTGTAAATACAATGGGTTGAGTGGTAACATACATTTTAGCTAAGGAAAAAATTTTACGGATCTTGAGTTCTTAAAAGCACCCTCACCCTAACTTATACACAGAGTATGATGCTTGAGGATATTTAATTAAGAAGCATGATTTTAATTGAAGTGCTTTTAAAATACCTTCTGTTCCTGATATCAGTCGGTTTGTCCAATTACATTGCTAACTGCAGGTCCACAGGGGAAGTGGCTGAGAGCAGGGAAGAGCGGGTAGGGCTGGAGAATGTGAATGTTCACCGAGAAGAAGACAGAGAAGAGGGAAAGGACAAACACACCAGCAAAGAAGAGAAGGGGAAAAGAGGTACAGAAAAAGAGGGAAAGGAAAGAGTGGGAAGGGTGGGAAGAAGACGAGAAAGAAAGAGCAAAACGTGTACCACTCTCAAATGTAGGAAGTGGGAAAATACCTGAAATAAATTCAATGAAAGGCAGTAAGAATACAGGCTTAGAAATGTCCTTAAGTCAGTAGATAAAGCAATGGGGTTTATCAGGTACCAATTATGTTTAAAAACATTTAATGGCTGTGAGAAAACATCCTGGGGAGGTGAACACGCGTGCCTGTACTAGGCAATATACAAGAGGGGGCGTGACGTGAGACATACAGGCTGTCCCCATGTTGTCGTCCTCGTGGCTTGTCTCCAGCCCTCTCGCCCACCTCCACTTCCTCTCTGTTTCACTTGTTTACCTCACAATGCAATAGGGAGAAGTGTAGTTAATTTTTGAAAAGCCACTCTCTAAAGCTGGAGGGGAGCTTTTGAAGACAACTGTTAGCCACAAGGAAATAACATCAGTAAGCTGTTGGAGACTTTGGGTGATCAAAAATCACCATTTTAAAAGTCCTTCTGATCCATGAAGAAAGGGAAATTCTTACTCACTTAAATATTTTCTGGGTGTTTCACTTGCCAAGGTATTAGTTTTCAAGCATATTTAATTGATGCAGGAGAATTGTACATTGCCTGCTTTATAATTTTCAGTACCTTGAAAAAGGAAAATGCAATTACTGGACAGCATACAATCATGCTTCCTTTACAGGGTTTATAGGTTAATGTTATTTTGACTAATTTAAAAGATTGTTTAAATTTCTGTGCTTTTCATTTTATAACATATTGTGGGTTTTAGTTATAATTCATTTGATTTAAATGTTCCTCATGAGAAAATAGAATACCACTTATTACCATGTTCAAGAACATTTAGTGGTGCAATAAAAAGTACCCAAGTTATATACTATATAAAATGCGTACTGTTTGAAAGAAGGCAACAAGAAAATAAAACAATATATGGGTGGTAGGCAAAATAATGCCCCCAAAAGATATCCACATCCTAACTCCCAGAAACTGTGAATGTGTAGATTATACAGCAAAGATAAGACTGCAGATGGAATTAATGTTGCTAACCATCTGACCTTGCATTTGGAAAATTAGCTTGGATTATCCAGGTGGAACTGATGTAATCCAAAGGATTATTTTAAACAGAAGAGAGAGGTATAACTAGAGAGACGGCAGCGTGAAAAAGACCCGGCCCCATGTTGCTGACTTTGAAGACAGAGAAATGGAGCCATGAGCCACGAATGCAAGCGACCTGTAGAAACTGGAAAAAGCAAGGAACTGATTTATCCTCAAGTCTCTGGAAGGAACGCAGTCCGATTGATGCCTTGACACTGAGAACCATTTCAAACTACTGACCTCTAGAACTATAAGGTAAGAAATGTGTGTTGCTTTAGAGCACACAGCCTATGAAAATTCATTAAAGAAGCAACAAGAAACTAATACAATACAGGTACATACCTATGTGAGAAGTCACTTCAGTCATGTCTGACTCTGCTACCCCATGGACTGTAACGCACAAAGCTCCTCTGTTCATGGGATTCTCTAGGCAAGAATACTGGAGTAGGTTGCCATTTCCTTCTCTACGGGATCTTTCTGACTCAGGGACCAAACCCACGTCTCTTACATCTCCTGCATTGGCAAGGGGGTTCTTTACCCCTAGTGCCACCTGGGAAGCCCCACAGTTACATACATCAAGTGCCAAAGGAGAGGCTGCTAGTTAGAATTAGCATGCCAGCTCCAAAAAAAAAGATTACCTAAATAAACTCTGATGGAAGCAAGTACTTAATCCTGAGATTGATGGAAAGAGCTTACTTTGCCCCCTGGAAATTTTAGTTGCTTGATCCAGACCGAAGTGTTTGTAAGAAGCTAGAATGAGGCCATTGTATTCACCTTAAATCAATGACAGTGACAGGAATATCTCAGTCCCCAGAGTTTTTGCAAATCAGTACAAAGAAAATGTCAAGCTTGTTAAGACTGAAAACACAGTTTCTCTGCTGCTGCTGCTAAGTCGCTTCCGTCGTGTCCGACTCTGTGCAACCCCACAGGCGGCAACCTACCAGGCTCCCCCATCCCTGGGATTCTCCAGGCAAGAATACTGGAGTGGGTTGCCATTTCCTTCTCCAATGGGTGAAAGTGAAGTCGCTCAGTCCTGTCTGATTCCTAGGGACCCCACGGACTGCAGCCTACCAGGCTCCTCCGTCCATGGGATTTTCCAGGCAAGAGTACTGGAGTGGGTTGCCATTGCCTTCTCCGACACAGTTTCTCTACTAGGAAACAAAATTAGAGACAGCATTCAGATACTTTGTTGTCTTTCTAGAAATCTTAACATATGATCTAGGACTCTGAGATGGAATGCAAGAGGTGAAAAAGAATGACACAGGAAGCTGGTCTAGCAATTAGGAGATGCGGTGTTACCCTGGTATGCGACCTTAAACAGTCATGGAATCTCTTGGATCTCAAGTTTTGCAAATGAAAAGTGAAAATGATAATACCTGCCCTGCTTCTTCCCATGAATATTGTGAAAGGCAAACAAAACTATATATATGAAGCTGCAAGTAATGCACACACACACACACACACACACACACACCCCTCTAACATTTAAAGCTTAATAATTTCAATCATTTGTTTTCCTGCAAATCACAATTATGCTTTAATAACATAGTTTTCTTTCAAATAAACTCATGCCTGGAGCTTGTGGCTGGTTGCTGTTTTTTGTTTTTTTAATAATGTGACAGTCTATCTGACACAAAGTCTCATCTATGGAAAGCCTGAGCTCATGGTTTTAAACATGGCTTCATTCCAAAGGCTCCAAACACAACAATCTGTTAAACCTCAAGGGCATTAAAGAGGAAATGGCCTTTCTGTACTGGGTCCTGGTTGTTTCCAGTTATGAACTGAGCACTGGAAAATGTGAAATCTGTGGGGAGCAAGAGAGCCTGTTCAGATCAAGTTTTAACCTTCCTGGAGCCCACTGGGAAATTGTGGGGACATTGCTGGATCCTGTCTCACCATTTTTTAATTGGTAACTTGCACATTGTTTGGGAGGAGGAGGAGTTTTCAACTGCCTGTGATTCAGCTTCTCCCAGGACATATTAGGAAATCTAAGTCTAAGTCAGTCCAGCTTTCATTGATTCTATGTCCACAGCTTATCGGGGGTTTTGCAGCAATGTAACAATTGTTTCATAAAGTGTTTCTCAAGCCAGTCTGAAATGTACATTCAAAAAAATTCAGGGTTCAAGCAGATAGTCAGTTCTGGATTAGACGGAGGCAGGATGATTAAAATAAAGTTATTTCAGCGTCCCTTCCCTCAAATTGCATTCTTATCCTCTTTCCCCTGACAAATGTGCATTTCTGATGTCATCTAGAAGGTCCTTTCCTGACCATGCAAACAAAAGCAGAGCTCCCATCCCACCACTCCCTGCCCACCCCACATCCTTTATTTTTCTACAAAGCACTTATTACATACCCTTTATAGGCATATATTTCCCAGTTTCTTATCTAACATCACTCTCCACACTAGAATCCAGTCCCATAATGGAAG
Organism: Oryx dammah; assembly: GCF_014754425.2. Classification (NCBI taxonomy): domain Eukaryota; kingdom Metazoa; phylum Chordata; class Mammalia; order Artiodactyla; family Bovidae; genus Oryx; species Oryx dammah. Next base: position 31,480,330 of record NW_024070204.1, read on the forward strand.
GAATTTGTATCTATTGTGTTCACTGTATATCTCCATTGCTTGGAATACAACTCAACACATGGTAGGTGTTCCTCATATATATCTGCTGAATATATATATATCTGATGAATGTTGACTAACTGATGCCTAAAATCCACAGTTTGATCTTTACTCCTTTGACTTAAGGTAAATAAGGAATCTTTTTCCTGAAAAATAAATGACTTTGGAAGCAGTATCTTAGTAAAGTTTTTCAATCTGTATGAATGAGTGGGTCTCAGTCCTTTTCTGGGAACAGAGGTTAATAAACCAGAGAAAAACTAAGAGCCTCAGTATCCAAGTGGAGAGGCATTCACCGAGACATTAACTGCACCATTCTAAAGATATTAGGGAAGGAAATGGCAACCCACTCCAGTATTCTTGCCTGGAGAATCCCAGGGACAGAGAAGCCAGGTGGGCTGCCATCTATGGGGTCGCACAGAGTCGGGCACGACTGAAGCAGTGCAGCAGCAGCAAAGATATTATGTGGCTTCCCTGGTGGCTCAGTGGTAAAAGAATCTGCCTGTCAATGTAGGAGATGTGGGTTCCATCTCTGGGTGAGGAAGATCCCCTGGAGAAGAAACTGGCAACCCACGCCAGTATTCTTGCCTAGGAAATCCCATAGACAGAGGAGACTGGTAGGCTACATTCCATGGGATCGTAGAGTCAAAAAAGACTTCGCCGCTAAACAACGATATTATTCCTCTTTCTTACTTTTGTGTGTATTCTAAACCTGAGTGATTTGATTATTAAAAGTTTTAACTAAAAAAAGAAATATCTCAAATAGGTACAAAAGGGGCTTCCTGTTTCTGGCTCTGCATAAAAGGAGCTTGAAAGTCACCACTCCATCCTAACACATAAAATGCTGAACAGACTGAAAAATCAACAACTCTTCTTGGATCCATAGAAGAAAGAAAGGACACAGAGCAAACCACTGATTCTAAGACTGAAGGGACAGATGGTGAATACAGGAATAAGCAGCTTAACAGCAGAGGCTCACGGGTGGAAACCACTAGGGGACCCAGTGCTGAGGTAGAAAAACCCAAACTGTGATTGATGAATTGCTGGAGGCTCAGGTGGACAGCTCTGAGAGTTTACTCTAGGGGGATCCAATTACAGAAAAGTGTGAAATTGTTAGTCACTCATTCATCTCGGGCTCTTTGCAACCTCATGGACTGTAGCCCACCAGGCTCCTGTCCATGGGCTTTTGCAGGTAAGCAGACTGAAGTGGGTTGCCATTCCTTTCTCCGGGGGATCTTCCGGACCAAGAGATCAAACCTGAGTCTCCTGCATTGCCGACAGTTTCTTTACCATCTGAGCCACCAGGACTCCTACAATACTGTGAGATTTACATCCAGGAGCTCAACCTAATTCCCACAATAAGTATCAGAGAAAAATCCTCTTGTGCTTCCATCATGTGGGAGGCAAAAAGGAATCATTTTGACATATGTCACTGTGTTCTTCCTAATAAGATTTGCCCTCAGTAAGATCCAGTAAACCAGGGCCTAACCTGCCAAGTATTATCAGAGCCTAACTGACCTTGGGGAAGGGAAATATCCAACTCTAAACAGCTCTAGCCTTCCACATGACAAAAAGGAAATATTCAACTCCAGCCTACTCTAGTCATCCTCTCCCAACTAAAGGGAAAAGGAAAAAACTGAAAAACATTTTGTGAAGTTTACAACCCCAAAGCATTTGTTGTTGTTGCTGTTCGGTTGCTAAGTCCTGTCTGACTCTTTGTGACCCCATGGACTGCAGCACGCCAGGCTTCTCTGTCCCTCACCATCTCCTGGAGTTTGCCCAAGTTCATGTCCATTGAGTCATTAATGTCATTCAGCCATCTCAGAAGCAGAGGCTCACTTAAACACTGAGACATCTAACTGTCAGACTATACAATATACTTGCTATTTTCATACCCCTTACCACCATATTACTACAGGCCTGTTTACTGTAGTTCCTTAGCCTGATAAATAATGTCTACATATTAAAAAAAAAATTACCCCAAAAGTATAACTATTAATACATGAGGAGAGAGATAGTAATCATTTCACTATGTATATCAAAACATCAGGCTTATACCTTAAACATAAACTTATTTTCTTTTTAAATTACAAGGCATACCAAGAGGCAAAAACATCATTTAAAGAGACAGAACAAGAATCAGAACTAGACATGGCAGAGATGTTGGAATTATCAGACCAAGAATCTTAAACACTCATAATTAATGCACTAAAGAGCTCTAATAGATCATGAAAACAGCATGCAGGAAGAGATGGGCAGTGTAAGCAGATAGATGTAAATTCTAAGAACAAAAAACTGCTAGAGATAAAAAACAATCTGCTTATTAGCAGATTGGACATATGGCTGAAGAAAGAATTTTGAGCTTGAGGATACATCAATAGAAACCTCTAAAATTGAAAATCAAAGAGAGCAAAGACTGGGAAGAAAGAAAAACACAGAATATCCAAGGACTGTTGGGACAATTACAAAAGGTGTAACATACATATAGTAGGAATGCTAGGAGAAAAAAGAGAAAGGAACAAAAAAATACTTGAAAAAATGACGACTCAGAATTTCTCCAAAGTAATGGGCTTCCCTGGTTACTCAGACAATAATGTCAGACACAAAATCACAGATTCAGGAAACTCAAGAGAATAGCATGCAGGATAAATACAAACAAAGACAAAAAATGATACCTTGGCATATCAAAAAACACTTGATAAAGACTATCAACAAAAAACCTACAGCTAACATTATACTAAATGGTGAGAAATTTAAAGCTTTTCCACTAAGATTAAGTATAAGACAAACACATCCTCTCTTACCACCCCTCTTTGACATTCTACCCGTCTAGCTAATGCAAAAAGATCTCCCCAAAATAAAAAGTACACAGATTAATAAGGAAGAAATAAAACTGTCTTTGTTTACTCATTTGTGTAAAGAATCAAGAAACATCCTAGGATTGATGCATGATTATAGCAAGGTTGTGGGAAGCAAGGTAATATACAAAAGTCAATCACTTTCTTGCTGCTGCTTAGTCAATTCAGTTGTGTTCTTCTCTGTGTGACCCCATGGACTGCAGCCCACCAGGCTCCTCTGTCCATGGGATTCTCTAGGTAAGAGTACTGGGGTAGGTTGCCATGCCCTCCTCCAGGGGATCTTCCTGACCCAGGGATCAAATCCGGGTCTCTTGCACTACAGGCAGATTCTTTAACACTGAGCCACGAGAGAAGCCCAATCACTTTCTTATATACCAGCAATGAACAAGTGAAATTTAAAATTAAAAACATGATACAATTTACATTAGCACCCCCAAAATGAAATAGCTTGGGTAAAAATCTAGTAATATATATATAATACCTATATGAAGAAAACCCTGATGAACAAAATCCAAGAAAAAAAAAAAACGGACAGACGTCCCATGTTCATGGATTGGAAGACTCAACATGGTCAAGATATCTGTTCTTCCCAACCTGACCCACAGATTCAATGCAACCTCAATCAAAATTCCAGGAAGTTATATAGAGAGACAAAAGACCCAAAATAGCCAACACAATATTGAAGGAGAAGAAAAGTTGGAGGAGTTGACACTACACAACTACAGTAGTCAAGATAATGTAGTACTACAAAAGAACAGACAGTTAATGGAACAAAACAGAGAACCCAGAAACAGACCCACATAAATAGAGTCAACCCATCTTTAGCAAAGAAGTAAAGGTAATCTTTTGAATAAATGGTACTACTGGACACTGGCCTTATGTCCTTCACAAAAACTGACTCAAAATATATAATGGACATAAATTAAAACGCATAACTATAAAATTCTTAGAAAATAACAAAGGAGAAAACTTAGATTACCTTGGTTATAATGAGGACTTTTTAGATACAGTGCAAAGGCATGATCCAAGAAATAACTGATAAGCTGGTCTTCATTAAAATTACAAATTTCTACTTTTCAAAAAAACCAATGTCAAGAAAATGAGAAAACAAGCTACAGACTGGGAGAAAATATTGTAAAAAAATATATCTGCTAAAAGATTGTCAGAAATATACAAAGAACCCTTAAGACTTAACAATTAAAAAAAAATCTCATTTAAAAATGGGCCAAAGACCTTAACAGAAATCACCAAAGAAGATACATAATGTTAAATATGCATATGAAAAGATGTTTCCCATATGTCATTACAGAAATGCAAATTAAAACAACAAAATATCACTGCACACCTATTAGAATGGCCAAAATCTGGAACACTTACAACATCAAATGCGAGCATATGAAGCAACAGAAATTAATTATTTCATTCTTGGTGTTTTCCCTGATAGCTCAGTTGGTAAAGAATACACCTTCAATGCGGGAGACCCTGGTTCGATTCCTAGGTTGGGAAGATCCCCTGGAGAAGGGATAGGCTACCCACTCCAGTGTTCTTGGGCTTCCGTTGTGGCTCAGCTGGCAAAGAATCCACCTGCAATGTGGGAGACCTGGGTTCGATTCCTGGGTTGGGAAGATCCCCTGGAGAAGGGAAAGGCTACCTACTCCAGTATTCTGGCCTGGAGATTTCCATGGAGAGTCCATGGAGTCGCAAAGAGTTGGACACGACTGAACAACTTTCACTTTCACTTGATGGTGGGAATGCAGAATGGTCCAGTAACTTTGGAAGACAGTTTGGTGGTACCTTATAATACTTCCCTGGTGGCTCAGAGGTTAAAGCGTCTGCCTGCAATGCGGGAGATGTGGGTTCGATCTCTGGGTCGGGAAGATCCGCTGGAGAAGAAAATGGCAACCCACTCCAGAAATTCTTGCCTGGAGAATCCCACGGACGGAGGAGCCTGGCGGGCTACAGTCCACGGGGTCGCAAAGAGTCGGACACGACTGAACGATTTCACTTTCACTTTATAATACTTAGACAGACTTTTATCATATAATCCAGCAATCACAATCCTTGTTATTAGCCCAAAGGAACTGTAAACTATGTTCACACAAAAACCTGCACTTGGGTGCTTATAGCAGCTGTATTCATAACTGCCCAAACTAGGAAGCAGCCAAAATGTATAAGCAAACTAGTGTCCATCCAGACAATGAAATATTATTCAAAATCAAAAAGAAATGAACTATCAAGCCATGAAGAGACATGGAATAAACTTAAGTGGATATTACTAAGTGAAAAAAAAATCAGAAAAGGTTATAGGCATGATTCCAACCATATGACATTCTGAAAAAGGCAAAACTATAGAGACAGTAATATAATCAGTGGTTTCCAGAGACTGGGGGTGGGGGGGAGAGTTGAATAGGTGGAGCACAGAGGATTTTTAGGACAGTGAAAATTCTCTGTAGGATAATATAAGGGTATACCTGTACATATCATTATACATTTGTCTAAATCCATGGAATGTACAAAACAAATAATGAACCCTAAGGTAAAAACAGTGAAGACTTCCCTAGCGGTCCACTGGTTGAGAATTCACCTTCCAGTACAGGGAACATGGATTCAATCCCTGGTGGGGAAACTAAGATCCCACTTGCCACATGGCATGACCAAGAAATAATTAAAAAAAAAAACAACTGTGGACTTTGGGCCAATATGATTGTCAATATAGGTTTTTTTAATATAAATTTATTTATTTTAATTGGAGGTTAATTACTTTGCAATATTGTATTGGTTTTGCCATACACTAACATGAATCCGCCACAGGTATACATGTGTTCCCCATCCTGAAACCCCCTCCCTCTTCCTTCCCCATACCATCCCTCTGGGTCATCCCAGTGCACCAGCCCCAAGCATCCAGTATCATGCATAGAACCTGGACTGGCGGTTCTTCAATTATAACAAATGCATCAGTCTGGTGGGGGATGTCAACAGTGGGGTAGGCTAAGCATGTAGTAGGGGGCATGTGGGTATACAGGAAATCTCTATAGCTTTCTCTTAAAATTCTACTGTGAACTTAAGACTACTCTTTAAAAAATTAAATTGCAAAAAAGTTCCAAGTTTGTTTAATAGGTATATAATTTCAGTTGGGCAAGATAAAAAGTTTGGTAAATGGATGCACTCACAATATGAACGCACTTAATGCCACAGAACGGCCTATGTAAAAATGGTTAAGACAATAAATTTTATATTGTGTGTTTTAGCACAGTATAAAAAAATGTAAAAAAAGATAAAAATCCATTGTCCTTAAAATGAGAACTGTCAAATAAAATTATGTTGTAGACAGTCTTGCTGTCTCTTTTAAGTAAATTCTGCATGGTTTTAATTTTAGACTCAGGAGCCATCTCATTGCACGTGAGCTACCATAACCCACCTAGACCAGAGATGGCAAAATTCTGGTCCACACAATGCGACCTGCCTCACCTACGTGGCCCTGTGTTGGGTTCACAGCAGACACTGCTATTCATTCTTGGCACACTGTCCATACCGTCTACTCACCTTACAGACCCTCTCCACAGTGGTTTGGGCATCTTCTCTCAATTCATCAAATTTGAAATGAAAAATGAAACTTATTTACCATTATAATCTGGACATAACTCTTCCTAATAAGGTGTTCTATTACTCATTTGGAAAACATATGGAAGGTCAGGAAATTGAGCAAAAATAATGGCAGAATTTTAAATATATATTCTAGGAAAAGAGATGAAAAAGAGTTCCTGTGTGTGCCTTTATGCATACGTAATAAAGTATATGCATGTGAGTGAAACATGATGTCCTCTTTCTCCAGAGTTCTTGAAAAGGAGTCACTAGGCTGTATTTCACCCCTTTGCATAATGAAAATCCTGTCTTAAAGGCAGCTCTGCATGACTCTTAAGAACTGAGCTAGCACTGGATACGTTTCCACTAGATTTGATTTCTTTTGAGCACCTACTCTTTGAAGTGTATTAAGATAAGCCCCACCACATGTGATGCATATATAAATAAGGCTTGCATATTGCCTTCTAGATACAGACATGAATAACTGTTAATACAAAGCAGGCAGTGAGAAGGAACAGATCCCATGCTGTGGAGGTACTAATGAGAAAGCAATTGATTCCATCTGGGAAGGTTTCACAAAGGAGGTGTCTGCAGTCTGGGCCTTGGAGAATGAGGAGTACTTTACAGTCTGAGAATAGAATCTTTTAGGCAGCTGAAAAGACTTTGCATGAAGTTATAGCCAGGATTCCAACACAAAGAAGTTGTTCCTGACTGAATCTTCTAATTCTTCTTTGTCCTTTTGAGAACAGCTTTCACTACTTATCTTTTTGTTCAATGACATTTCAGGTTCTAAGGCTCCTCCCTTTTTGAATTTATGCTCAACACTGTAACTCTTTGGCCAACTTTCCAATAATCGGTCTACTCAACAGTAAGAACAGTCCATTCTTGAGATTTGGGTTGGAGCTTGGTAGAGAAGTATTCACAGCTTTAAGAATCATACTCCCTTTAGTTTTCATTCTTCTCCTTTAGGGAGTTTAAAGTGAGAACTGGCTGGTGATGAGTGAACTATGGTCCTTATAAAATGAAAACCTGCTGCCAAACAATTTATGTTCTGGCATGTACTCTAGATCAGGGGTCCCCATTCTCCGGACCTAATGATCCGAGGTGGACCTTGATGATCTAAGGTGGAGCTGATGTAATGATAACGGAAACAAAGTGCATAATAAACGTAATGTGCTTGAGTCATCCTGAAACCATTCCCACCCTACCTGTCCCGCAAGACGGCAGAAAAATTATCTCCCAGGAAACTGGTCCCTGGTGCCAAAAAGATTGGGGACCACTGCTCTAGATGTACATGTGTGTCATCTACAAAGCCTCCTTTGTGGCTTGTCAGAGCTCCACCACTGTGGCCATCAAGATGATAAACCACAGCCTATTTTTATATGTGAATTAATAGTCACTATCTTCAGAATTATCTGCCTCCTAGTAGTAGCATGGACCTAAGTATATGTGTAAAACTGATAAGAAAACAGACAAAAAATATCTTTTCTGTGTCTACCCTTGCATCTTGTATTCTGCTCAACCCCAAGCAGATGTTGATGTTGAGTGATTTCTTTCCAGAAGCTAGCATAGCACCATACACACTGAGCTACTAAAAAAGAATAGCTTTTGTTAAGATGCTGGTGTAGATGCACAGTCAGTTCAGTCGCTCAGTCGTGTCCGACTCCTTGTGACCCCATGAATGACAGCACGCCAGGCCTCCCTGTCCATCACCATCTCCTGGAGTTCACTCAGACTCACGTCCATTGAGTCAGTGATGCCATCCACCATCTCATCCTCTGTCATCCCCTTTTCCTCCTGCCCCCAATCCCTCCCAGCCTCAGGGTCTTTTCCAATGAGTCAACTCTTCACATGAGGTGGCCAAAGTACTGGAGTTTCAGCTTCAGCATCATTCCTTCAAAGAACACCCAGGGCTGATCTCCTTTAGAACGGACTGGTTGGATCTCCTTGCAGTCCAAGGGACTCTCAAGAGTCTTCTCCAACACCACAGTTTAAAAGCATCAATTCTTCGGCGCTCAGCTTTCTTCACAGTCCAACTCTTACATCCATACATGACCACTGGAAAAACCACAGCCTTGACTAGACGGATCTTTGTTGGCAAAGTAATATCTCTGCTTTTGAATATGCTATCTAGCTTGGTCATAACTTTCCTTCCAAGGAGTAAGCGTCTTTTAATTTCACAAATAACCTCCAATTCTTTCTGCTGATGGGGAAAAATAGGGTTGAGTTGGTCCTTTATTAAGAGAAACACTGTTAAAAAGCAGCTGACCATCAAGCATTGCCCTAGGAAAGCAGCTGGCTGGGCTTCCTCTGAATCCACTATGTCAGGCTTTTGTTTAATTTCATGCTAACATGATCTGACATCATCACTTTCATCTACCCAATCAAGAAGTATTTCTCAGTTGTTTCCTGTGTGCCAGCTTCTCCGTCAGAGCCCTGAGAATGTAACATTGAATAAACGAGACATTCCTGTCCTTGCAAAGCTTACAGTCTGGTGAAGAACACAGATAATTAAATAAGTAATTAACATGCATTAAAATAAAAGTCCCTATTAGGAATATGTGGGATTCTATAAGAGCACATGAGAACCTAGAGTTTGCAGGAAACTGACACAATAATTTGGCACCAAATAACATGTTTTGGGGTTGCTTGTATGTGGGTGAACTATGCTGGTTTTCTTCTAACCATGATGCTATACAACGTTATGAAAAATTACCCAAAACTTGGAAATAATGCAAAAGGATGACAACATGTCCTTGTGATTTCACACTGGCTCACTGTCAAACAGTCCTACTCAGAGGCTGTCTAATTCTCTAAAGGAATGTACTCTTATTTGAGTTACTTTTTACCCCTGATAAGAGTCTAGATTCTGTGAAGTTAGAATTAACTTGTAGAAGATTGAAAAACCGAAGTGACTTTTTTCTAATAGAAATGCGAATAGTTACTTGTCAGTAGAGAAGAGAATCCTGAAGGTTAATTTTCGCCTTGTATAATATTAAACTGTTTTGTATCTGACTTGACATTCTAATCCCAGGATTCTCTTTTACCATCAACTCTTACTTGTGCTTTTTTTTTTTAATTTATTTATTTTAATTGGCAGCTAATTACTTTACAATATTGTAGTGGTTTTTGCCATATATTGACATGAATCACGTGCTTTTGTTTTTAACCAGCTTTACTATGCTGCTTGTTCCTGCTTTAATGAACTGAGTTTTTTAATTAAATTAATTAAACATGAAAATTATGTTTTCAACTTTTTGAAAATGACCCTATGACAGTGCATATCACCTAGGGACCATAGGAAAAACTGAACTACTGAAAGAAAAAAACTTTCATCAAAACATATAGAAAAATTAATTGTAATGCTAAAAAAATTTTTAAGTTATTTGTATACTAGAAACAAACTAAAAATGAAACAGTTCTATTCACAGTATCATCAAAAAGAATTGAAAATTACAAATCAATTTTTAAACAGAGGTTCAAGATTTATGCGAGACAGCAAAAGAGACACAGATGTATAGAACAGTCTTTTGGACTCTGTGGGAGAGGGCAAGGGCAGGATGATATGGGAGAATGGCATTGAAACATGTAAATTATCACATGTGGAACAAATCGCCAGTCCAGGTTTGATGCATGATACAGGGTGCTTGGGGCTGGTGCACTGGAATGACCCAGAGGGATGGGACGAGGAGGGAGGTGGGAGGGGGGTTCAGGATGGAGAACACGTGTACACCCATGGTAGATTCATGTCAATGTATGGCAAAACCAATACAATATTGTAAAGTAAAAAATTAATAAATAAAACTGAAAAAAAAGATTTATACCCTCAAGTCTATAAAACATCACTACATCACTGAGATAAATTAAGAATTTCTAAAGAGTTGGAAAACATACAATGTTTAAGGATTGAGGACACAGTTTTGGGAAATTCTCCCCAAACTGACCTATATTTCAGCATAATCCCTATCAACATTTCAAGTGAATTTTTTTGGAGAAGTTAAGGAGATTATCCTAAAATTTGTATTGAAATGAAAAATACCTAGAACAGCCAAAATAAGTTTTAGAAAAATGAACAAAGTTGGAAAAGGACTCCCTTATTTCAAAGTTTACTGTAAAACTGCAGTAACAAAGACAGTGTGTGGTATTGGTGTTAAGGAAAGATATCCAGATCACCGGAAGAGAATAAAGAGCTAAGAAACCAACCCTTACTCTTAAGTCAATTAAGTTTTAATGAAATTGCCAAGGCAACTTAATGCAGAGAGAATAGGAAAACCAGAAAAGGAAATGGGGCTGATATCCATATAGGAAAGAATGAAGGTGGACACCTACCTCACACCATATATCCAACCCAACTAAACTCACAGTGATCACAGACCTAAATGCAGGAGAGAAAACTCTGAGGAGCACATCACCGTGACCTCGGATAAGGCAAAAGTCTTTCTTATATGTAACACCGAAGGCACAAATCATGAGACAAAGTTGACAAATTGAACTTCACCAAAATTTTTATATTCAAAAAATATCTTTTAGAAAACAAAAAAGCTGACACACACAGAAAATACGTGCACAATATCTGATAAAAGACTTGTACATAATGTGCATGTATGAATATATACACATACATACACATATATTACACATAAGATTTTATATATTGTTGCTGTTGTTTAATTGCTAAGTCATGTCTGATTCTTTTGTGACCCCATGGACCCACCATGGACCCACCCCCTTTGAGCCCACCAGTCTCCTCTGTCCATGGGATTTCTCAGGCAAGAATACTTACACACATGCACACATACTTCTAAGTCAATAAGACAAGCCAATTACAAAATTGGCAAATCTGAATAGACACTTCAATAAAGATATGAGTACCTACTAAACTCATAAAAAGGTGTTCAACATCATTAATTATTAGGGAAATACAAATGAAAACCACAATTATATACCACCACATACCCATCTGCACCCATCTTGAACATCTGTTTAAAAACTGATTTGTAATTTTTCAATTCTTTTTGATGATACTTTTTGATGATATTTGAATAGAAATGTTAGTTTCATTTTTGGTTTCTAGTATAGAAATACTTTTTTAAAAAATTTCAGCATTACAATTAATTTTTCTATAATAAAGACCGAGGGCCGGAGGAGAAAGGGGAGACAGAGGATGAGATGGTTGGATAGCTGCAGGGCAGCCTGGCATGCTGCAGTCCATGGGGTCACAAAGAGTTGGACACAACTTAGTGATTGAAAAAGACAAGAATTTAAAGATCTAGGAAAGCTAAGTGTTGGCTGCTGCTGCTGCTAAGTCGCTTCAGTCGTTTCCGACTCTGTGCGACCCCATAGACAGCAGCCCACCAGGCTCCACCGTCCCTGGGATTCTCCAGGCAAGAACACTGGAGTGGGTTGCCATTTCCTTCTCCAATGCATGAAAGTGAAGTCACTGAATCATGTCCAACTGTCAGCGACCCCATGGACTGCAGCCCACCAGGCTCCTCCATCCATGGGATTTTCCAGGCAAGAGTACTGGAGTGGGGTGCCATTGCCTTCTCCAAGTGTTGGCTAGGATCTAGAAAAACCAAAACCCACAAATAATGCTGGTGAAAAGGTAAAATGGCACAATTAACTTGGAAAGTTTTGGCAGAAGGTTTGCTCAGAAGACTAAACATATACTTTTCATATAACCAAGCAATTCCACTCCTAAGATCTACCCAAGAGAAAAGAAAACATATTGACACAAGGCCATGTATGCAAATATCTACAGCAGCATTATTCACAATAGCTCAAAACTGAAAACAATCCAACATCCATCAGTTGGTGAACAGATAAGCAAATTATTATGTATCAATACAATGAAATATTGTTCAGCAATAAATGTTCACTTATAAATGCAAAAACAAAGATGAACCTCAAAAATATTATGCTAAGTGCAAAGAGCCAAACACAAAAGACTACATCTTTATGATTCTACTCTACAAAATTTCTTTAAAATGCACATCTCTTAGAAGAGAGAATTTGCCCTGAGCTAGGATGGGAATGAGAACTGACATGCAAATAGGCAAGAGTGAACTTTTAGCTGTTACAGAAATATTCCAAAACGTATTCTGGTGATGAGTCAACAACTGCATAAATTTACCAAAAATCTCTGAATTGTACAGTTAGAGTAGGTAAATTGTATAGCATATAAATGATACCTCAATAAACCTACCGAAAAACATTTCTAAAATCATAATTTCCTTTTTTGGGCTAGCGGTTCTCCAATGAGGATAGACAGGGATGGGTGTGGGGTAGTGAGGAATAAAGGAGGCAGCATGTTAGAATTATCTAAGAAGGTTTTTTGTAGCATACATACATTTGTTCTTCCTTGCATATAATACTAGAAATCAAAGAATATCATCATCTATTATGGAAAGGCTATATACAGTTTGCAAACACTCCTTCAAATGACTCTGATATACATGACCCACAAAAGTACCCCTGAGAATCTCCTCTTGATCAGATTGGGTCCCAGGAGTCTATGTTTTCAATAAGCAAAATGAGTGTAAGTATAAGAGACTGCCCACGTTCTACAATGCTAGCAACTTTCAGCATTGTGGCAGGACACAGCGGGATAAATGATACTCTAGGAAGACCTATATTCTGATCCTCTTTTAATCACATCTACCCATCCACCCAGCATTTGCAGTCACCTCCACTGCCAGACACCAGAGACAGCCATTACCTAAAGACTTTAATGAATTAAACCAACAATGAAGACTTCCAATCCCTCCATCTTTGGTGGGGATTCTTGTCCCTGGAAAGGAATCTCTCTGAGCTCAGTAACAAGAAGGCCAACCATTTTGTTATGATTATGACCTAATCGTACTCATGACACATGTTAGCTATGAGATAATTTGCTCCATTTGTGCCTATTTGTGGTCCTCTAGGTTGAGAAGTACTTTGCATGATTATGAGACAGTGAGACCATACTTCCCCTTTAAAAAGTAATATCTTTTTCCTTTGAAGCATTTTGTCATTTCTTAGTCAAGAGAAGTTTCCCATTCTTGGAAGAAGTTAGGCAACATGAAAAATATACAGTATTTGCAGTTACAACCTACTGCTTTATTTTCTTGTCAAGTTTGCCAAAAAAAAAAAAATCAGATTGCTAGAGATGAAGGCTAAAGGTCCCTATTATTTTTAGAAAAAGTACAGCTTTGTAAGAGAGAGAGAACATGGGGGCTTAAACAAAATTAAAGTGCTATCCATCCAAGGTGCATGGCCAGCTCTGTGCATGTCGAAAGGTTCCAGTCTAGCAAACTGCCTGAGGTCTCTACCCTTGTTCAGCATTGTGGACAAAAGCTTCAGCATTCCCACAAAGGCTGGTTCATGATGACTGCATGTTTCTTAAGAGAAGAAAACAACTATAGGCACTTTAATTACTACATACATAAGGGTGATTTGGTGGTGACATGAGTCATCAAAAGTGAGAATTGAATGGCATCAAGTTGAAAGGACCCCCGTGTTGTGGTCCATCCTTGAAGTGTTAGTCATGCAGTTGTGTCTGACTCTTTCAGAACCCATGGACTGTAGCCCACCAGGCTCCTCTGTCCATGGGATTCTCCAGGCAAGAATACTGGAATGGGTTGCCATGCCCTTCTGCAGGGGATTGTCCCAGCCCAGGGATCAAATCTAGGTCTCCTACACTGCAGGCAGATTCTTTACCCTCTGAGCCACCAGGGAAGCCTGTGGGTCCATCCTTAGGAAGGCCTGTTTCCTGGTTTCCACATCAGCGGCCCACACTGAACCCTCTCATGTCCTGGCAGGACCCTCAGACAGGACAACTTCTAGGAATTGTTACTATGTCACTGTGGGGTACAGAGAGTCTCCTGTAGAGAAAAGAGAGTGATAATTTTTTCAACATTTTACAAAGACCCTGGGAAGCAGGACTGGGAACAGAGCTGTTTTCTTCTGACTCTTTGGCATAAATTAAACACTTACTGTGGACCTACCACGTGTAAGGGAGCACTCCAGTGCGAGACAAGTGAGACAAACATAACACAGCCCCTGTCACCATGGAGCTCCCAACTTCACTCCATAGGAGGGAACAGGGAACTCTTAGTCCCCTCCAATCAAGATGATCTCATAAGGATGCCAATTAATTCCAGAGCAGATGGGCGCCCCTGTCCTTGCCTGGATCACTAGCTAATGGTAGTAGACCATGTCCAGGTCCTTGCCCTGCAATCTGTGCTGGGACATGAACACCTGCCCACGGATGGTTCCTTCTGAACGGTCATCAGTGGTTGCCATCAATAACAGAAATTGGATTAACGTACCTCCTCTAACTGAAACAAACAAGCAATTTTGAGAGAGGCCTGGATCATCTCTCTGCCTGTCCAATAAATGAGTACATATTCAAGATAATAAATGTTAATTACATTTGAGGCTAACTCACTGGAATGGTATAAAAATGTCCCAAGAAGTGAGATGGTCTGGGATCTAGGACTTCTTACTGCAGAGCCTGCACCTGGACAAATGTCTCCTCCAGAAACAGAATACAAAGGAACTAAAAATAACTGTATGCATGAGCATGCTAAGTCGCTTCAGATGTGTCCAACTCCTTGCAGTCCTATGGACGACAGCCCACGAGGCTCCCCTGTTCATGGGATTCTCCATGCCCGCTCCCAGGGGATCTTCCCAACGCAGTGATCAAACCCATGTCTGTTACATCTCCTGCACTGGCAGCTGGGTTCTTTACTAGAGCCACTTGTGCAGTTGAGGCAAATTATGAACAGCAAGATACAAAAGAACCAAAGCCCAACTGCCAGTTCTGAGGTGTCCAGAGCAGAAGCGAGGTACTGTGCATGGTCCCTCACACAGCACAGGAAGTGGGCAGACCACCCACACCACCCTCCATCCAGAGCCCTGAACCGGCCCCTTCCCTCACCCCATTTAAGAGAGCAGCTCACCACCCCTGGGAGTGAACACGGGAACCTGTTTCTTTCCACTCCTTTGTGCTGCAGTATGGGTCCCAATAAAGACTTGCCTGACCTCTTATCAATCTCTATTGATTAAAGAATCCACAAACCCTGCTTAGCAATAGAAGGAAGGAAGAAGGTGAAAAGAGAGGGAGGGAAAGGAGGGAGGGAGGGAGGAAGGAAAGACAAGACTACTAGAATATACCAGGTGGAGGTAGAAGAAAGAAGTAATGTTG
Source organism: Oryx dammah (assembly GCF_014754425.2). NCBI lineage: Eukaryota > Metazoa > Chordata > Mammalia > Artiodactyla > Bovidae > Oryx > Oryx dammah. The sequence goes on from NW_024070204.1 coordinate 31,495,993, forward strand.
TCCTTCTCTGGATAGTTCCATGGGATTTCATCTGCCAGGGACTCCAGGGTTTCCCAGGTGGTACTTGTGGTAAAGAACACACCTGTCAATGCAGGATACATAAGAGATGTGGGTTCGATTCCTGGGTTGGGAAGATCCCCTGGAGGAGAGCACGGCAACCCACTCCAGTATTCTTGCCTGGAGAATCCCATGGACAGAGGAGTCTGACAGGTTACAGTCTATAGGGTCGCAGAGAGTCGGATACGACTGAAGCAACTGAGCATGCGCACACCCCCGCGCAGTCAGTGGGGAAAGGAATGGGGCATGATTCGAAAAGCCAGAAGTAGGTGCGCCCAGCCAGCGGGTTGGAATTTCAGTTGTGAGCGGATCCTCGGATCACAGCCTGAGAGAAAGGGAGGGGCTACTCGTGAGGAGGAAGTGACTCTCAGCATAAGCAAGTCTAGTCCTCCAAAAGCTCATGTAATGCTAGCAGAGCCCCTCCACACACATTCTCCTTCATCCCCCCAGTAACCCTGAGAGAGAGGCAGGGCAGGCGCCACCACCCTCTCTGTGCAGACACGGTAATTACACTTCCTCCAGGTCCTCTGACTGTCCCCAGAGTGTTCTGCAGGGGAGTTCTCCACTCACTCCAGGACCCTGGAAACTCCAGTCTCTCAGAACAAAGTCCCAGCTCACCAAAAATGTGAGGGCTGACTCATGCAGACACACACACTCAGGATGCATGGATCCTATAAACCAAGGGTGGTTTTGCTCTGAGTAAATCTTAGGATCCACAGGGACACGAGAGCTCTCACAGGCTGTGGACACCATGTGAGCTTCCCACCAGTCTGGATGGCCACACAAGCTCAGCCAGGGGATGGCCTGACAGCTGTCAGGTCTCGAACCCAGGGGCTCAGATCCTCAGAGAACCAGCTGCTGCCCCACGTGGGTGTCGTGAACTGTGGACAAGGACACACCTGTCATCCAAATGCCAGTTGGCACTGCCCAGGCATTCGGTCCTCAGGCTGCAAATGGGCCACCCCGAGGGGAGTGTAGAGTGGGGAAGCCTGCACTCCTCAGGGCCATGGAGAAATTGACAGGAGTTTTCCGTGGTCTCCCCACGGGGCCCTCAGGCAAGAAAGCAGGAAGTAATCAGCAGTCCACAGAGGAGGGATGCTGCTGGTGGCCAAAGGATGCCCGGCAGCCACATGCCCAGCAGGTTTGAAAAGAAATAACGAACATGTTGGCAGCAGCGATGTTTTGAAAGTAACACAGAGACAAGGCTCCTGGAACCCTCTCACTGGTATTTTAGGGCTGTGGTTTGAAAGTGAAAGCATTGTTTGCTCAGTCGTATCCCATTCTTTGAGACCCCATGGACTGTAGCCTGCAGACTCCTCTGTCCACGGAATTCTCCAAGCAAGAATAGTGGAGACCATTGCCTTCTAGGGCATCATCCCAACCCAGAGATCAAACCTGGTCTCCTGCATTGCAAGCAGATTCTGAGACACCAGGGAAGCCCCTTAAAGTTCCTGAAAAACTGATCAATTCAGGGGAAAGGATGTTTCCCGCAGGTGTGCTCAAGTCAGCTCCAGATACCTTGTCCCACCTCTCGTACTGAAAATAGAACCCTCCAGCAACCAACATGACATGCAGACATACACACTCAGACATCATGATTTTAAGTAAAAGAAGACATCTTGTCATTTCACCCCAATACTACACTTAAATTTATGGACATCTTCAAACATAACCACTATGCTTTTATAACACCTACCAAGGTTGAGAAGTAATTTGAGTGTTATAAACAATCCAACTTTTTGCTGTTTTCTCAAAGAAAAAAAAATCTCTTTACAGTTCATCTGTCCACATAAGGAACAGACAAGGTCCACCCTTGGCATTTGATTGTTTTGCCTTTTATGTCTGCTTGATCCTACAGCTTACTCCTTGGAAGGAAAGTTATGACCAAGCTAGATAGCATATTCAAAAGCAGAGACATTACTTTGCCAACAAAGGTCCATCTAGTCAAGGCCATGGTTTTTCCAGTGGTCATGTATGGATGTGAGAGTTGGACTGCGAAGAAAGCTGAGCGCTGAAGAATTGATGCTTTTGAACTGTGGTGCTGGAGAAGACTCTTGAGAGTCCCTTGGACTGCAAGGAGATCCAACCACTCCATCCTCAAGGAGACCAGTCCTGTGTGTTCATTGGAAGGACTGATGCTGAAGCTGAAACTCCAATATTTTGGCCACCTCATGCAAAGAGTTGACTCATTGGAAAAGACCCTGATGATGGGAGGGATTGGGGACAGGAGGAGAAGGGGACGACAGAGGATGAGATGGCTGGATGGCATCACCGACTCAATGCACATGAGCTTGGGTGAACTCCGGGATTTGGTGATGGACAGGGAGGCCTGACATGCTGCGATTCATGGGGTCGCAAAGAGTCGGACACAACTGAGCAACTGAACTGAACTGATCCTACAGCAGGTTGACCTGTCTTTCCTTCCTGCAGAAACCAGGTCAGTTGTCCTATAAAGCAACTCATAATCTGATTTTATCTGTTCACTTCCTTGTACCCTGTTCCATAAAGTGCTAAAATGAGTTAGAAGCTTGATTAGACTCATGCACACGGTAGATGTATGTGTGTATACATATATGTGCATCACGAATGCATGCATAGATTTATACACATATACATATATATGAATCAAGTCAAGCTTGTAGCTTGATACATACATATATATATATATGCATACACACAGCTGCTGCTGCTGCTAAGTCACTTCAGTCGTGTCCGACTCTGTGCAACCTCATAGACGGCAGCCCACCAGGCTCCCCAGTCCCTGGGATTCTCCAGGCAAGGACACTGGAGTGGGTTGCCATTTCCTTCTCCAATGCGTGAAAGTGAAAAGTGAAAGTGAAGTTGCTCAGTCTTGTCCGACTCATAGCAACCCCATGGACTGCAGCCTACAAGGCTCCTCTGTCCATGGGATTTTCTAGGCAAGAGTACTGGAGTGGCTTGCCATTGCCTTCTCCGGCATACAGACAGACATATGGTTAAATAGTGGATACAAGCTCCTTTCACACTTATATGTAAACATATGACTAAGAACCCTTCAAAGGTAATGCTGTGTTCTTCCTGCTGCATCCCGAATGAGGTATCCCTAACACCTATCTGGTTCACCCACGCTTAGTGACACAAACATTGATCAGAGGGTTCCAGGTTGATCACCAGATTAACAGGTGATTGCTCCACTGTAAGATCAGGCTCCAGTGATGAAGGCAAACCAAGCCCAGACCTCAAAGCCTTGTAGGAGATGAAGGACATCACCTCCAGCCTAAACTCTGCCCCTGATTCCTCACCCACCTGGTCACAGCTTCTCCTGTGCAGGGCAACTTAGCGGATTGACCCTTAATCCCTGGCTGTCAGCAAGAATTAGCTTTCTGGTAGCTACTGGGTTGAAAGGAGTGATCAGGAGTTTTAAAATCTTAAACTACCCAAAGAAGAGGGCCTGGGCAGCATAGAGTATTGAAAAGTTTGAGATCCTAAACTTAATCTTGATATTCACATGCTCTGTAATCCCAGACAAGTCACTTAAACTTCTCTGAATCAACAGAGAGGACTCAATAAGAAAAGCGTCCAGAGGAACGTTCAAGTCAATCAAAACTTTATCTTCTGAGAATTAGAACTTGGCACGCCTGTGTGAGACTGTACAGTGACAGCTGAGCCACGTTAACAGAAATTCTTTGGAGAAAATGTCCACAAACACTTGTTGCTTTGGTTCCTGAAATTTCTCACTCTTAGTTCTTCCATTCGTGATTCTCTGAGATATTCCAGACATATTTTCAAATCTTCCAATAAATTCCTTTTTTGTCTGGCTTGGGATAACCATATCGGTTTCTGTGGTTTGCTACAAAAAGAAGCTTTATTAATATATCAACCATCTTCCAAGGCCAAGTTCAGATTCTGACACTCCCTGGGGATACTTACATGGCTACATCAGCCATGGTGATGGCTCTCTGTCCATGTATTATGGGGCTAATCACCTGTGCAACTCACTCAAAATATCTGAGGTATTCACAATGAAACTGACTTCCCACTTGCTTCCACACTTCATTAGTCCACTAGATGGGAGGACAAAGTGACCCTACACAGAGGAAATCCCCTTGACACCAGGAATGTGAATTTCACCTAGCCAGCTCCCATCTTCCACCCAGTCCCCGTTTTCAGAAGATGATGGACAAAAACTATTATCATCTGAGAGTACTGGTTTTCACTGACCTTGTAACAACACAACTCCACATTTCACAGGACTGACAATGCACTCCAATTACTGCCTTGGTGAAGTCTCCTCTATTTCTGTTTATCTCTAGGGAGACTTGTGCAGCTGTGGGACACAGGAGATGCTGGGCAGATATGTGCTGACTCAGCCACCTGCCGTGGCTATTCTCCCTGATCCTGTGCGGAGCCATCCCTGACTGGGGTGGGAGGAAAGGTGACAAAACCACAGAATTTCTCAGGAGTTTGAGTCCTTTTGATCAGTCCTGCAGCTGCTGCAAAACTGAAGGACCAGAGACTTACCCCTTGGCTCACTGGCCTTGGTTACCAGGTTGCTTCCATAGCAATGAAGCAAAGTCAAGAACAATGCCCTTGAAAAACTAATCATGGCTGCAGGGCAATCCCGATGTAAATTTTAAAAGATGCCCCTTCTTTTCCCTACTGCCGTCCAACCCATCGGGAACAACATAGTGAGCAGAGTACGAGCTAGATTCCAGCCATTTGTCCTATGACTGGCGTCTTTGTCCAGTGCACAGCCTAATCAACCAAATACAGCCCAACCCTGGCACCTTTGAACTGACATCAAAGTCAGCCTCTCCAGACAGCCTTCTAGAATTGAACCACTGCCTCTGTTCCCCCTCCCCTGGGCACTCCCTAAACACCAGACTCAACTGCAGACTTGGCCAGTCACCCTCCCTTGGGCTGTGCCCTGGGGGCATTGGACAGTTCAGGTCATCTGAGCTTCACCTGCCCCAGGGCTCTAGCCACTTGTCCCCACAGGCACTCTGATGATCAGCTGCCTGGAGTGTGATCAGCTCTGTAGGGCACGGCCAGACAGCACCTGGTAACCACTCTTGCCTACCACTCACCTCCTCTTCTGAGACTTCTCTGTTGACTCTGAGGTGAGAGATGCCATGGCACCCACTCCTGACACTCAACCATGCATCCTCAAGAAGCACAGAGGAACAGGATCTCATGGAGAGATCTCTGAACAAAGGAGGACAGAGCCAGCACATACATCTGCTTCCCCTCCCACCTCTAAGCAGGTGGCCCTGAGAACCAGGACTCTGTGTTGTTTCTCAGAAGCAGCCATCAACCCCACTTGATGCCAAGGGGTCCCAGGTTGGCAGCACAGCCTCCTTCCTCCCCGGCCTCACTCGGTGCCCCTCGTTCTTGCCCCCCAAGACTGTGGTCCTGAGCAAGGAAGTGACATGGCAGCCTTGGCCCCATGCCCTCCTTTCTGAAGAACTTCAGTGAAGGCCAGCTTCCTGTCTCTCTACTGGGTTATTTTTGGTGTTTCGTTTTCCCCCACCCCAAACTAAAAAGTTCTTGAGAACAGAGGCCAAGTGTTCAGATTCCTCAGTACACGTGTGCATTATCGCATCAGTCGTGTCCGACTCTGCAACCCCATGGACTGCAGCCTGTCAGGCTCCTCTGTCCATAGGATTCTCTAAGCAAGAATACACCTCTTCAAACTACAGGCTTGTGTCCTTGTGCTTTCTGCCCTCACAGGCAGACAGCAAACGACAAAGAGAAGCTGCAGAAAGCGTGAAGGGCCTTCCTCTCCCAGGCTTCTCTGGAGAATGGCTCCTGCAAGGACAAGGCGGGCTGAGGGTGGAGATGATGTCTGGGGCACCCAGACATCATCCTGGGACCTGAGGAGGACTGAAGGAACATGTACCCACAGAGGATAGGCCTGAGTTCCATTTCCTGGAGATGTAGGAATTCAGACATCACTCTGCATGTGTGCAACCAGTCAAAGCAAGGTGCATGTACCCTTAGGTATCCTGGGTCTCACCTCTCAGTCCCTCTCTCTGGCTCCTCAATCTAACTAAAAGTGCAGTCACTGTGTGAAGTTCAGCAATTCCTTCATCTCTCAGAACCTATCTGTAAAACAAAGGACATGTCTCTCTCTCCCCTGCCATCCCCAGCTCCCTCCCTCTCTCCTCCCCTAATTCTAGCCCTCACTCTCTTTTTCTGGACTTCTGCAAGATTTAAATGATGTAACCTATAGCACAACTTAGCAACTGAACAATAACAATCTATGAAGAGGCCCTTCCTTGATATCTGGTGTGTGCTCAACCCTTCTGCCATATCCACGTGCATCTATTAACCCCCTGGCCTCAGACACGAAGACTGTCCAGGTCAGAGGGTCCACTCACTGCATCCTGTGGTCTCTTGATTGGTTTCTCAGCCCTCTGCCTTGTCCCACTTCAGTAGCTGTTCCCTTTCCAGGGGATCCTCCCAACTTAGGGTTCGAACCCAGGCTTCCCACATTGCAGGCAGATTCTTTACCATCTGAGCCACTAGGGAAGCCCCATGCTCATCAGAGCAGGTGAAATATAAGTGATGCCGTGTCACTGCACTCCTCAACCTGCCCCCCATGGCTCCTAGCTCCCCTCAGAGGCAAGGCAAGGTCCCAACAATGGATCTGAGGCCCAAGGAACGTCTACACCCACCCCCAGTTACCCAACACCCCACTCAGTCAACTCCAACTACACTGGCCTTTTCGCTGAATCTTCAACACCAGGCACATTTCTGCCCCAGGCCTTTGTAAATACTGTTCTTTCAGTCAAGGAGCCCTTTCGCCATATATTTTCATAGCTCCCTCCCTCATCTCCAGGGGTCTGGACTTAAAGTTATCTTCTCATTGAAGCCCTCTCTGGCCACCCTATCCACTTAACCATCCCCATAATTCTTTCCCTCCTTTCCTGCTGTATTTTGTTCTCCTTGGTACTGATCACCATCAAACAAAGTAGATATTTGTATCATGTTTATTTCCTGGATATCTTCTTCAATATGGAAGCTCTAGGAGAGTATGAATTCTTATGTGGGTTCACTATTGTCTCTAGAATACTGCCTGCCATTTAGTGGGTGCTCAATAAATCTTTGTAGAATATACCCCTCTTTTACTTCTTTATGGTTACATATGTATCTCTAATGTGTCTAAAATTAAGAATAATCTTATTTCTATTTCCATTCCCACAAAATGAGAATCTGCTTAAACTTTTAAAGGAAAATGTCAAATGTTTTTATTTGTTTTAACTAGGAATTAAAGTTGTAGAGAATAAACTCTGTTTTGTTCCATTTCTTAAAAATAATTTTCTGAATAGTGTGAAATACTGAGAAACATGATGACCATCCAGCAACAGAAGCTTTCGGGAGGTAGGTTTCTTAACATCTGGACACTAATATACATGGAAGGTTATCTAATCATATTTTTAAATTGAATTTTATATTTTTCAAAATGAGACTTTAAAACTTACCCAAATTTTACCCAAATTAACCCAATTTTCCTATTTGTTTAATACATTTCCACACGAAGCTCCATATGTTATCCTCATATTCAATTTGATATCCACAACTCAATTTGTATCATATTTTCAGTACAAGGGTTCCAGACAACGATCGGTTTGTCAAACCAGCCCCTTTTTAAAATGAATCTCAAAGTCTGGTACTATCAGCAAGATGGTTCCAGCAATAGTTATTAATGATCCTGGTGGCTCTAAAATAATATAGAAATAGTGGATATAGTCTTGACATCTTAGATCAAAAAAGACACATGTAAAATTTGACCAAGATCAATCATCAAATACTAATTATTATCAGTGTTAATACAGGACAAAATCAGCAATGCTGGCCTCTTAGCAGGGATGGAACCCAGAAGGAGCCTTGAAGGAAGGATAGAATTTTAAAAACACACTGGGAAAGGGGAATAAAAACCCAGAAGAACAACTGGACTCAAGGTCCAAAGAAAGAAATGTCAGAGAAGGATAAATATCTAGGTTTGATTGGAATGGAAGGGACAGTCGGAAGGAGTGAAAGATAAGCGTGGAAGAAAAGGAGGAGGCCAATATCTAATCAGCCTTGGCCATCTTAAATTCCATACTCATAATGAAGGGGAAAGGTTGACCAGATGATCCTTTGGCCAAGTGCAGTGGTTCTCCAGTTCAAAAGTGAAAGCGAAGTCAAGAAGTCTTGTCCGACTCTTTGCAACCCCATGGACTATACGTTCATGGGATTTTCCAGGCAAGAGTACTGGAGTAGGTTGCCATTTCCTTCTCCAGAGGATCTTCCTGACCCAGGGATCCAACCTGTGTTTCCCACATTGTAGGCAGACACTTTACCGTCTGAGCCATGTGTGATGCATTTTCTCTACCTCTGAGCACACCTATCCTTGAGGAATCATGGCTAACGCACAAAACATGAGGGAACAACAGAATACACATGTAAGCAAGTGTCAGAATGTGGCACAGACTTGGAAAGTTTCAAAAAAGGACAGATACACATTTTTAGAAGAGTCAAGGAGCAATTACTGGGGAAGAAGAGACTTGGCCATCTCAAGTGTTCTCATTATGTAAGAAGAGTGCCGTTGAGGACACTCAAGCAAGCAAGGTAACGCTGGCCTGGTGGAGGGGTGGTGGACAAAACCTTCAAAGAACCTCATTCCTTTGGATCCAGCCTGGTGCCTAAGCTGATTCTCATTATGCTGTCCTCTCCTCTCAGTTTATAGCCCAGCTACCCCATTAAGTAAATAAACCAAGAACGTGATATCCCCTTGCCTGGAGACAGCGGTGCAGGTAGGGAGAGGTGTGCCCACCGCCTAGCTGAGACCCTTCCCACGATCCATTTCCCTTCAGTCCTGCCACTGTGGATGGCACATCAGTAGACGAAGAGGTAGCAGCTGCCCTCACAGCTGTGGAGGCTGTCTCAGCACTCTCTGGCTTGGCAGGTGTCTGAGACACACACACACCTGAATATTTCCCTCAGAGTCTGCAAGAGGCTGGCTTCCCAGAAGCTGAGGGAAGAGCAAAAAAGCAGTGCACTTTCCGACTCTATGAATCACGTCTCGAGCTGTCACCCATCAGAAACTCAGCTCCCAAAATAACTCCTCTGGCAGCTTGAAAAGTCTTCAGGGGACAGCCCAAGGATGTCCTTTTCCTCCCAGAGAAGACACCAACATTTACATCTTGTTTTTAGTAATTACAAAGTTCTAAGTATTTTTAAAAGACACTTGAAATGTTTGTTGCTTTCAGGCAGTTGGTTTTAAGAAGGGACTTTTGCGTATAGCAAAGGCTGGGTTTTCTTGGGAAACTCTAAAGGCACAGCAGAAGAAAGCTGGGAAGAATACTCTCACTATTTCCAGCCCTAAAGAAGCACTGTAGGACCCATGGGCTGAAAGAGTCAAGTCAACCCAGTCTGCAAGCATCTGCCCTGGCCCTCAGTGTACACGATGGCACTGCCCTAGCGGTAAAGACAAGAAAATCATGAGGCTGGCCAGCTCAGCAATTTTAAATGTCTCAATAACACACCAACCCTAAAATAACATTCCATGAGAATAAGATAAAGAAGGTGTCACCCCCACCTAATGCTCTGTGATAGAGGACACTGAATACATGGGAGGGATCTGGGAAAGAGAGTGCAGAAACAAACAAAATATAGATCTCCAGACCCTCTGCTGTGGTTAAGTCCTGCCAGACTCTTTGCAACCACATGGACTGAAGCACGTCAGGCAACCTTGTCCTCCACTACCCTGGAGCTTGCTCAGTTCATGTCCACTGGGTTGGTGATGCTATCCAACCATCTCATATCTAACCAGACCCTCTAAATCATGTGAAATAATATGGGGGTGGTGCGGAATCTACCCATAGAACTGAGACTAGGAAACAATCTGTCTTAATTCAAAAATTTGAGTAAGTGTCATCCAAAAGCACACTTGGGAACAAAATGGAAGAGGATTCTAGGGAGGATGTTATGCAGAGAAGGAGTGGGTGGGCAGACAAACTCCTAGAGCTCCTTGCAGGGGAGTTGAGATGTGGGGTCCAGTGGGGATGAACAATGCTCCTCTCAGAGCCTCTCCCTCTCACAGTCATTAAGAGCCCAGACATGGAAGGCTCTGGAAATCCACCATGTTCACCCCACCAGCTAAAGTGAAACCAATATTGTAAAGCAATTAGCCTCCAATTAAAATAAATAAATTTAAAAAATAAATTTAAAGTGAAGGCTGAAGAGAAGGAAGGGACCAAGGACCTTAGGTGAACTGTTTCAGTAGCAATTAAATGCTGGAGTAAGCTGAGGAGTAGTCCAGCAACAAATACCTGGAAATTCCACTTGGAAAGCCCCACTATAGAGAGACCAACCGGCACCTCCATTACAATGAACAGAATCTTTCTGGGCACCATGGAGAACTGCCAGGATTTATAATTTATTCCCTACTATTGGCAAGAGAGAAAACCCTGGTGTGAGTGCCCAAAGATAAATGCACAATTATGCTGCCTACATTATTATTTGTATTGTCTAAATGTCCCACAACAAGGACATCAATTCAGTTCAGTTCAGTCATGCAGTTCAGTTCAGTCGCTCAGTCGTGTCTGACTCTTTGCGACCCCATGAATCGCAGCACGCCAGGCCTCCCTGTCCATCACCAACTCCCAGAGTTCACTCAGACTCACGTCCATCGAGTCAGTGATGCCATCCAGCCATCTCATCCTCTGTCGTCCCCTTTTCCTCCTGCCCCCAATCCCTCCCAGCATCAAAGTCTTCTCCAATGAGTCAACTCTTCACATGAGGTGGCCAAAGTACTGGAGTTTCAGCTTTAGCATCATTCCTTCCAAAGAAATCCCCAGGTTGATCTCCTTTAGAACGGACTGGTTGGATCTCCTTGCAGTCCAAGGGACTCTCAAGAGTCTTCTCCAACACCACAGTTCAAAAGCATCAATTCTTTGGTGCTCAGCTTTCTTTATAGTCCCACTCTCACATCCATACATGACCACTGGAAAAATCATAGCTTTGACTAGACAGGCCTTTGTTGTCAAAGTAATGTCTCTGCTTTTTAATATGCTTTCCAAGAAGACAGACTGCAGTACAGACCCACAGTGGGTACACTACACAGGGGCTCCACAGAGTGCGCCATGAGGGCAAGCCTCCATGTCCATCTTATTCAGTCCAGTACCCAGCAGAGGGCCTGGCATATGGTAAACTCTGGAGAGACGAGTCAGCAAATAGAATGAACATGCTACTATGCAAACTTTAGAATAGGCAAGACATATATTGACGTGGAAAGATGTCAAGGTATACAGCTGTATGAAAGTGAAAATGAAATCGTTCAGTTGTGTCTGACTCTTTGCGACCCTATGGACTGTAGTCCACCAGGCTCCTCTGTCCATGAAATTTTCCAGGCAAGTGGGTTGCCATTTCCTTCTCCAGCTATATGAAAGGCATCCAGTTATAAAAGAGTACGACTCCATGTTTACTGTTAGTGATATGTACACATTTTTATATGTTTTCATTTTAAAATTACACACATTCATATGGATAGGCAGCATTTATACTGTGTTGCTCACTGACGCCCATACTCCTTTTTTTCCAGGCACATGGAAAATTGAACATTTCTGGGCCCCCTTTAGTTGGGTGGGGCCACATGTCTAGTTATGACCAAGAAGTTGTGAGCATAAGTGACATGTGTCACTTATAGGCCAGAACATTTACATACCAGCATGGGCCTCAGAGTTCTCACCCCCCTCCCAAGTTTATCTTGAAAGTAAGTGTTGAGATCAAGCCTCTAGCAACCTAGATCTTGGAGTGACTATGATGAACAGGTTCCCCAGTCAATATGCATGCAATACTGGAGTGAGAAATAAACTTTTCTGTGTTCAACCGGGTTTAGGCTTGTCTGTTGCTTCAGTTGTGTCCAACTCTTTGCAGCCCCATGGACTGCAGCATACCAGGCTTCCCAGTCCTTCACTATCTCCCAGAGTTTGCTCCGATTCACGTCCATTGAGTCGGTCAGTGATGCTATCTAACCCACTGCTGCCCTTTCTTCTTTTTGCTTTCAGTCTTCCCCAGCATGAGGGTCTTTTCCCCAGCATAACCATACCCATTTCTGACAACTATAAGACACACACACAAACACACACACATATGTCTATACATGTATGCATACATATATATGTGTATTTACAAATACGTATAAACATGCATAAAAATTTCAGAAGAACAATCAGATGAAGTTTTATCTCTGAAGGCAAGTTTAGGGACTTCCACTATTTACTTTATGCAACTCTCTATTTTAAAAATTGTTTTACACTAAACACAGTCATATTTGTAATTAATAAGTTTGATTGCTCCCTCCTCTTGACTTTGTCCATGTATAAATCCAAATCAGCCAACAGGCAATCTTAAGTGGTAGTTCTCTTTCAATGTCTGATACCTTCATCTCCTGGCATCAGCAGCTTTAGCATCCCTGGAAATCATTTAACTGAGGAAGCTAAAATAGGGGGAAGCTTTCTCCTTGGACCAAGCTAGTGAAAGTGAGATCTGAGAAGCCTGTCTTTCCCTCATTCAGCTTTCTCACCTATGCCTTACTCATTTCTGCTCTTTCCTTATTTTTCTTCCCTATCATCCCTACTCCCCAGCTACCCAAACACTGTGTCTTCTCCTCCAGCCCCATCTAAACCTCCACTGGCTCCTTCCTTTAAGCCACCAATTCTAAGCTTGGCTGTACATCAGAGTCACCTGGTGACTTCACACATCCAGTGTCAGCTGCCTCCCAACCAACTGAATCCACATATTTAGTTGTGGGATAGAGGTGCCAAGAATTTCCAAAGTTCCCCAGGTGATTCTAACCAAAGTTAAGAACTTCCTTGGGGAAAGGAGCTGAGGGAGAACCACTGCTCCAAACTGAAAACAGCTCAGACTGTTTCGTTGACCACCTCCAAGGAGAAAGCATATTTTCACAGGGAACAAATTTGAAGCTAAAAAACTGAAGTTCAAAGGGATGACACAGAAGGGAAACTGCCCAATGTTTCCAGAAACCAGAGGCTGTCCCTCCTACCTCTCCTTGAAGAATAAGTAAAGGGAAAGATGGGATGAACGGATGAAGAGGCATCCTGAACAGCCAAGCTTTGCCTGCTATCGAAACAAACAGGAATCCTTTTTATTGTAAATCAAGCTACGTCGATTCCAACTTTGTTAATATCAGGGCTGCTACTTGCCATTCCAATTCCGTGACAAAGCGGTGGTGCAAAGGACAGTTTCAAAACCCCATTCAAAGCCCAAATCTCAGCCATATCTTCATTTTATTTGAAAGATTAAAACTTGGGTGGGGGAGAGAAATGGTGAAAGAAGTCAAAGGTATAAACTTACAGTTATAAAATAAGTCATAGAGATGTAATGAACTGCATGACGACTATAGTTAATGATACCAGATTGAATATTTGACGGCTGCTAAGACAGTAGACCTTAAAAGTTCTCATCAGAAGAAAAAAAACTTTTAACCATGTATGATGACAGATGCTAACTAGACCTATAATGGCGATTATTCCAAAGTATATACAAATATCAAATCATTATATTGTGCACCAGAAACTAATATAATGTTATATGTAAATTATACTTCAATAAAAATAAATATAAATCAAAACCCTGTGATTTCAAATGAGAGTTGTGTGGATTTAACTGCCTTTGGGAATGAATACTGGAGGATGGATGACCTTTGTGATGACTGATGCCTCGAGAGCCCTTCAAAACAGCCTGACTTCTTTCCAGATATTATAGGATCAAATCACATCCAAAATGAAAAGCAAAGAATTCACAGAAGGCAGGATTAAAAGGAATCTGAGAAACCTTCTTCTATAAAAAGAACCTCTACATCCAAGCATGATAAGGTAATATTCCGATAACAAGAGTGTCAGCAAGCAATCCTTTAGCTTATCTCATATCAACAAATTTGCGGGCGAGAGATGGGAGAGAGGTTTACAAAGGAGGGGATATATGAGTCCGTAGCTGATTCACTTTGTTGTACAGCAGAAACTAGCACAACATTGTAAAGCAATTATACTCCAACAAAATTTTTTGAAAAATTTAGATGCCTGGCCTCCCACAGTCCCAGTCACTAGACAAAAAGAACTTACCTTCACTTTTATACTCTTAAAAGTGGTCAAGGACCTGTGACCTTCCTGGCCAAAAGAGTTGAGGAAGCCTCTTGCCCTGCAGAACTCAAGAAAATGCCATTTATGGTGTAGTCTATTTAAATACTATCACCCGAAACTCACACACCTGTTAGTTCTATCCTTCTAACACCTAACACCTGTTGGGTTAGCTATCGCCTCAAACCTTTTAGGATGTATGCGTGTGTGCATGCTAAATCGTTTCAGTTGTGTCCAACTCTTTGCGAGCCTATGGACTATAGCCTACCAGGCCCCACCATGCTCCTCTGTCCAAGAGATTCTCCAGTTAAGAATACTGGAGTGGATTGCCATGCCCTCCTCCAGGAGATCTCCCTGATCCAGGGATCGAATCCCGCATCTCTTAACATCTCCCGTATTGGCAGGCAGGTTCTTTACCACTAGCGCCACCTGGGAAGCCCATCTTTTAGGATAGTTACTGTCAAAAAGACAAGTGATAACAAGTGTTGGCAAGGATATGGAGAAAAGGGAACCCTGTGCACTGTTGATGGGAATTAAATTTCTACAACCACTATGAAAAACAGTATGAAGGTTTCTCAAAAACTGAAAAACACAACATATGGTCCCTCAATCCCATTTCTGGGTCCATATCCAAAGGAAACAAAGGCATTCTCTCAAAGATGGATTTGTAATCCCATGCTGACTGCAGCATTATTCAGAATAAGCAAGACATGGGAATGACCTTAGTGTCCATCAATGGATGAATATAAAAGAAAAAGTGGTATATATGATATACACAAACAGTGGAATATTATTCAGCCTTTAAAAAGAGGGAAATCCTGACACTCGCGACATCATGAATGAGCCTGGAAGGCATTCTGCTGTGTAAAATAATCCAGACCAAAAAAGATCAGTACTAAATGTTATGTATCACTTATATGTAGAATCTAAAAAAATTAAAACCTGAACTCATAGAAATACAGAAAAGTGGTTGCCAGGGGCTGAGAGGTGGGAGAAATAGGAAGAGGTTGGTAAAAAAGTACAACTTTCTATTATATACAATATGAATAAAGTCTGAGAATCTCATATATAACATAATGACTAGTTGATAAGACTGTGTTGTATAATTGAAGCCGACTTAGAGAGTAAAATTTAAATGTTCTCACTTTAAAAAAGAAAAGTGTGTGCTGTAACAGATGTAAAAATTACCTCAATGGGAGAACCATTTCACAATGTATACATCAAATCATTATATTTTAAACATCTTACAGTTTTGTCAATTTTATGTCAGTGATGCTGGAAAAAAAACACACTATTTCCTGGAGATACAAGAAATAAAGGTTGGTAAACACTGGGATTTAAAGAGTCATTAATAGCATAATAAACTGCTCACACTTTGGTAAGCCTTCTCTCTAAAATAAGACCCCTTCCAACTCGTGTCAAATGGAGTTTCCCAGGAGAAAAACTCTGGGACCCAGAGGAACACAGGAATATTGACCTGCAGGTGACCACAGCTGAGCACAGAGGCCAAAGTGCGCTGATTCATAATGCCAGAAAGAACAGATGATGGTAGGGGCAGGGTTCCCCACAAGAGAAATTCGGCGCATTCTGAACCACTCTGGCCTATGAATACATTTTTTGTAAAGTGGGAATTGTAGTACCTGGCTTACTGACTGACCATCATTCATCGGGCAGCTTCATTCCCCAACTACTTTATGTGCCTACGAACTTGCCCACTTCTTTGGCCATGCCCGAATCTCGTCATCCACAAAAGGAGGATAAGGCCCCACTGGCTAGGTTGTCAAACAGATTCAAGAGAAAACTATATTGTATCACATATGATAATATACTGGGGCTTCCCTGGTGGCTCAGACGGTAAAGCATCTGCCTGCAATGCGGGAGACCCGGGTTCGATTCCTGGGTCGGGAAGATCCCCTGGAGAAGGAAATGGCAATCCACTCCAGCACCCTTGCCTGGAAAATCCCATGGACAGAGGAGCCTGATAGGCTATAGTCCATGGGGTCGCAAAGAGTCAGACACGACTGAGTGACGTTTCAATGCTATCCTGTCAAATCATCCCACCCTTGCCTTCTCCTACAGAGTCCAAGAGACTGTTCTATACATTTGTGTCTCTTTTGCTGTCTTGCATATAGGGTCATTGTTACCATCTTTCTAAATTACTTATATGTGCGTTAGTATACTGAATTGGTGTTTTTCGTTCTGACTTCACTCTGTATAATAGGCTCCAGTTTCATCCATCTCATTAGAACTGATTCAAATGTATTCTTTTTAATGGCTGAGCAATATTCCATTATTATCATATGTGAAACAGATCGCCAGTCCAGGTTCAATGCATGAGACAGCATGCTCAGGGCTGGTGCACTGGGATGACCCAGAGGGATGGGATGGGGAGGGAGGTGGGAGGGGTGTTCAGGATGGGGAACACATGTACACCCATGGCTGATTCATGTCAGTGTATGGCAAAACCCACTACAATACTGTAAAGTAATAGCCTCCAATTAAAATAAATATTTTAAAAGAAAAAAAAACTATATTGTAAACCACCTTACCCAATGCCTACCTAAAGTATATGTTTAGTTAATGTATTTCCTCTCTCTTTCTTTCTTGGCTATCAGAAGGATTGAGTGACCATCTGAAAGCAAGGTTGCAAAGGATGGTAAAGGGCCTTCATTGTTTGGTCAGTGCCCTGTTTTCGACAAAAGACCAGGAGAACAACTCAGAAGGCCCCCCTTCTATATGCTGCATGCACCGGTCTCCCCCTAAAAGCAGGCAGAGGGGAACTGGGGTGACGTTGCTAGATGGAGTGGTAGAGAGCAGAAGGCCAGAGTATGTCCCAGGACTAGAAGGATGTGGGGCCAACATTCTTGAAGATGCTCTAAACACCAAGACTGTGGCCTCCTGTGAGGGCCCAGGTAACACAACCTGTATCAGCCAAGCACAGGAACTGAAGGAGATGCCATTATGGTACATGGACTTGATCACTTTAGAAAAATACAAGACCTGTTCTAGTTTACACTCATTCAGTAGTCTTACACACGTACACAGGGACACACACATCCATTTGGCAAGTGGCTCAGTCATTTGATGCAGCTCAAAATCATCATGGAGACATGAAATTCAGGGCACTATGCTAGCCTTGCAGGACTGGGTGCAGGTAGATAGGAAGGGAAGCTGAACACAGAATCCCTGCTCAAAGAGCATAGTCCTAAGAGGACAAAGGACACAGGGAAAAAAACCAAAACCATCAGGACTGGAAAATCTGACCTGAGGGGAACATTCAGAAACTGAGTCATTGCAGATAAGTGGGTTTTCCAAAGTACTCAACACTGTCAATTTTGGCCACGGCCCATTAAACTCTTTTACCAAGCTATGTGTTTTGACCATGTTCAAGAGCCTTCAGCTAGTTGTTCCTACTACAGTTCTCACAGTCTGGAGGTTCTTCCTAGAAATAAACAACCAATGTGGTTTTACATTAACTGGCTTTGGGGATGACACTAAGGTCTCCCTTAGCCAATTAAAGGGTACTTTTTAAGCACTAGCTCATGTTGGCTGGCACCAACTAGGGATTGTAGAGAATACAAATTAAGGAGCAGCAGCAATCTCTTCCTGCAAGAAGCTCACATTCAGTGGTATCCTGTCTCTTGTACCTGCTTGTGAGTACCATTTGCTAAATAATTAGGCATTTTGTGAGCAAGCTGTTAAAACAGAAGTGTAATTTCTTGAATAATGGCCCTCCAAAAGATATCATGTCCCAATTCCTGGAGCTGGAGAATGTTAATTCATAAGGCAAAAAAACAATAAAACTACTTTGAAGATGTGTTAAGAATCTTGAGATGGGAGTATTATCTGGGTGGACCCTTAATGCAGTCTTATAGAAAGACTTATGAGGAGTGCAGAAGCAAATCTGATACAGAAGAGGAGGAGGCCATGTGGCCAGCAAGACAGAAGGTAGAGGGATGTGGTCACAAGCCAAGCACTACCAGCAGCCACCTGAAGGTAAAAGAGGCAAGGATTAGATGACCCCTTAGAGTCTCCAGAGGGAGTGTGGTCCTGCTGACATCCTGATTTCAGCACAGTGAAACTGATTCTCAAATACTGGCCTCCAGGAGTGAGAGAGAATAAATTTTTGTTGACTTATGCTCCTAAATTTGAGGTCATTTGTTTCAGCAGCCACAGGAAACTAACACTTAAAAGCCACTGTTTCTGTTTGTTGTTATTTGTTACTCATTCCTGTCTGATTCCTTCGCAACCCCGTGGACTATAGTCCACCAGGCTCCTCTGTCCATAGGATTTCTCAGGCGTTGACATTTCCTTCTCCAGGGGATCTACCTGACCCAGGGATTGAACCTGTGTCTCCTGTATGGCAGGTAGATTCTTTACCACTGAGCTACCTGAGAAGCCTAAATCCAACCATGGTGGAGTATTTATACCACAGAAATAGGCAATGAAAAAAATCAGAGCTTTTAAATTTCAGAGAGCTGGTGTGTTCTCAAAGCATACCTGGACAGTTTAGCCTGAGACAAACAACTAGAGAACATGCTTCATGGCATGACATGGCATGATGTACTGTGTTATGATGTTATATGATGTCATGTGACTTCATACACCCGAAAACGCACTTAACGTGACCAGGCTCCTCATTCTGATTCTCCCTCAAACAGATTCTATCTGTCCTTACATAGCTCTCTTTACTTTCCTTTGTGGTTTCCTTCTTGAAAAAATAAAAGCCTCAAAACAAACTCATTCAACTCTAGGAACATTTATTAAGCACCTACTGTGTACCAGAAACAGTGCTGAGGGTACAAGGATGAGCAAGACATGATGTCTGTCATTGAGGAGGAGATGCCATTCGTTGCATCAAATAGCCATGATCAAAAGCTGTCTGTGAGGGAAAGTCAGAGATGACTGCTAAGGTGTTCCCATCTCCATGATTTTCACTCTTTCTGATCCCAGTGCCAAATCACTGAGATAGTTTGTCACTGGGAAAGGAGAGAACCTCTTTCCCAGACTAATCAAAGAGCTTTCTGAAAGGGGCTAAGCTGAAAAGTTTGTTTCTCTGTCGAACATATGCCCAAGCTACTATCTCCTTAAAAAAACTATGCTGGGCCAAATACAAAACTGAATTCTAACCACAGGCAGGTCACATTTGTCAAACAAGAGGATGCCGCCCACAGTATCTCTGCAGGGGTGGTGCATATCACCAAAGACGCCTCTGCTCTGTGATGCTATGGTAACAGCAACTTAGCAACCATGGCTCGGATGGCTACCTGGGTCCCTGTTCCCTGCATCTTCCCCTATTACTCCTCATAAATGTCCTCACCAACTCCTCCGCTTAAAGTTTTATGAAGACATCAGGCAGTCTCCTCTGGTGGCATCTGAAGTTAACATCCAGGAGGAGCTAATAGAAAACAGCATAACCTACTCTTTCTAAGGCACTGCTCCTCTGAATCCTTACCCTCTCCTCATCTCACCACCCCAATAAACGCCTTGAACATTCTTTCAAACTGTAGATGTTAGCAACCGCTAGCCAAGCAAAGTGAATATCCTGTGATTTGTTTTTTTATGGGAGAGGTACTATAATTGCTATCATTGGGAAATTTGCACAGGGTAACAGATTTACTCCTCCAGGTGTGGGATCTCTTTGCAGCAAAATCTTGCCTATTCATTCATTTAAGAAATGCTTATTGAGGAATTCTCAATGCCAGGGACTGAACAAGGTTCTGGAGATTTAAGACATTTAAAAAGCAACCCCTGCCTTCAGAAGGAGACCTACCCAGAATCAGCCAGTGTCACTGGTGGGGCGGTCAGCTGGCATTAAAATGAAGAGCCTCACTCCCTGAGGGGCTCCCGCGAATCCTCTTCTCTGAGTCAACATCAACAGTCCATACCGTGCTAATTAGCACAATGTATATAAAAATGTATATAAAAAAGTATCAGTGAGACTAGGGCCCTGTTCATTAGCATGATGAGTATTAGAAATGTAATCTCATTGAAGAAATAAAAAGATGTTGAAAATGTATAAACTGCCAAGACAGTTGACCAACACTCTCTGTTCTTATATGAACAAAGTATAAGAATCCAGCATGACCAGAAACACGGACAGGACACGTGGGGCTTAATCTTCAGTCAGCCCCACACCCACTGATGGGATTAGGAGGATGACTGACTGCACACCATCCTGCCTTGGAATGTGGCCACGTCTGCCTAGAATGAGCAGCTTCAGAGAGGCAGAACCCCGAAGAGGAGACAGAGTTTACTGCACAGATCTGCACACTATCTTGTGCCTGCCTTGTTAATTAATGTTTGTCTAATAAATGTCTACATGTGTGACAGAAAAAAAGAAGTCATGATGCCTGTGCTATAAAAGAAAAAAAAAAGAAGCCTTTTCTAATCTGGAAAAAAAAAGACTTTGTAAAGAATGTAAATTACAGAACACTTAAAAATAAATTAAATATAATTATGTTTAGAGTCTACTGCAGTCTAAGGAGTAAATAAATACAAACGTATAAAATTAGATATTTTTGCAATTCAAAATAAGATGATAAAATATTAAAAGAATTCATGCTTTAAAGTCATATAAATCCTGGTTCCTCCATCAATGAGCTTTAGATCTGCTGTGAGCTTCAGCTTGCTCATTTGTAATACACAGGTCATCTATATCTTAAAGGACTGTTATACTGGCACTTTCCTGGGGGTCCAGTGGCCAGGACTCTGAACTCTCAGTGGAGGGGGGCCAGGTTCCACCCCTGGTCAGGGAACTAGATCCCACATTCTGAAACTAAGAGTTTGAATGCCACAACTAAAGATACTTCATTGCATGCTGCAATGAAGACTGAACATCTTGCGTGCTGCAACTAAGACTCAACGCAACCAAATAGATAATTAATTAATCTTTTTAAAGAAGTGTTGTATTAAATGGGATAATGCATTATAATAGGGGCATTCCTGGTGGCTCAGACAGTAAAGAATCTGCCTGCAATGCAGGAGACCTGGGTTTGATGCCCGGGTCAGGAAGGTCACATGGAGAAAGGAATGGCTACCCACTCCAGTACTCTTGCCTGGAGAATTCCAGGGACTGAGAATCCTGGTGGGCTATAGTCCATAGGATTGCAAAGAATAGGACATGACTGAGCAACTAACACAATGTGTTATAATAATCACAGAGTACTGACTAAGAGAGCTTAAAATAGATCCCAAACACAGGAAGAAGCACTGCACATTTTCAAAAAATATTAGTTCCCTCTCTCCCCTGCTCCCTCTATCAATACATAGACGTCACTAAAGGATCTGGAAACGTATAGTAGATGCTCCGTATCTTCAGGTTCCACATTGCTGAATTCATGGATGGGGGACCTGTGGATATGGAGGGCCTGCTGTACTACACTATCTTATATAAGGAATTTGAACAATAATGGATTTTGGGATGCCCCATGGATACCAAGATACAACTATAGTCAGTACATACACAACTGTATTCAGTACATACACAGTCTTTTAAGGATGTAAAGACCATTCATGATGGCTGCCTAGCTAAGCCCTTTCTCAGCACTGGTCTATGGAATAAAATGATGCTGATCAGTTACAGTTGAAAGTGGCTGTAACTTTTTAATATCCCTACATGGAAATGTAAAAACATTAAACAACCTCATGCCAACTTTTTACTTTTTAAAAACTATTCACTGAAATCCAAGTTAGAATGGCATGGAAACATGCATAATATCATATAGGAAACAAATTGTCAGTCCAGGTTCGATACAGGATCCTTGGGGCTGGTGTACCGGGATGACCCGGAGGGATGGTGCGGCGAGGGAGGTGGGAGGGGGGGTTCAGGATGGGGAACACATCTACACCCGTGGCGGATTCATGTCGATGTGTGGCAGAACCAATACAATATTGTAAAGTAATTAGCCTCCAATTAAAATAAATAAATTTAAATTTAAAAAAAAGAATCTCAGTTCTAGTCAAATGATAGAACTAGTGCCAAACTCCCTTTTCCATGAATCCTTTTTTCAGTCTCTGTTAGAGCTTTTTTAATGGGGGAAAAACACCTTATTGAGGCAGGCAGTATTTATCAAATACATAAGATACATTAGAAATATATAACATGGAGAATATTCCTTTTTTACCATGTGCATGCTCATTGTATCCGACTCTTTTTGACCACATGGACTGTTGCCCACCAGGCTCCTCTGTCCATGGAATTTTCCAGGTAAGAATACTGGATGGGGACTGGGTAGCCATTCAGGATCTTCCTGACCCAGGGATCAAACCCTCGTCTCTTGTGCCTTCTGTACTGCAGGCAGATTCTTTACCAGTGAGCCACCTGGGAAGCCCAATTCTATAATTACTAGCACATCATTACTTTCATTCTAGAGGCTGTGGGATTGTAGTTCTTGCTTCTTTTGTTTGCCCTCTGATGGATGACAGAGGATGAGATGGTTGGATGGCATCACCGACGTAATGGACATGAGTTTGAGCAAACTCTGGGAGATAGTGAAGGACAGGGAAGCCTGGCGTGCTGCAGTCCAGGTGTTAAAGAGAGTCAGATGTGGCTTAGTGACTGAAGAACAACAGCACATAACTAGCACATTTAGAGAATTTAAAAGATAGATTCTATCTAGAAAGATGGTACTGATGAAATTATTTGCAGGGTAGCAATGAGACACAGACAGAAAACAGACTTACGGACACGGGGGAAAGGGGTAGGAAGGAGAGGGTGAGATGCCTGGAAGAGTAACATGGAAAGTTATATTACCATATGCTAAATAGATAGCCAATGGGAATTTGCTGTATGTCTCAGGGAATTCAAACAGGGGCTCTGTAACAAGCTATTGCAGTGGGATGGGGTGGGAGATAGGAGGGAGGTTCAAGAGGGAGGGGACATATGTATGCCTCTGGCCAATTTATGTTGATGTTTGGCAGAAAACAACAAAATTCTCTAAAGTAATTATTCTTCAATTAAAAAATAAATAAAATCTAGAGTCTACACTAAAAACCACTATTTCTTTAAAAATGGTCACAAGGTGTAAGTTCTTCTGGGTTTTTGCCTCAGTAACATGCTTCCCTCCCTTCCCTGGGAGCTGACAGTGACTGAGCCATATTTAGGAGAGAATGCAGCCTACAGTCTGGCTCTCCTTCTAGTCCATACAAAAACAAAAAAACAAAAAAAATTAAGCCATGAGGATGATGACGACAAATCAACAACACAATACCAGATTTTCATGTAATGTTTATTATGTGCCAATCTTTGTAAAAAGACATTTACACTTACTTTCTCATTTCACCCTCACAGGAACCTAATGATACAGGTTCTACCATCATCTCTGTTCTACGGATGAGGAAAACAAGGATTACAAAAGAGTTATGTCATTTGACAAAGGTCACACAGTAAGTGATGGAGCTAAAAGTTGAAGCTAAGTGTGTCTGATTCTAGACACACATTCTAAATGTGTCTGATTCCATGCTATTATCTTTCTTTGTTGTACTTTGGGATTTCAGTTCTCTTCTAATAAGCTAACAGATGAAATGTCCACCAGCAAGTCACTTTCTTCTTCTGAAATTTATTTTTCTTATCTACATAATGACTGTTGCAGGAAGAGGGAGACAAAAAGTAGCAAAGACAAAGACCCAAAGGCAGAAGTGAATGTGAACTCTGGAGGAGATAAAACTCCAGTATGTTGATACAGAATGAGAACAGAGAAAAATGACTGCAGACACAAAGGAGCCAGAGGGAAAGAGCTGTGTAAGCAGTGTGAAAGGGTTTAGACTGTATTCTGAGGTCACAGAAAGACATTAATGGGTTTTAAACAAGGAACGACATGAGCAGATGTACACTTTCAAATTATACAGAGGCAGTAAGTGGAAAATGAATTCCAGGGGTTAGAGTGCAGGCAGGAAGATCTTCAGTCTGCAGTCAGGGTGTGGTGGATGGCACTGGGAAGACGGTAACAGGATGGGTGACAGCGAGAAAGAAAAGAGAAATGTACAAGGTGGAATCAACAGGATGTGATGATTCATCGGCTGTGGAAGATAACAGAGGAAGGAGCCTGGAAGATGTACAGGACTCTCGCTTGTGCCACTGGGTGATATTGATATCATTTACTGAGACAGCGAAACTGACAGAAAAAGGTTGGAAAGGACAATGAATTCAGCCTTGGACAAATTGAGTTT
Source organism: Oryx dammah (assembly GCF_014754425.2). Lineage (NCBI taxonomy): Eukaryota > Metazoa > Chordata > Mammalia > Artiodactyla > Bovidae > Oryx > Oryx dammah. Next base: position 31,520,343 of record NW_024070204.1, read on the forward strand.
GTGTGACATCCACACGGAGATTATCAGTAAGGATGCACTTAGAGCTAAACACAAATATCTGGGGCAAAAAATAGGAATTTACAAGTTATTTCATATAGATAGAAATAGAAAAATATGAGACAGAAAGCATGGCATAAAAATGACATCAAAGAAATGGAACTAAGCTCTGAGAAAGAGTAAAGCCAGGAAGTGGGGGGCGGGGGGGAGACGGGGTGGTGAGTGAGAGATGAAGTGACCTGAAACTAACAAATTAAGAAAGTATAAAGTTCTTAGAAAACCAAGGTAAGAGGATAAAATGCTATTGAGAGTTCAAGCAAGTTAAGCCCTGAAGTGTGTCCATTGAACCCAACTGTCTAAGAGACACTGGTGACCTTGACAAAAAGAGGTTTTGATGAAAGGGGCGGGGTGGAAGGCAGGGGGTAGTTAGTTGATGAGAGGTTAGCATCTGAAGGGGGCAGCAGACATCTTTGTTCACACGGGAAGTTTTACTACAAAAGAGAGAAGAAAGAGAGAAGATGGGGAGAAATTGTTTTTTCCTCTGGTGATTAGGACATGCTTAAATGTCCAGGGACAATGGGATGAGGATGGAGCTAGAGCTAGAAACAACAAAGTAGGGTACAGGACAGAGAGGCGGCAATTGATTCTGCAAAGCACCCAAGGAAGCAAAGGGGGCAAGCATGAACTTTAAGCAGGAGAAAGGATTCAGGAACTAGAAAAATGTCAATCTTTACGCACACTAGTGTGACTTTTTTTTTTTTTTTTTAACAAAGGCTGTCGGGAGCCACCAAAAAGCAGATCCTGGGAAAAGCTATTTCCATTTGCAAAGATGCTTCAAATACAGGGGACTCTCTGTCAGCAATGGCTCTCAAGAGTTGGCTTAGTTGTGGACCATGCAAGAAGCTTTTACAAAGCCTGACCTTGGGTTACATGCCATATCAATTAAATGAGAATCTCTAAGGTGGGACACAAGCATCAGTAGTTAGGAAACACCAACCCAAGAGGTTCTAATGTGCAGTCAAGTTTAAGAACCAGTTATCTAGAGATTGTATGTGATTTAATATTTACCGTTAAGAATGAATTATATATGGTCAGAACCAAAAAGTGGAGAAGGCAATGGCAACCCACTCCAGTACTCTTGCCTGGAAAATCCCATGGGTGGAGGAGCCTGGTAGGCTGCAGTCCATGGGGTCACTAAGAGTCGGGCATGACTGAGCGACTTCACTTTCACTTTTTACTTTCATGCACTGGAGAAGGAAATGGCAACCCACTCCAGTGTTCTTGCCTGGAGAATCCCAGGGACGGGGGAGCCTGGTGGGCTGCCATCCATGGTGTCTCACAGCGTCAGACACGACTGAAGTGACTTACCAGCAGCAGCAGCAGAACCAAAAAGAGCTTTAGGGAGCCTTCAGTTTTATCATTTACAAGTCAAAATAGAGCAGCAAATTTATAAAGGAAATAGAATAGAAAACATTCAAGAGCACTGCCCACAGAAAGGGAAAGCACAATTCTGATTAATATTATAATTGTATGGTTTCATATGAATGAACTGGGTCAAGATGTAAAATGCATTTCTTATGGTGGGTCAGGGTCAAGCAAGTTTGAAAAACAGTGACTTAACTCATCTCATAAATGAGAAAATTGAGGTTCAGGTTGATTAAAAGGCAAATTCCAGACCAGAATCGAGGTTTCCTGACAACTGCTTCCAGGGTACCTAATGGTGCCCTATTTCCTGTGTGTGTTGGTTTCCTCTTCTCAACAGTATTGTAACCTCCCTGGGAATAAGGGCTACATCTTAAATTCTTTAGGTTTACCTACATTTGCCAATTTCTTTGTTTCCCACATCCTTCTTTCCTTCGGGTTGATTGTGCTTCTTATTGAAATAATTTTTTATCAAGGTTCTCTTATTCTTTGTTTGAAATCTACTTGTTTTGGTCTCATTTGGATAATAATTTAGTTCAAGGATTCACAAACTTTATAAGTTGTGAATATTCACAAACTTTTATAAGCTTGTTAAAACAAACATAAAACAAAACCCCCGGGGTTCTTGTGAAACTACTATGATTCCGTTGGTCTGGGGTGGACCCTGCATTTCTCACTTGTTCCCCGATGATTGTGGTGCTGCTGGTCCTCCATCACACTTTGAGTAACAAAGGTCGGGCAGATTCAGAATTCAAAGTTAACAGTCATTTTCCCCCAGGGGCCCTATTGTATTGTCCTCTGACCTCCACTGTTAACAATGAGAAATTCTATACCAGTCTAGTATTTGCTTTTGGTGACGTTAAGTGTTTTTGATGAAATGCACCTAGATTTATGTTTATTTGTCCTACTCAAGGCTTGGGATGCTTCTTCCATCTGAGGATTGAGTCTCTTGTCAATTCTGGAAAATTATGAACTCATTGGTTCTTCCCATATGGATTTATGAATCTTACCTTACATTGCAACAGAAGGAACATCCAACATAAATAAGTAAAATGGTAACTTACAAGGTAAAAGGTGCTATGGGAAAAAGACAAAGTTGCTATTTGTATGTGAGGGAGTCAATTTCAAATATGACAGTCAGGGTCAGCCCCATGGGGAACATGACATTTTAATGAAGATAAACAAGAGGTCCAGGGGGAGAGCCTTCCAGGCAGAGGGAAAAACCAATACAAATCCTCTAGTGGAGATGGTTTGAGGGTGGGAACCCTATAGGTACTAGCTTGTAGATCAATGTGTGGGAAGATTTTGGCTTCTATTTAGGATGGGCTGAGGAGCTATTGCAGAATTTTAAGCAGGAAGTGACATAAGCTGACATTTTCTCAAAGAATCACTATGACTGCCATGTAGAGAGCTTCTTTTAGAAGCAAGGAGACAAGTTACACGTTTTCCTCCAATAATCTTCAAAAGATATTATATAGGGGTATAAGCATGGGGTGTAACTATGATATTGGCATTGGAACTGGTGAGAAAAATACTGAAGTTGAAATCAGGATGTTCCAACTATCAGCAGATTTCTTAAAAGGTAGGGCCAACAAATTCCCAATGGTTTGCATGGGAAGTGAGAGAAAGATAAGAGGGATGACGCCAAGGTTTTTGGCTTGAGCAACCAAAGGATGAAGTAATCATGAACTGAGATGGAGAAAGCTGTAGGGAAAGCAAGTTTAGAGAGTGAGGAGTGGGGAGGTCCAGAGTTCAGTCTTGGATGTGTTTGAGATTTCTAGTAGACTTCCAGGTGGAGACATTGAATAACCAGTTCAACGAACATGAGTCTGAAGTCTGAGGGAGCAGAATATGGACTGCCAATATTAACTTGGGAGCCATTAGCATATGTCAGCCTATATTTGTGTTTGGTTAGATCACCAATGAGTAGAGATAGAGAGAAATAAAAGTTGGCTACAGGTTAGTTTTAGAGCTTACTTAGTTTTAGAGGTCAAGAAGAGACTAGCAAAAGAAACCAAGGGGTGACCACTAATACAGAAAGAGTTTGGTGTCCTGGAAACCATATGAACACAGTGTAACAGAAAGGAGAAAGGGATTATTTATGTCAAGTGCTGCTGATGGGTTCACTAAGATCTGACTAAAAATTTATGACAGTAAAGGTCATGTGAGATGGGTCATTAACTGCCCCATTCTGTAGAAGAGGAAACTGAGGTTCACAATTTGTAGGTGTTGGAGCCAGTACCCAAACCAAAGCTTCTTGTCTCTAAATCCCTCACCCAATATAATCTTAGATGAGAATTCAAGTTCAAGTCTTGTCATTGATCTGACTCTATAGTCAAACTCATTTGAGAGATGGCTGAAGACTTGGTAGTTTTTAAAATGTTGGGGGGCCTGGAATTGAGGGAGTACATAAGAGGAAGATATTTCAGTCCTCAAGAAGTTTAAATTTAACTTACAAATTCAGGTTAAAAGCACTGAAGACAGTGATGCACAGAATGATGCTAAGTCGTGGAGGGCTAAGAATGCAGCAGCAAGAATGGAAACACAAGTGTGATCCTCACAATGCAAAGCTTCCCCTATGAAACCCCCAACCTAAGCATGCTGCATTTTACTCTCTGGAGAATGCAATGGGTAAACAGAACATTCATCTGGTAGCAGAAAAAAATGCTTTAAAATAGGTCTGGAAAAATAAAAATCCACTAACGAAGTCAAAGTCCCTTAAATAAGATTTGTGTGATGAATTTCTCTTAGATTGCATACTCCTAAAATTTCCAGCTCCCTGTAACCAAATATTAAGCATGTTTTAATCAGACAATAGCTGATAGTTTTCATTTTCTCTCCAGATTTCAGAATGACAAAAACCAGATGTTTCCAACACAGTAAATCCACTAGCAAAATATTTTTGGCTTTTTACAAATCCCCCACCCCCACATACACTATCTTTTATGTTTATGCTATTGGTCCTCTTAAATTGTAAGCTGTCTAAAATTTATTTACCAGGAAAGTTGGATGGAGAGAATATAAAAATGTAAGTGAAATAACCTTTAGAAATTTGGACCTGATTCTTATGTAAATCCTATGGAATATCTGAGATCACTAAGAGGTCTGTGTGTGCTAAGTCGCTTCAGTCACGTCCAACCTGCCAGGCTCCTCTGGCCATGGGATTCTCCAGGCAAGAATACTGGAATGGGTTGCCATTCCCTTCTCCAGGAGTTCTCCCGACCCAGGAATTGAACCCACATCTCTACGTCTCCTGCATTGGGAGGCGGGTTCTTTACCACTAGTGCCACGAGGAAAGCCCTAAGAGGTCTGCGGGCACCAGCAAAACAAGGACTATAGCCAGAACAGGGAGGTAACCTAGATGTCCATCGACAGAGGAATGGTTCATATATTTGGTGAAGTACTGCTCAGCCACAGAAAGGAACAAAACTGTGTCATTTGCAGAGACGTGGATGGACCTAGAGTCTGTTATCCAGAGTGAGGTAAGTCAGAAAGAGAGAAACAAACATTGTATATTGATGCATATATGTGGAGTCTAGGAAAATGGTATAGGTGATGTTATTAGCAAAGCAGAGATAGAGTCACAGACATGAAGAATGGGGCGAGGGGTGGGATGGATTGGAGACTGGGATTGACATATAGGCACTGCTCAGTATAAAAGAGATGACTAGTGAGGGCCTGCTGTGTGGGGCAGAGAGCTCTGTTCCGTGCCCTGTGGTGACCTAAATGGGAAGGGAATCCAGAAAAGGGGAGATATATATATGTACGGCTGGTTCATGTTGCTGTGCAGCAGAAGTTGACATGGCGGTGTAAAGCAACCATGTTCCCAATAAAAAATAAAAGTAACACAGCAGATGCTGCTTCACAGGGAACTTCCCCACACCTTAAAAGAAAGATGTTTAATAGGACTAGCTGATATGTGGACTCCTCACACTGAGAAGTCTAGCAATATTAAAGAGGCCCTGTGGAAAACTAATCGCTGTGGAAAACTAATCGCCGGTTTTCATTTAGTGAAAAAAAAACTTCTCAATGTAACTGTTCAATTGCCATGCGGGCTACTGAAATGACTGTACCCTAACAAGAGCCACAGCTTTTGGCTTCATTTTTATCCATGGCACCCTATTTTCTCCTCCCCTCTTCTTCTCCTCATAGTTTTAACAAATAACACAAAAAGCATACTTTGCAAGTTTTCTTAGCTGTGGACATAAATAAAAGCTTGTACAGTTTAGAAGCCAAAATCTATGATGATGAATGTTAAGGAGTTAAACAGTTAGAGATTGGAATTAGGAATATAAAAATATCCTGTTTTAATAAACTCATATATATTTAACAGTGTTTATTTCAAAAGCACAAACATAAAATTCGCTTTCTGACATGAATACATCCTAGCACCTATACCCAGACAGGTCATTGAAAAAAACAATCTTTTTAAATAGCTCTATTGAGGTATGAATTACAGACCATAAAATTCACCAGTTGTAAGTGTACAGCTTAGAAATTTTTATTAAATTATAGAGCTATGTAACCATCTTATAATCCATTTATAAAACACTGAAATATCTCTCCATTTATTGAGATTTTTCTCTAATTTCTCTTAGTTGAGCTCTACACCTTTTAGTGTTCAAATATATTGCACTGCTTTTCTTAAATGCATTACTAAGTATCTTATTATTGTGACTGAAACTGATTTCTTAATACCATTTTTGGGTTACTTATTGCTTGTACACAGAAATGCAACAAATAATTGCATAATAAGCTGTTTATCTTGCAATGTTATAAAATTCATTAATCCATAATTAAAGAAAGTTTTATTTTAAGAAAAAAAAAAAGGAATATAACTTCACAATCCAGGAACACTGTTCTGAAGTTGAGGTATTTGGTCACTAAGGAATCTGCCCTTCTTCTGCTCTACTTCCAGCCTCTGGACATGGAATCAAGCCAGGACTGTCCTCACTTGACTCCACAGCAGTCACTGGGGACAACAGGCTAGCTATCTCTAAGCCAGGGTCTGTCATTTTTATGTCCACATACTCATCACCACTATCTTACTTCATAACTAAATTAAGTCCCAGTCACTTCCTCTGCCCCCTGGCCCACCTCTTCACCGGGTTCTCTTCAGTATCTCATCTACCCTCTAGTTAGTTAGTCACTGGCCATAGGGAACGATACACAAAGATACTGGCCTTGGAATCAGTGCCTTGAACATGAATGTACAAGTCTTGGCCCTTCCACGTCTAGCACCACGACCTTCTTCTCTAAGCTCCAATCTCCTCATCTCCACAAACAATAAATTTGGTGCCAACAGTATGTGCTCTGCCAATTCATAGGGTAAAACCAAACCCAATAACAGGATGCAAAAGCACTCTGAAAGCAGGACGGTCAAAACTAGAGCTTCCCAAATTTTGCATATGTGCTAAGTTGCTTCAGTTGTGTCTAACTCTTTGCAACCCCATGGACTGCAGCCCACCAAGCAACTCTGTACATGGATTCTCCAGGCAAGAATACTGGAGTGGGTTTCCATGCCCTCCTCCAGGAGATCTTCCCTACCCAGTGATCAAACCTGCATCTTCTGTGGCTCTTGCATTACACGTGGATTCTTTATTGCTGAGCCACCAGGGAAGCCCTTCCCAAACTATAAATTGCTTCAAAATTTCCTGGGAGTCTGTATGAAGAGCAAAGACAATATGCAAAATAAATAAGTAGAATATATAGTTTGTCAGAAGATAAGAAGAAGTACAAAGCTAAAATTCAAAGCATGGCAAGGGAATATAAGGGAAAGGTATTTTAACCAGGATGGTTAGAGTAAGTCTCATGAGAAGGTGAGGTCTGAAAAGACTTAAAGAGGTGACAGCCATGCAGCTTTCTGGGGGGAAAAGGAATCAGGAAAAAGAAATGGGAAGGACAATGGCCATATGGGGAAGGTGCAGGTTTAGGCAGGAGGAAGAGAAGTTCAGTTTTAGACAAGTTACTACCTTTAGCTCAAGCAAACATACAGGAAAATGCGCACATCTTAAAGGGCCAGCCCAATGAATTTGTATACAAAGAACATACCAGGGTGCTCACTACCAAGATCAAAAAGTAGAATATTTTTGCCAACACAGAAACTTTTATGATATACCTCTGCATATCACCACTCACTCCAAAGGTAACTGTTATTCTGACATCCATTACCATAGATTAGTTTTGTTTATTGAACTCCACATTTGTTGTTTGTTTAGTCACTAAGACGCATCTGACTCTCTGTGCTCTCATGGACTGCAGCATGCTAGGTCCCTCTGTCCCCCACTAACTCCTGGAGTTTGCTCAAATTCATGTCCATTGAGTCAGTGATGCTATCTATCCATCTCATGCTCTGCTGCCACCTTTTCCTTTTGCCTTCAGTCTTTCCCAGAATCAGAGTCTTTTCCAATGAGTCAGCTCTTCATATTACATGGCCAAAGTATTGGAGCTTCAGCAATAATCCTTCCAATGGACATCAAAAACAGGGAGAAACATCAACAACCTCAGAAATGCAGATGATATCACTCTAATGGCAGAAAGTGAAGAACTAAGGAGCCTCTTGATGAGGATGAAAGAGGAGAATGAAAAAGCTGACTTCAAATTCAACAGTTAAAAAACTAAGATTATGGCATCTGGTCTCTTCAGTTGTGTCCAACTCTATGGGACCCTATGGACTGTAACCCACCAGGCTTCTCTCTCCATGGGATTCTCCAGGCAAGAATACTGGAGTGGGTTGCCATGCCCTCCTCCAGGGGGTCTTCCCGACCCAGGGATTGAACTCACATCTCTTATGTCTCCTCATTGGCAGGTGGGCTTTACCACTAGCACCACCTGGGAAGCCATCACTTCATGGTGGATAAAAGGGGAAAAAGTGGAAGCAGCAAAAGATTTTATTTTCTTGGGCTCCAAAATCACTGCAGATGGTGACTGCAGCCATGAAATTAAAAGATGCTTGCTTCTTGGAAGGTAAGCTATAACAAACCTAGATAGCATATTAAAAACCAGAGATGTCACTTTGCCCACAAAAGTCTGTGTAGTCAAAGCTATGGCTTTTTTCAGTACTCATGTATGGATGTGAGAATTGGATCATAAAGAAGGCTGAGTGATGCAGAATTGATGCTTTTGAATTTTGGTGCAATTCTCAAGAGAAGACTCTTAAGAGTCCCTTGGACTGCAAGGAGATCAAACCAGTCCGTCCTAAAAGAAATCAACCCTGAACTCCATATAAAAGAAATCAAAGAATAAGAATTCTTGTGCTTGGCTTTCTTCATTCAACATAATTTTGTCAGAAGCATTCACATTGTTAAGTATAGCAATAGTTTATCTATTTTATTATTGTATATTATTCCACTGCTTGAATACACCACAGTTTATATATATCCATTCATTGTTGATGGATATTAGGTTTGTCTCTAGATTGATTCTATTACTAACACAACTATCATGAACAGTCTTGCACCATGTATCTTCTGTTGCACAAATATATGCATTTCTTTTGGGTCCACATCCATATGTATGCACTTGCTGCTTCCTCTAACTTAGAACCCAGCCACCATGCTATAAGCAAGCCTAAAAAGCTGCATAGAAAGACTCACGTGAAGAAGAATTGTTACCTAATCAATAACCCCAGCTGAACTCTCAAGGGACAGACAGCACCAACTTGCAGACCATATGAGTGGTCTACAGATCATGCCAAACAAATTCCTAATGCTATGTATTAATTTAAGCTCCCACCAACAATATTTAAGAGTTCACATTACTCTACATTCTCACCAACGACTGTACTGTCAAGTGTGTGTGTTTGTTTATTCATCTTAGCCCTCCTGATTGAGATATAGTGGTATCTTGCAACTTTAACTTGTATTTCTCTGATAAGGAATCAGAGAAATTATTGAGCAGTTTTCATGCCTATTGGTAATGCTACTATCCCTTTTATGCAAAGTACTTGTTCAAGTCTTTTGCCGGTCTTTTAACTGGATCTTTTCATTGATTAAAGATGGCTAAAATTTTTTGTACCCACCCACCCCCCACCCCCACCACACACACAGACACAATGAGAGATGGAAGACACCTCTCTATCCCCTTGAATCTTCACTGGGTCATCAACTACTCTGATCAGTAGAATATAGTGGAAGTGGTGCAGTGGCAGCCTGGACCTACCGTTGAAAAGGGCTGATGGCTACTGTGTCCTCTCACGTGGAACCTAGCCACCATACTTAAGGAAGCTCAAGAAGCCATGAAGAAAGTCCCATATGGAGGAGAATTAAAGTTGCTGGCAAACAGCCCCTGCTGAATTCCCATGTGGCATCCAGCACTACTTTACAAGCCTAGAAAAGATCTATTTTGCAACTTTTTGTAACTTTTTCTCCACCTTCTTTTCTCATTTAATGTTATATCATGCAAATCATCCCTTAGTACTATACAGAGATTTTTAAGCAAGCTTTTTAACATAATAAAACATGAGCTTTTTTCTTTGAAAAGAAAATTGGGATTTACTTGTCCTAGAGATAGATACTCCACTCAGAAGAATCTAAGAGACCCAAATACTTCCCGCATGAAGCATCAAGGGGCCATCCCACAATGGTGTCATCAGTGACATACTTCCTATTTTTGATCTGGATGAGCAGAGCAGAAGGGCAGAAAAGAGAAAAGGACAGAGTACAGAGAGAGAGAGAAGTACTCACATAGAGCTAAAAGTTGACCAGCAGGGAAGGGAAAAGAGAGTCACCATTTTCCGGCTGCCATTTTGTATTTGGTGATTATCGAGCAGTAATTTCACTTCCTTTCTGTTAATGAATTATATATGCAGACTCTTCAAGATATAGTATGCCACAGGAGGCTAACATTTACTTAGGCATATGTGGCATTGACTGTGACCTTGGGAAAATCCTTTTATTTCTCTGAGTCTCAACTGTACCATCTATAAATTTTGAGACTTTTCAAATGCTAATATTCTTTGTTTTCTTTCAAAAAGTTGAAACAAAAAATTGAAATTGCCAGAACTATTGATAATATTTATAAAATTAAAAATTCGGGGCTTCCCCTGCAGGGGGAATTTCATTCTTTGACACCAAGAGCAGTAGATTTAAATTAAATGTAGAGCGGACTGCTAACAACAATCTAGCTATTATCACATTAAAAGAGACTGAAAGAGCCACACGGATTGTTCACTTCTAATAATGCTTTATGTGTGGACAATCTGGGAACTCTTAGAGAACAGCTTTACACATACAACCTTTAAAAATGTGTTTAGTAGATCATATTTGGCATTTGCACACAATCTTAAGACAACTGGAAAACAATTAATGGGTAGAGGAGATAATAAACTGCTCTGTAGTCAACAGAACTAAAGCTAGTATCAGCTGAGAGAGGAAATTTCAGTTTGTGGGGTTGGGTTTTTTAATTACTGAAGTATAATTTTTATTGCTAAGTAAAAGAAGTAAAAGTATAAAGAAAGTTTGGAAAATATAGCTCAGGAAAGTAATATCAGGTAATATAATACCTGATGACATTCCTGTAGCTTTCGTAATATCTATAGTCTTTATAATTTAAAATTTTGACTCATATCATGTTGTTTCTCACATTTAACAATATTATTAATTCTTTTCTTCATCATCAAATTATCACCCAAGATACTGAGAATGGCTCCTTAATTTTCTATTGCATGAAGAAAGTCTGATTGTTTGAACATTTCCCTATTGTTGAGCATTTGGTTTGTTTTCTATTTATGTCTTTTTGTTCTTATGATCAGTGCTTTTGTAAATATTCTGGTAGCTGACTATTAGAGGATATACTGCAAATAAAATCCTAGAAATGGAATCATCAGGTCATAAATCATATGAATTTTTATTTTGATCTGTATTAAAACACATCCCTCTGAACACTTGTACCATAATCCATTCCAAGCAGCAGGACATGAGGGTGCCCTCTCCCTTAACACTGCCAATACCCATTAACTTTAACTGAAATCTGATAGGCAGCAAATACATTTTACTTAAAATTCTAAAGAAAAAGAAAAACTCCTTCCTGAGGCTTCAGTTCAGTTCAGTCGCTCAGTCGTGTCCGACTCTTTGCGACCCCATGAATCGCAGCACGCCAGGCCTCCCTGTCCATCACCAACTCCCAGAGTTCACCCAAACTCATGTCCATCGAGTCGGTGATGCCATCCAGATATCGCATCCTCTGTCGTCCCCTTCTCCTCCTGTCCCCAATCCCTCCCCGCATCAGGGTCTTTTCCAATGAGTCAACTCTTCACATACGATGGCCAAAGTATTGGAGTTTCAGCCTCAGCATCAGTCCTTTTAATGAATACCCAGGACTGGTCTCCTTTAGGATGGACTGGTTGGATCTCCTTGCAGTCCAAGGGACACTCAAGAGACTTCTCCAACACCACAGCTCAAAAGCATCAATTCTTCGGCGCTCAGCTTTCATCACAGTCCAACTCTGACATCCATACATGACCACTGGAAAAACCACAGCCTTGACTAGACGGACCTTTGCTGGCAAAGTAATATCTCTGCTTTTTAATATGCTATCTAGGTTGGTCATAACTTTCCTTCCAAGGAGTGTCTTTTAATTTCCTGGCTGCAATCACCATCTGCAGTGATTTTGGAGCCCAAAGAAATAAAGTCTGACACTTTTCCCACTGTTTCCCCATCTATTTACCATGAAGTGAGGCTTAGCTTACTCCAAGCCATATTTTTTAAATTTATTTTAATTGGAGGCTAATTACTTTACAATACTGTAATGGGTTTTGCCATAAATTGACATGAATCAGCTATGGGTGTACATGTGTTCCCCATCCTGAACCTCCCTCCCACCTCCCTCCCGACTCCAAGCTATATTTTAATCCAATTCATCAACGTGCTTCCTTCCTTTCTTCTGCTCTGAACTTGCTCGGCAGATCCTAATTACCCAAATTCATTTCTTCAAAAGGTTTATTGAAGAGTTTTCAATATAGTAATGGATCTCTGCCAACCAAGTCACTGATACTAAATTCCAGCTCTGCATTTAGAATTGTTGAATTTGTGATTTGCCAAAACTGTCTACTCTGTCTAGACTAAGATAGTAACATTTGTTATTCCAAATGTGTTTGATTAAGATTTAGGAGTCCTCAAGCCATGTTTCATTTTGTTTTTATAACTGCTTCCCTACGATATTACTTCTAAATAACTATTATATTTTTTTCTTTGTCCCTAGTCCCCTCTCTGTTCTTGGAATCTACATTTCATGGAATATTCCTTCTTCCACAGTTACAGACTTCCTACACTCTGGGGAAATGCCTAAACCTTGATTACCTTCATTTTAATGCCTGGAAAATAAAAAGTCACATGATGCTCTATGAAGTTTCTAACCCTTTTCTCTAAGGGACAAACCTCATCCTAAGAATATACAACTGCTTTGTTCAACCCTCAGAACACAGAAGCCCTGCTCTGGGATGTAGATTTGAGTCCTGGCTTTGACTGTGTGATGTTTATTCACTATTTCTCTGGGCCTCAGTTTTTTATTGGGAAAATAAGGGAATTGGGTTATACTCCCTGTAAGACCTCTTTCATCTCTATGGTCTTCTCCAAAAGTCCCAACTTCCCAATGAAAAGGGCATTTCTAGACTTTAGTAACTACGCAATGTCACTGAACAGCAATTAAACTCAATCAAGAAAAACACAAAGCCCTCCTCCAGACTACCTATCATATTTACCACCCAACATATTTTGATACTTAATTATATTTAGTTAATATCTTTTTCTCCCCAGGTAGCCAGCTCAATTGCCTTCAGGGACCAAACTGGTAATATAAATGGGTGAAGCATGCTGGCTTTCCTTCTTTCAAAGTTGGCATGTGCTTTATACTTAGATACAGGAATGGCCTTCACTCTCACAAAGAATTAGGCTTTCTCCCATTTTCTTGATATATTTAACACCACTTATCTATCGTTTGTTTCTCTCTCTTTTCTGTACAGTTATGCATGAGAAAAATAATATCACTCAAAAGTTAGAAAATAATTACTCAGCCATTAAAAAGAATAAAATAATGTCATTTGCAACAACATGAATGGACTTAGAGATTGTCTTGAATAAAGTCAGACAGAGAAGGAGAAATATTGTATGACATCCTTTATGTGTAGAATCTAAAAAGAAAGGATACACATGGACTTATTTACAAAACAGAAACAGGTTCACAGACTTGGAGAAAGAACTCATGGTTTCCAGGTGGGAGAGCAGGGTGGAAGGGATAGTTATGGAGCTGGGGATCGACATGTACACTCGGTTTAATTTTAAATGGATAACCAACATGGTCCTACTGTACAGCACAGGGACCTCTCTGCTCAGTGTTATCCTGGATAGAAGGGAAGTTTGGGGGAGAATGGATACAATGTATATGTATGGCCATGTTTCTTTGCTGTCCACCTGAAATGATCACATCATTGTTAATCGGCTATGCTGCTGCTACTGCTAAATCACTTCAGTCGTGTCCGACTCTGTGTGACCCCATGGACGGCAGCCCACCCGGCTCCCCCGTCCCTGGGATTCTCCAGGCAAGAATACTGGAGTGGGTTGCCATTTCCTTCTCCAATGCATGAAACTGAAAAGTGAAAGTGAAGTCGCCCAGTCGTGTCTGACTCCTAGCGACCCTGTGGACTGCAGCCTACCAGCCTCCTCCATCCATGGGACCTTCCCGGCAAGAGTACGGGAGTGGGTTGCCATTGCCTTCTCCAATCGGCTATATTCCAATATAAAATAAAAAGTTTTAAAAATAAGAAAAATACAAAAACGATGATAAATGGTGAGAGCCCCACCTCAGCCTTAGTGCCAGATGAAATACAGGAAGTGGTGGGGGCTGCAGTGAATTAGACAATCATCACCTAACCATGGGGGCTTCCCTGTGGCTTAGGTGGTATAGGTTTGAACCTGAGTTCAAGCCCTGGGTTGGGAAGATCCATTCCCTGGAGAAGGAAATGGCAACCCACTCCAGTACTCTTGTCTCAAAAATCCCATGGACGGAGGAGACTGGCAGGCTACAGTCCACAGGGTCACAAACAGTCGGACACAACTGAGTGTCTTCACTTTCACTTTCACCTTACCACGGTGTAGAAGAACACTCAGCCCCTGTGGAATGACTCTGACCTCACTGCCATGTGGACCTACTGTTATAAGATCTGGTTTTTCTAGAAACAGGAACTTCACATTTTCAGACAGAAATACCTGATATTTTACCTGCTAGCTGTGGTTGATTTACAGTACTAGGCAAGCCAAATAAAATATGTTATATGTCTTTGTGCAGTAAGTCTGGGACATACCTTGTAGAAAAAAGTTAGAAGGAACCATCAGATGAGATAAAGATGTCATTTTACCATCAAAAAAAAAAAATGAGAGTGAACTGAGGTAGAAAGGGAGAGGCATGAAGGAAACCAACCTCTAAAGTTTCAAATTATTAAAGATCCCAAAGTAGACTGTGGTCAGGAGCAAACTCACCTACTGAAGAGACAACAATGACAAGAACTAAGATATACCAGGAACTATATTCCAGATACTGTGCTGTTTTAAATGGTTATGTTCACTTAAATTCCAAGTTCAAATAGCTTCAAGTGCCTGACCCAGGACTCAAACCCAAACCTATGGTCTTAGCTTCTATGCTCTACCCCATGAAGCCCACTGCCAGGGGAAAAGAACAAAGTGTGATTACATGTGGGTTTATAGCAGCCCCTTTGGAGAGCTTTGGGTCTCAAAAGCCCTGGAAGGCAGCCTCCTTTCTCCAGTAAAGACCATCTGCCAGTTCATTTTAATAGAGGAAATGGCCCTGAAGTTTACATTTTTGCAAGCTTCAGTTAGGCAATTTAGTCCACATAGAAATAAGAAACAATATGAATAAGAACACAAACACGCCTGAAAAAAATAGATTTCCTCATTCTAAGTCATCCAGTTTTTATTCAGAGCAGGGATGAAGCAGAAGAGTGCCCTGCTGGTTGCCTGAGGAGCCAGTCAGCTAACTCTTGTTACAGCAGTTAAACAAGGAAGTCATTATCCTGAGGGAGCCCCAGTGCCATGGTGGTCCATGTAAGCAAACCAAAACTTAAGCCTGTAAAATGCCTCAAGGTTATGACACTGAAACTTAAGGATAACCAATGCCAGTTAGCCAACTAGCCAACAGCTTTAAGCTGTGCTGTGCTGTGCTAAATTGCTTCAGTCATGTTGGACTCTTTGCAGCCCTATGGTCTATGGCCTGCCATGCTCTTATGTCCACGGGAGATGCGGATTTGATCCCTGGGTTGGGAATGGCAATCCATTCCAGTATTCTTGCCTGGAGAATCCCATGGACAGGGTATCCCTGGCAGGCTACAGTCCATGGGTGGGTCACAAAGAGTTGGACATGACTTAGTGACTAAACAACAACATTGCTGATGTAAAATATTATGTTAGTTTCAAGTGTACTACATAATGATTTGACTTTTGCATACACTATGAAATGATCACCTTGATAAGTCTAATAACCATCTATCCCCTTACAAAGTTATTACAATATTACTGGCTATATTCCTTATGATGTATATTACATCTGGACTTATTTATTATATACAGAGCTCTGTACCTCTTAAGCCACTTCACCTATTTCCCTCAACTGCCCCCTCCCCAACCCCTCTCTCTTCTGGCAATCACCCATTTGTTCTCTGATTCTATGAGTCTGTTTTGTTTTATTTTAAACTCTTCTACATGTTAATATGCCTCAGTTTATCTTTTAACATTCCAAAGAATGGCTGTCTAGGAATAGGCCATCAGTTCAGGAACACAAATGTGGGAGAAAGATCCTGCGATGGTATTTGTAGTTGAGCCTGCCTGTCTGTTCACCAATCCCAATTTTTTTTTTTTCTGTCCACACAAAACAGCCTCAATTCCCAGCATGCCTTGCTCTGTAAAGTTATGTAGTCATGTCTAGGATAACACTTCCCAATCTGGCCCCTAAAATCACCTAGAAGATCCTCAGTTCACACCTCGATAGCTTTTCAGCAGGTGGAAAGTAAAGGACTCCAACATGACAAAGCCACCTGATGAATGAGGCTATACTTTTGAGTCATCACTGGAAGGGGCGCCATTTCTTGGAGGAGAGCCATCTGGAAAAGATGCTGACCCAATTGGGCAATGATGTGAATGAAAAACAATATTTATTGTGACTGGCCATTAGGATTTGGGAGCTATGTGTTAGAAGCAGCTGGCAAGCATATTGTAACAGTTTGCAAGGAAAACTAGAGAGATTTCATCTATGCCTAATCACAGGTCCATACAGTCAAAGTTACGGTTTTTCCAGTAGTCATGTATGGATGTGACAATTGGACCATAAAGAAGGCTGAGCACTGAAGAATGGATCCTTTTGAACTGTGGTGTTGGAGAAGACTCTTGAGAGTCCCTTTGACTGCAAGAAGATCAAATCAGTCAATCCTAAAGGAAATCAACCCTGAATATTCATTGGAAGGACTCATGATGAAACTGAAGCTCTAATACTTTGGCCACCAGATGTGAAGAACTGACTCATTGGAAAAGACCCTGATGCTGAGAAAGATTGAAGGCAAGAAGAGAAGGGGACGACTGAGGATGAGATGGTGGGATGGCATCACCGACTCGGTGGACATGAGTTGGAGCAAACCCCCTGCAAGACAGTGAAGGACAGGGAAGCCTGGTGTGCTGTGGTCATGGGGTTGCAAAGAGTCAGATGACTGAGCAACTGAACAACAATCAAGGATAAAGATTGCACAAGCTTTTCTGTCCTTCAAACAATTAAAGAGTTACACATGAGGAGGTCTTCAGAAGTAACCCAAAAAACCCTGCTTAAAATGCTCTTATCTTTGTAAAGAATCAAATCATCTACTGAAATTCTGTACAGGCCTCTTAGCCAAGTGTAAGAACACAGAGCACCCAGAAGAAATCAGTTAGTGGTCAGGAATCTAGACATACCTCAGGATGCACTGTGGACCCACGTTTTTCAGGCAGGAAAACTAGGGTTGGTATGTCATTTCACTAGCCAGTGGCAAACTCTGATGACTTTCAATGACAGAGCAATGAAGGTGGCAGAACCTTCTGCCAAGAGGGAAGTTTGTACATCTAGGATTTGGGCTTCAAATGCCACAGAAAACCATAAGGTTCTTACTAGTGATGCAAATTAGTACTGGAAAACTTATATGAGTGCAGAAATGTTTTTTATTTTCGCAAAAAACAGATAATTTCCAGTGGATAGCTCTAAATACATGGGGTTTTACTCAGCAAATTATGATTGAAAAAGAAGTAATAAATTTATTATATGAAAATTCTTTGGAAGTGAGATAGTTGGACCAAACTGCAAACAACTCTTCCCCATACAAGCCTCTGCTAGACTCATAGTTCTATAGAGAAATTACTGGAAGCACTTCTGTGATTCGGGTCCTCAATTATGTAAGCTGATGAGTATGCACCTTACTAGAATCAGGCTTGTTCTAGAGAATGAGGCTGAGCCAGATCATGTCTGCAAATTGGATTTAGAAAAATGCCCACTGGAACACATCCCTCCCTAGCCACAGATGAATAGGTTATACATATCATTTGACCCAGCTGTTTGACTGCAGTTAGGGGAGAGGGAGGTGCTACAAAAAGCTCCCTCCTGAAAAGATGGAAGATGAAAATATATGTATTTTCAACTGTGTATTGCTAGATGCTCTGCTGGTGATAAGAAAGACATTTCCAAGGGAAGTGAAAAATAAATTGGTTTTCTACTTCTCTTCTAAAAGTTTTCATTCAATTTGTGCCTCTTGGTAAGGTCTGCAATAGTGTGTGAGAAAAGAAGAGCTCTTCCTGATCCATGGAACTTAAACTTTTTTTTAATGGAAGTCTACTTAGTGGAGGCAAAGGATTCACTGCTCATCTAACTTTCCCATGTTTTAAATTGTTAATGGAAAATAATGTGGATTTGGGGAAGATGGAAAAACGTCGGTATGAACAATAGCGTATGGGGTCGTTCAATTTGCACTTCAACATATACATGCATACACATTTATGTACATATATATATATATGTACACACATATATGTCTAACTGCTTGAAAATGTGTCAAAAACATTCCTGATGAAATGTGTACCACTACACATTATTTGATTAATTATATAACAGATAACAAACTAAACTTAAGGGCAATTTGTAATTAAAAATCAAGAATAATAGTAAGGGATTTCCCTGGTGGTCCAGTGGCTAAGACTCCACGCTCCTAATCCAGGGGGTATGGGTTCAATCCCTGGTCAGGGAATTAGATCCCGTATGTCAAAACTAAGAGTTCACATGCCAAAACTAAAGATTCTGCATGCCACAACTAAGATCTGGTACAGCCAAATAAATAAGTGTATAAATAAACAGATATATTTTTTAAAAGAAGAGTAGCAAATATGGGGCTTCGCTGGTGGCTCAACGATAAAGAATCCACATACGATGCAAGAACCACGGGAAACACAGTTTCGATCTCCGAGTCAGGAAGAACCCCTAGAGGAAGCTATGGCAATGCCTTCCCAGTATTCTTGCCTGGAGAATCCCATGGACAGAGGACCCTGGCAGGCTACAGTCCACAGGGTTGCAAAGAGTCAGACACGACTTAAGTGACTCAGCACGCACACGCACGAATGCAGCAGCAAATACAAAAAGCTAAGTACCACCCTGATGGTAACTGGTTAGAAGCTTCTGTTCCAAAACTGCAGAACTGCAGCCACCCACATTCGGAGGGCAGTAAGTCCCCTGCTACATTGCCAAGCATTACAGGGCCACCAGGTTTCTTTGTATAATACTGAATTAGAGTCTAAAATAAGCTCCAACAATGCACTAATTTGAGTTTATGAATACTGAAGCTTAATGACCCTTGGTAACACACAGGAATGGTTGCTATTAAATAGCTCTCAGTCATCCACTTAGCAACTAAACCAGACTAAACCAGTCATCCACAAAAGTTAAAACTGATGGAGTTGGAAGCATCACTCCCCTCATAAAGACCTGGTCCAAGAGAAGGCTGTTCAAGGCTAACCAGCAGGCTTGGAAGAGTGCTTTCGAGACCAGCCTCAGCATGTGCCTCGTGCTCAGTCGTGTCCAACTCTTTGTGACCCCCATGAACTACAGCCCACTAGGCTCCTATGTTGATGAGATTTTCCAGGCAAGAATACTGGAGTAGGTTGCCGTGTCCTTCTCCAGGGAATCTTCCCCACCCAGGGATGGAGCCCACATCTCCTGTGTCTCCTGCATTGCAGGCAGATTCCTTACCCTCTGAGCCACTGGGGAAGCCCCTGTTCAAGACCAACCCTGATGAAGGGCCCCCACTTCTGAGCACCTTCAACCAGGACCAGATCATATAGTGGGGCATAAGCAGGGGAAGCTCAGTCTTATTCACATCAAAGAAACTGATGAAAAGTTATAGCTAAAATTTTGTACTTGTAGCTCAGGAAAACTGTATTTCTGAGTCAATCAACAATAATAAAACATAGGCAGGAGGAGAAGGGGACGACAGAGGATGAGATGGCTGGATGGCATCACTGACTCGATGGACATGAATCTGAGTGAACTCCGGGAGTTGGTGATGGACAGGGAGGCCTGGTGTGCTGCGACTCACGGGGTCGCAAAGAGTCGGACACAACTGAGCGACTGAACTGAACTGAACTGAAGACCCAAATGTTTGTTTACTTATTTCTTTAGTGGTAGTCATGAGTAGTTTATAGCTCAAAGATAAGAGCTGAGTTCTGAAGTCACAATGGAAAATCAAATCCTGGCTTTTCTAATTTTTAGTGTGAAATTGGACAAATTAGCTAACTATTCTAGGCTTTAGTTTCCTCATCCATAAAGTAGAAATAATAATAGTCTATACATACAGGGTTCTTATAAGAATTAAAGGATATAATTCAAGGGTTGGCAAACTCTGGTCCATGAGCCAAACCCAGGCCACTTGTTTTTGTAAATAAAGTTTTATTGGAACACAGTCACATTCATTCATTTAAGAATTGTCTATGGCTACTTCCACACTGCAACAGGAAAGCTGAGGAGCTGTGACAGAGACTGTGTGACTCCCAAAGACTGAAAAACTTGCTATCTAACCTTTCACCCAAAAAATGTGCTCTCCTCTGACAGAATCCACCTACATCATTTTGCGCTACTGCTGGTATGTAAACATTTCACTACTGTTTCATATTTAGGCTTTTGCATTCTGTTACTTATAAAAATTAACTCATGAATTATCAGGAGATATGAAGCAGAGATATATGCATTAGCAGGCATATTTTTACCACTGTGCCACCTGAGAAACCTATATTATACACACACACACACACACACACACAGGCATTAAAGTGAAAGTGAAGTCGCTCAGTTGTGTCCGACTCTTTGTGACCCCATGGACTGTAGTCTACCACTCTCCTCCGTCCATGGGATCTTCCAGGCAAGAGCACTGGAGTGGGTTCCCATTTCCTTCTCCAGAGGATCTTCCCGACCCAGGGATCAAACCCAGGTTCCCTGCATTGTAGGCAGACGCTTTACCGTTAATTTTACATATAATGATTTAGTTTTACATATACATATATGTAAAACTAAATCACTTTGCTGTATATTATAAATTAACACAACATTGTAAATCAACTATACTTCAAATTAAAACATTTTTAATCGAGAAAACAGTTACTTTGACTGGAGCCATGGTGGGAGAGCTGGAAAAATACCATTATCATACACACATAATTATGTAGGTGTTCCTTAGAACCAATACCAATTAATTGAAAACATGAAGTTCAAAGTCTAAATGCCAGAGGGCTTTTTCTCTGATTCTCATGTGCATTTTTATTCTCATCTATTACTCTAGAAAGGCACAAAAGCAATGACTAGCAATAGCATAAAGTAAGTACATCCCTAATAGCCCTCCTAGAACAAATGGAGACAAATCAATGGATTCTTAGGTCACTCTGGCTGCATAAAGTCTCTTTCTTACCTCATATTTTCTACTCTATGCATTGCCAAAGGGACTACTTTGAAAAAAAACAAGATGGGCTAATGTTCTACTCGCTTGAAAACTTTCGAGTGTGGACTCAGGAGGAAATCTTGACATCTCAGGCAGAATCTTTCTTCTGCACAGTCAAGAAGCTGAATTTCTGATATCAAGCAAACAAACACTAGATGCAGAAGAAGGCTGTGTACCAAGAAGGCCAAGAAAACAGCCCCAGGCTAAGAGGACCTGGAAAATGTAACTGAAAAGCTATCCTTCAAAGCCAGTGGTGAACAACATTCAGCCCCTTCTTTGGGGAATGCACCTGCTGTACTTGGCAAGCTGTTGGGAACAGATGAGGCAGCCTGACGAAGTCAAGTCACTCACAAGAACATGGTGTTTTGTAACATTCAGAACATGGACTTCAACTTGATAAGCCTAAACTGGCTCCCTGTATAGCTGGACTGCACCCAGCTCATTATATATAAGGTAAGATCAAGTTCCTCATGGCACAGTCTATGATATATTTACTTCCAGATCAAGTCAAGATTTAAGATAAGGATGAGGTCTTTGCTGGCTAAAAATGTCAAATGGACAAACTAATGGACAACAACCGTGAAACTCTCTCCAGTAGATCAAGGACACTGAAACAAGACTTATCTGATAGTCCCAGGCCACTTCAGAAGTTCAGATCATCTCCCAGTTATTCAATGGAACATTAATCTAGTTGCTGCTGTAAAGGAATTTTGATGACATCATTAAGGTACCAAATCAGTTGACCTTGAAATATGGAGATTATCAGAGGGGCCATGGTATAATCATATTAGCCCTTGGACATCAGAGTTTTTTTCTCACTTGTCACAGGGAAAGAAAGAAGAGATGGGAAGCATGAGAGAATCTGATGCGTCATTGCTAGCTTGAAGACAAGAGGGTGGCCATGTGGCCAGGAACGCAGGTGGATTCTAGGACCCAGTAGTTTCTGACTTACAGCCAGAAAGAACCACAGTCCTACAACCACAATGAACTAAACTTCGAGACAAACTTTTCCCCAAGGTCTGTAGACAAAAACTCAGCCAACAAAACACCTTGATTTCAGACATGTGTTACTCTCAATAGAGAACCCTGCCGTGTTCTGCCAGATTTCTCACCTACAGAACTCTGAGTTAATAAATAGGTGTTGTTTCAAAGCCACTAAGCTTGTGATCATTTGTTTTAGCAATAGAAAACTAATTCTCAGCAAATTTCCCCTTGAGACCCACTTCCCTTCACTCATATGCATACTCTGTGATTAACATGTACATTTTAATTTGCATAAGTTCCTTAAGAAATAGATAGATAGATCCTTATTTTGAATATGTAATTGAATTTCTTGCTGTTGTTTAGTTGCTAAGTCGTGTCCAAATCCTTGCAACCCCATGGATTGCAGCCCACCAGGCTCCTCTGTCCATGAAATTTCCCAGGCAATAATATTGGAATGGGTTGCCATTTCCTTCTCCAGGGGATCTTCCTGACACAGGGATTGAACCCATGTCTCCTGCACTGGCAAGTAGATTCTTTACCACTGAGCCACCAGGGAAGCCCTGTAGTTGAATTTACATCAATAGTATTGTGTCATGTATCCCACACTATTTATTAATTTTTTTACATCTATGTTGTTAAGACCTATACATGTTGCTATGGTGATATTTAGCGAGTTTCTTCTGTTACTAAGTATGTATTCTGTAGTATCAACTACATTTTCATTAATGCATTCTTCTAAGTTGGCCTTCAATTCTCTGGTACCAAAACCAGCACTATAATAAGCATCCCTTGTATGTCTCCTCATGATCTTAGAATACCCCCAGAGTACCTACTCAGGAATAGGATAAACATGTCACAGACTATATGATAGTTATCAAATCACTGTCTCAAATGTTACACCGGGATACTTGCTAGATAGTGCAAGGATTCCTATTTTCTATCTCTTTTAAGATTTGACATTACCTACTTTGTAGTCTTTGTCAGCCTCCCAGGTATAAAGTGTTATCTAGTTCTTCTAATTTGCATTCCTCTGAATCAATAATTTTGAGTGTTACTTCATATATGTTATCTCTATTAACAATAAAATGTATTAACAATTTAGATTTCCCTTTTTGTGAATTTCCTGCTTGTATGCTTTTCCAACTATTTTTATGTTTCCCATCTTTTTCTAGATTTGATTAGCTATATGTTCTAGAAATTGATTTCTAGAAAGTTCTTACATCTTTTGGAGATCAGACTTTTCTGGTATCTCCCAATGTAACTTGGAAATCCTCAATTTTATATAACCACATTCATCAATGTTTTGCTTTATAGCTTGTGCTTTACTGGAATATTTATTAAGAAATATCTCCCAGGATTAAATCACTGAAATAGTATTCAGTACTTCTCTGGACTTCATATTTTTAGCTTTTTCATTTCAGTCCTTAATCCACCTAGAGTCCAGATCTGCATGAGACTCTAGTTTTACTTTTCTCCATATTGTAAGCCAGTTTTCTTAGCACCATCTGCCCAACAATCCACCCTGGGTAGAAGCAAGATGAGAAATATGGATGTGGGTGGGACTAGGGAGCCAAAGTCATCCCACCGTGCTCTGGAGGAGGGCATGATGCAGTGACTCATGTTGGTGGTGGAAGAGGAAAAGGGAAGGGTCTATCCCAGGAGATACTGTCCTGAACATCCTCTCTGGCCCATGTGCTATCATTACTAACCTCTGATTTGTCTGTTTCTATTAAAACAATAGTTCTTTTCCCCTTGGGGGGTGTGGTAGAGAGGGTCATTCTGACATATGGTTACACACGTGCTTATGTAACCACGTAAGTCTTGGTTACATAAGCAGCTGGCGTTACCCACACTGCATTGAATGTGTTCCAATTCATCTTCAAATTTTTTTCATCACAAAACTGATGAAGTCTCAATAAAATTAAAAAATGGCATAGCTCCTTAGGCCAGTGATGGATGAAGAATCCATTAAAAAGACCACACTTGTGAGCTGCACCTCCCCAAGCTGGCCTTCCTTGAATGAAACAAGAGGGAAGACCCTTGGACCTTCCCTCAAGGAAAGGCTGTAGGTTTCAGAGACCAGGCGTCCTGAATTGCCTGGTTAAAAAGGCCTTCGTCTTTCATGGTATACTTTAATCTCACTGCTCTTTTTTAAACTTTTGGGGGAAAGCTTTCCATTTCTCTTCTCACTCAGCCAGGCCTATCCCTCCCCATATTTTCAAAGAGCACACAACTGACTTTCTGCTCTATCTTTTCCGACCCTCAACTTCTATTTCGGCCTGGAAACTCAGAAGTGATTTCCCAGGAATTGCATGGAAAGAGGATCTGACCCCTGACCTTTGAGCTGCCCCTGCCTTCTTTAACCCCCATGGACTTTAATAATTAGGTCCTCCTGAGGCCTCTCTGTTCCCTGAACTCATTGCCTGGAAACAGTTCCCTTCCACAGCTGTGGGCAGATTCCACTAAGCCAACCAACCACGGTCAGCAAGCACAAAGCCGCCTGTGGAAGCCCTGCGAATATCAACCAGCTCTCCTCAGTTCTCATGGAATTCAGCCTCACTTTACTGAGGAATCCACTTGGCACCCATGATGGAAAGTCCAAGGCCTTCCCAGGAGAGTCAACAGTCTCAAGGCTCCTTTGTGGTACTCAGAGTCCTCTCCACGCCCTCTTGGTCGGCCTCTACCTCTGACCCCGTAAAACGTTAGTGTCCTAAACCCTGACAATACGAAGGAAGGCAGGCAAGACATCTCAGGCTAGAAAGAGGCCAGGGTCACTGGATATAAATCACAGCCAGGAAGAGGATGTGGCAGCCATTTCTGGTCACCCTATGGGAATAGGGATTTCATGGATTAGAGGAGAAGAAACATGGGGCAACAGTGGGGCAAAGGGGAGGGACTATGAGGAAACAGACCTGAGTGAAACTGCCCAAACAGAGAGGAAGAGGGAGAAGTGGTAGGGAGAGATGAGTAGCAAACAGTGGTTAGGACAACTGGAATGCACATTTGATCTACAGAGCAACTGACCTAAGGCCAGTCTAATTACATGAGGATATTTATTTTCAAAGGGAAGATAATCACAAAATGGTCAGCCCACCAAGAAAGCAGCTGATTGATATAGAAGAAAGAAAGGCCTAGTGGCAGAACATCGTAAAAACTTAAAAGTCACTTATGAAAGAATTCTGCCTTCTCGTCAACTCCTTTTGCAAAAGAAAGGCCACACTGTAACTGTTGACAGTTGCTGGCTTCATGCCTCTGGTTCCTGATTTAATTCCATCTTCAAAATGATTTCCATCATAATATGTTACAGACTCTTGCCTTGTGAAGCATGCACATATGCACACATACATAACTCAAAACAGACCCAGAATACAAATGGAAAAAAATAATGGCAATAATAATAAGAGAAAACAATAGATAATATTTATGACATTCAAGACACTCTTTTAAGCACATGTTATATATTAACTTACTGAATCCACACCCCATAAAATAGCTACTGTTTACATTCCCATATATCGAGGCAGATTGAGATTGACTATCTCATCTAAGATCATACAGTGAGAAAGGGACAGAACTGGGATTCCATCCATGCCCTCTGGCTCCACAACTCATCACTAAAACCACTCTGTTCCACAGCCTTTTCGATAATGGTGATTCATCTGTCCAGCAAAAATAAACAATGACCTTGAGTCAAGCTTCCTTGTGAAAGATTCCTCACTAGTTAGCCCATACAGTAGTCTAGCTGCTAAAGGCAAATATTTTGCTTGACTTATTGTATCTCAAGTAACTAATAGCAAGAGGCCCATCATTGGTTCCAACTGAAGCACCCTCTTTCCATTTTGCATCTAGTTGGTCCTCAACCTGGATGACTTCTCACCCCCGAGACCACATAGGAGACAGCACTACCAAGACAAGAGCTTGCCTCCATCTGAATCTCCTGTACAGCTTAATTACTGACAGAATGAGAGGTGCAAATTAATGTGGCCCCGCCATCCTCTCTTTATTCTGGTTGCTTTCCCAATGACTAGCCCACATGCCTTCACAAGAAACAAAATATGGCAAATGAACAGGCCCCAAGATGAAAACTCCAGGTGACAGAGACAGTGATGAAAACCCTGCCCCAAAGCCAAGGTGACTTTGGGAGCTCGAAGTGGGCAGGTCCTCTCAAATATCTCCAGACACCCAGGGAGAATCCTGCCAGGAATGATAAGGTAGGGCATGTTCCCTGTCAGGAGAAAGGGGATCACAGGACCCTTGGAGGGAAGCGGTACCAAACACAGTTCCTCCCCTTCTGAAGAATGCAGTGATTTCCATGGGCTTCAGTTGCTCACCAAGACCACCACTGATGACCTCTTGCTAAAATCACCTGGAAAGTTTCATGTGGAAGAAGGAGAAAGAGTATCTGCCATTTACTTTCTAAAGGCAAATCTGGAAGTCTGTGCAAAGACCAATGGTTAGAGTAATTAAATAGGAAATGGGATCTTTTATTCACTTCTAAGTTGTACCACGTACTCTTGTGTGCTTCATCAAAATCTGGAAGCTTCCCATGCCTCCATTTCCTCACTGGCACCATACAAAGCGAGGATGTGTTTTGCAGAGAGAGTGATCTAATAAATAAATGATCATTTTGTGAGAAAAAAAATAATCTACAGGCATGGGCACTGTATACCTATTTAAAGTTACAGCCTGAAAACCAAAAATAATCAATGTAGTTGGAATTTTCACAAACACAAAATGGAATTTCCTTTTCTTGTTTCAATTGAGTTCCATTAAACTGACATGCAGGCAAATGTGTTATACATCAAAAACTACAACACGTAATGTGGACAATTTCTCCCACTTGGTCAACATATGTGCAAGAAGAAAATTTCCACTCAGCACTAGAGAGGTGGTGATGTCGTCCCTCGATATGTTTGGATTTGGGGACAATGATTCAATGTCTGCTTATTTGGAATAACCATTTACGAAAGAGCTGAATTTCCCCTTCTTTAAATAGAACCCATACTTTGCCTCACTTAAATCAATATAAATATATGGCTCACTCCATCTGACTCTCACCCATGCATCAGAGACAACCGTGGGAGGCAGAGACCAGACTGAAAACTGACCTGCACCAAAAAGTGAAGGAGAATAAGGCCACTTGCTTATTTGTCCACCCTTTGGAGCAACTTTTTTTCTTCCTTTTTTTTGTCTTCAAGTCTATACAGTCCTCTTATTAACATAGATTTCAGGAACATACTTGTTTCTCTCTATTAAGAGCTATTCCAGGAGTACAACACCAGTGAATAAGTCACTGTGAATGAAAGGTGTGAGTCATTGCCCCCTCATTTTATAAAGGCACACAGCACATCAGTGTGAAATGATAAGGATGAATAACGAAGGTAGGAGCGTGATGGGGGAGGAGAAAATACAATTTCTGTTAAAAAAAAAAACCTCTGCTTTGAAAAGTTCCAAGTCTGCCTCAGGGCACAGAGCAGTACTTGCTTTTTTAGTTCTTAAGTCATTAGACAAATTGGCTGGGGTTTTTTTTTGGACTTAAGCTCAAAAGGGGCAGAATGAGAGGAGGATTCACTTCTCTCTTTAGTATTTTTATGAATGTGGCAAGTATTCTATTAAATAAGATGTGCTACTTTTATATTTAGAAAAAACAATGAAGGTTATTTTTAAAACAAGTTCTTCACATTCTTGAGAATGGAATGGTTTTCTTGCAAAGGCGCCTCCTTAACACTGAGCTGCCTGCCAGATATGTGTCAGGGAGTGACTGAGCCCTCACTGGGAACCCATGCACCAACTCTGAACCAGGGGCTCGCATTCCAAAGGGCTGGGGCCTGCCCTTTCCACACAATTCCACTTGAGCAGTCAGGAGGGCAAGGCCCACCTGCCAAGGTCAGATCAACCCCTCCTAACCACACACACCCACACCCACACACACACATTTCACCCAAGTTCCCTGAGCAGACAGGAATTTAAGACAGATGTCACCAGATCCTTGGAGGACGAGAACACAGCGTTCCAACTGTGAGACGCACACGCTGGCCAAGAATGCAGCTTTCAAATGCCTGCACAAAACACAGATTTAGGTCACAAGTACAAGGAGGAGGACTTCCTGATATGGAGGAGGACCAGCCTGATTCCAGCTCACCTAAAATTTTGGGAATAATCAAGACCAAGGTGGCACTTGGGGGCAAGAAAACAAGAAGCAGAAAAGTCATCAACCCTTGTGGCAACATGAGCCACAGTAATATCAGTGGAACAGAAATAACAACCACCATCTTTCTGGCACTCTGTAACCCAGGAATGGTATGAAACAGTTTTCAAATTCAGGACAAATGCTTTCTGACTCATTGGAAAAGATCTGATGCTTGGAAAGATTGAAGGCAGGAGGAGAAGGGGACGACAGAGGACAAGATGGTTGGTTGGCATCAGTAACTCAATGGCTGTGCGTCTGAGCAAACTCCAGGAGATGGTGAAGGATAGGAAAACCTGGCGTGCTGCAATCCATGGGGTCTCAAAGGATTCGACACGACTTAGTGACTGAACAACAACAATTTTACAAACAAGGAAAATGAGACTCAGAGAAGTTACTTTCCCAAGACTGCACTGTTAAAAAGCAGCTGAGCCAGGTTCGAAACCCCAGGCTAATTCCAGAGTCCCTGTCATTTGCACTCAGGACCATAAGCTCCACAAAGTCAGGTCCCCAGTGGGGTCCACGATCAGCATCTATTGAAATATGAAAGAACAAATAGCCTGCTCCTTCCCTAAGTTAGCACCATTTACTGAGAACCTACACTGCCAGGTAAAAATCTGTCAAGGATGAGCTCTACTTCTTACACTAATTTTGCCAAATCAGTCTTATTATCCCCATTTTAGAACTGAGATAATGGAGGATTGGAGAAAATCTGTGCAACATTCTCAGGATGGGAAAATAGAGAACAGTATGAGACTTTTCCCCTGCCTGTAGAGAACTTAAGATCAGATTGAAGAAAATACCATTTACCTATCTATCTATCATCTACCTATCACCCATCATCCATCTATCTACAGTCTAGGTAGGCCATTTATGTTAAGCCTCAAATGCAAGGTATGTGCTTCAGAAGCTCAGTACAGATACAAATATTCCTGATTCTGTTTGTATTTTCTTGAAAATTCACTTGTAGCAATGCATTCCTCCAACGGAAAAAGCCCAGCAAATGTGAGCACCAAATCTGGAAACCACTAGGCCATGATTTCTGTGGCTTGGTGGATGGAGGGAGAAGGCTGTTCACCAGCCACAAGATCACCCCCTCAGCATGGAGAAGCAGGTGGTACCAGTCTGAAATGGCTTGAAATCAGTCATATCTTCTTGTCTTTTCATACTGCTCATGGGGTTCTCAAGGCAAGAATCCTGAAGTGGTTTGCCATTCCCTTCTCCAGTGGGCAAGAATACACAGAAGAACTATCCAAGAAAGATCATCATGACCCAGATAACCAGGATAGTGTGATCATTCACCTAGAGCCAGACATCCTGGAATGTGAAGTCAAGTGGGCCTTAGGAAGCATCACTACAAGCAAAGCTAGTAGAGGTGAAGGAATTCCCATTGAGCTATTGCAAATCCTAAAAGATGATGCTGTGAAAGTGCTGCGCTCAAGACGCCAGCAAATTTGGAAAACTCGGCAGTGGCCACAGGACTGGAAAAGGTCAGTTTTCATTCCAATCCCAAAGAAAGGCAATGCCAAAGAATGTTCAAACTACCACACAATTGCACTCATCTCACATGCTAGTAAAGTAATGCTCAAAATTCTCCAAGCCAGGCTTCAACAGTACGTGAACCATGAACTTCCAGATGTTGAAGCTGGATTTAGAAAAGGCAGAGGAACCAGAGATCAAATTGCCAACATCCCTTGGATCGTCAAAAAAGCAAGAGAGTTCCAGACAAACATCTACTTCTGCTTCACTGACTACGCCAAAGCCTTTGATGTAGCCTTTGTTGTGTGCATCACAACAAACTGTGGAAAATTCTTCAAGAGATGGGCCTTCTGAGAAATCTGTATGCAGGTCAAGAAGCAACAGTTAGAACTGGACATGGAACAACCGACTGGTTCCAAATCAGGAAAGGAGTATGTCAAGGTTGTATATTGTCACCCTGCTTATTTAACTTATATGCAGGGTACATCATGCTGGGCTGGATGAAGCACAAGTTGGAATCAAGATTGCTGGGAGGTAGTATCAATAACCTCAGATATGCAGATGATACCACCCTATGGCAGAAAGTGAAGAATAACTTAAGAGCCTCTTAATGAAAGTGAAATAGGAGAGTAAAAAAGCTGGCTTAAAACTCAAATTTCAGAAAATGAAGATCATGGCACCTGGTCCCATCACTTCATAGCAAATAGATGCAGAAACAATGGAAACGGTGACAGACTTTATTTTAGGGGGCTCCAAAATCACTGCAGATGGTGACTGCAGCCATGAAATTAAAAGACACTTGCTCCTTGCAAGAAAAGCTATGACCAACCTAGACAGCATGTTAAAAAGCAGAGACATTACCTTTCTGACAAAGGTCCATCTAGTCAAGGCTATGGTTTTTCCAGTGGTCACGTATGGATATGAGAATTGGACTATAAAGAAAGCTGAGCACCGAAGAATTGATGCTTTTGAAGTGTGCTGTTGGAGAAGACTCTTGAGAGTCCCTTGGACTGCAAGGAGATCAAACCAGTCAATCCTAAAGGAAATCAGTCCTGAATATTCATTGGAAGGACTGATGCTGAAGCTGAAACTCCAATACTTCAGCCACCTGATGCAAAGAACTAATTCATTGGAAAAGACCCTGATGCTGGGAAAGATTGAAGACAGGAGGAGAAGGGGATGACAGAGGAAGAAATGGTTGGATGGTATCACCAACTCGATGGACACGAGTTTGAGCATCTCCAAGAGTTGGTGATGGACAGGGAAGCCTGGCGCGCTGCAGTCCTTGGCATTGCAAAGAGTTGGACACAACTGAGCGACTGAACTTAACTGAAAACATTCAGGTAGCTCCTCCAACCCCTAGAAAAATGTCCCTTCCTTAAACCCAGACATTCTCCAATGAGTGACTGACCTCCTGCATTGGTGTCAGCCTTCCTCAATATCCTCTGTTAAAATGCAAATCCCCATCCGGGTGGCACATTAAATTTCTGGGAGAGGAAGATGAAAGTCAGGACAACCAGCAAAGCTGGGAACAAATCCATTCATTCAGTGAATCTTTAATATTCACTAGATATGAAACATGTAACAGTGAATACATGTGAATAAGACAAGATAAGGATTCCTCTGGTTTGGGGGCAACTTCCATTCTAGTTGGGGCGGTGGGGGAGACAGACAATAGTTTTCAGGCAATGAAGAAACAAAAATTAAGTTCTCTGCTGGGAAAGATAGCAATGCGGTAATGGAGTGGTACGGCGGGCCAGTGCTCAGCTGACTCTCAAAGGAGGTGATAAGCAAGCAAGTGAAGAATTGAAGAGCCAGAAGGAACCAGATGCAGGTAAAGAATGTTCTGGCCAAAGACAGCAGCACACACAAAGAGCTTGAGGTATCCCCAGAACATCCAAGGCAGGCAGGAAGGCTGGAGACCGAGGAGTGGTACGCAAAATGAGCGGACAGAACCCTGAAGAGAGGTCATGTCAGCTTCTGCAGCAGGTGGGGGATTTTAGCCTGTAGTGGAAACCACTGGAGGGGCTGAAGTGCACTGGAGAAAACCCAGTTTATATATTTAAAAGGTGGCTCCCGCTGTTCTGTGTGAATAAATCATATAGAGGTAATGAGCCCAGGCGGGGCTGGGGCGGGGGGCGGGGGGGGTTATGGACTAGAGTGAGAGGGGACATAGGGAGGAAGGAAGGACTTGAACTAAACTTCAGAGCCAGAATCAACGAGGCTAATGATGGCCTGGCCACAGTGGTGGACGGTGCGAAGGGGGAGGGATCCCAGTCCCCATGCCTTAAGCCAAATATGTATTAATAGTATACTGTAATAATAATATTATAAGAAAGTCATCATAAGAGCCCTGATCACCACACTCACACAAATAAATTCCTTTGACAATGGACCACCTGGGTCCACCAGGAAATTCTTGAAAAGCATACATTTCTTATAGGAATCTGACCCCATAGAGCAGGGAATGCCTTTGTTTCTAGATGAATGGGATTCCTGGGCTCAGGTATGAGTATTTCCTCTACCTCTTCCAGCATCTGCAGATGCTTTTCTGCTTGGTGCTCCTTGGAGGGTATTATTATCTTGTGAAAGTTTTAAAGAATGAGTGGAGTGTGACAGAATACAGCCAAGGAGACAGATCCTGGACAGTGACTCTCTGGATTCAATCACGGACTTGTCAGCACACACTTCCTACAGCTAGAACACTGCTGAGAAGGAATTCCTGGAAGAAACCACACTTAAAAGTTTTTAACCAGAAAAGCAGATTTTCTATTGAGCAAGGCCTGCCTTTCAGAAAACTTATGTTTAAAAAGTTTAAAAGTTGTATACAGTCGTATGATTAAAAAGTGTTAAGTCCTTTCAGTCGTATCCGACTCTGTGACCCCATGGACCTTAGCCTACCAGGTTCCTTTGTCCATAAGGTTCTCCAGGCAAGAATACTGGGGTGCGTAACCATTCCCTTCTCCAGGGTATCTTCTCAATCCAGGGATCGAACCCAGGTCTCCTACATTGGAGGCAGATTCTTTACTGTCTGAGCCACCAGGGAAGCCCATGATTAAAAAGAAAAAAAAAAAACCCACTATCATTTACTAAGAACATTGATGTCACAATTAAATTAAATCAGAATTTACAGTTCAGCTTAACATCTCTCTCATTTTCTTAAAGTAGGAATCATCATGATCGCATTTTAATTAGTCTCCACAACATCACCATAGAAATGCTTACATAGAAATCCCCCCATTGACTCTGGTGGACTCATATAGCTGTCTAGACTGCCATGATGAGCAAAGACTACACCAATTTAGAAAATATGAAGCAGTGGGGTCATCTTTCAAGAGTCTAAAGAACGAAAGAGGTTCAATCACAAGAACAGTGTCAATTACACGGTTTATTAGTCTTAGATCAGCCAGATTCAACTGAGTCAAAGAATAAAAAAAAAAAAAACCTTAAAATAGAAAATTATAGCATCAGAGGAGAAGGGAGGCAGACAAAGAGAATTGTGGAAAACAAAGGTATTAGAGGAGGAGAAGAAACTGGGGAGAGGAGAGAGAAGAAAGGAAGAGGCAGAAGCAGG
The DNA here is from genome assembly GCF_014754425.2 of Oryx dammah. Classification (NCBI taxonomy): domain Eukaryota; kingdom Metazoa; phylum Chordata; class Mammalia; order Artiodactyla; family Bovidae; genus Oryx; species Oryx dammah. Next base: position 31,553,982 of record NW_024070204.1, read on the forward strand.
AGAAAGATGGATGGTGAGCGAGAGGACCACTGCAGAGGAGATGAGGGGACAGAAGTGTGTAGCAGGAGAGAGGAGAGAAGAGGGGCTCATCACAGAATACAGCTCATTTCCTAAGAGAAGTTGCATCCCTCAGCCAGACAACTGACTAAAACAGTTGGGAAGGACAGCATGGTTAAAGTAACTTCTTGTTCTGACTGAGAAACAATGGACTCAGGTTGTACCTACTGATGTTAACCGGAGATGCCGCCCCAGTTCTGAGTCCAGCCTCCCTCAACCGCAGTTCCCTCACCTATAAAGTGAAGCAGGTCTTTTCAAACTTGACTCTTCTCTAATTTAAAAAAAAAAAAAATCAGAACAGTGCTGAGATTAAGACCACAGTAATAGGAGGTCAGCTGTTTCAATCTCCTTGATGTGTATCCTTTAAAAAGTCACTAAACTCATTTGGGCCTCAGTTTTCTTGCCTAGAAATGGCAGGTGGTAATAATATTTATCTTATAGGTTTCTAGTAAAGATTAAGTTAGATTGAAGCCTGGTCACAAGGGTGAGCTACTTGTTAGCAGAGATCTTTCATTTTAAATTTCAAGTACCTACTAACCCATATGTGGGAGGTGTAGACTAACCATGATTTAGATCAGAATTTTGCTGCCTGCTCTCTTTAGATGTGTGACAGTCGAACTAATGGGCATGTGCCCCTCCAAACCATTCCTGGTAGCTCAGATGATGAAGAATCTGCCTGTAATGCAGGAGACCTGGTTCAGTCCCTGGGCCAGGAAGATCCCCTGGAGAAGGAAATGGCAACCCACTCCATTATTCTTGCCTGGAGAATCCCATGGACAGAAGAGCCTGGTGGGTTACAGTTTGTAGGGTTGTAAAGAGTTGGACACAACTGAGCGACTTATACGTCTCAAGTCTACACATTACTGAATCACACTGAGACAAAGTGCAGTCCTTTCTTTAGAGAATCCTAGGACAGCCTCCGTGATGTGTGGCTCGCACTCCTGGCTCCAACCCTGGGAGGGATTAAGAGAACAGGGGTCTGCACGCCACGCTGAGGGAAGCAGACTAGACAGGAGCATCCTTGCTTGGTTCCCACTGAGGTCAAGCTTCTCACTTCCTAGGTTTGTCTACCTGGCACTTCAAAAATCCTGTTAATACTGTGCTCCCTTGTCCCTCTCTCCACCGTCTTGATCACTGAACAAAAGTTGTATGGAGTTCTTCACTGAAACACAAGCAGTAAAAGCATAATAACTTAGCCCTGCTCCCCTGCTTTTGTCCATCCTTTTATGTTCACTTATAAATACACCACAGGAGTTTGCTTGGTACTTTCATGAAATGGGAAGAAGAAAATTCTCTGTGTTTCAATAGGTTGAATAAAGTGACTAGCTGTTGCGGAGAAAGATGCTACAAAACAAAGATGGCTTTGGCATCAAAGAATTCAAAGCTATTTTTCTAAATGTATTTTGATGAAAAGATTATTCTCTAAGCTACCTCCAAGTTCCCCATTCAATGACATTCCTGGATAGATCCTAAGTGTGTACTATTTGCAGAAAGAGGCTAAACTTTGATGAAGGAGTACATGCCCTGGGAAGGTGTTCACTTAATGCATTTTCTCTAAAGCTTTACAAAAGCAGTGTGACCTGGGTCCAGAACTCAAAAGATTAGCACAGCCTATTTTATTCTTTTTCTTTCTTCACCTCCATCTTTATAAGAGCTTAGTTTAAGAAATAACAATGCTCAAACTCTAGGGCCCCCTGCAATGTTCAGATTTTCCTCTCCTCTCACTAGCTGTGAACAGGCAGGTTTCCAACCCACACCCCTGCCTCCATTTCTTCACCCTACCTGTGAACTGACCATGGTTCACGTGGCATTTTAAGAGCTCAGAATCAGAAACCCAACAACCGGAGTTCACTCAGCTGCTTACTAGATGCAAAAACTCAACTTCCTTAACTTTACTTTGTCTCAGTTGTTTCTTCTGTAGAGTGGAGAATACTATAGTACCACCTCATAGATTTGTGGGTGTGTGGCAACTCTTTGCATCCCCATGGACTGTAGCCTGCCAGGCTCCTCTATCCATGGGATTCTCCAGGCAATTATAGTTGAAGTTAAATGAAATAAACCCATAAAGCATCTAGTAGGGTTCATCTGATAATGTTACAGGGAAGAGTCAGTTTTGACTCCTTCATGCTAGATCTGTTTCTTTAACTTTAAGCCTTCTTTGTTTTTTTTTTTTTGCCACTTTTGTTATTATAATCATACATAATGGCCTGCCTCAGAGAATCCTGCCCCTCTGCCTGTTAAGCTAAACTGCCTTTGTTCATTACCTGATCCACCTGTAGATTACAGGAAGAAAGAAATTAACATGTACCCCTGTCGGAGGCTTGCCATTCTAGGAGATAGCTGCAAGAATTAAATGATCTTCTCACTTTGTTTTCCTCACTTCCCCTCAGTTCTAATCCATAAAAGAACCTGGCATCCAGACATCAACAGAATGGTTATTTTGAGAAATTAGTCTGCCATCTTCTCCATCAGCCGACTTTCCAAAAAAAGTTGTATTCCTTGCCTCAACACCTTGTCTCCTGGACTCATTGGCTCCTTCTGCAGCGAGCAGATCAAGCTTGGACTAGGTAACAGTAACTGTCCTAGCAATCACAGTATCAGCTCTCTGCTCAAGACCTTAGGTATGCAGCAGCCTTCCTCCAGCCTTGGTCCTCTGCCACACTGAGACCCTGTATCCCCAAGGCCAACAACGGGGGTAGGAATGATCTTTAGCCCACAGATGCAGCCTCTGTCCCATTTCTGATCTAGCCTGTGTATCAACCTCAGCTCCCCAGCTACCAAAGCCTGTGGTTTTACACAAACATTCAGGAGGCTAGAAACTCCCACATCTTCTAAGCTGAGCTGCCTGCATGCCCAGTCCTGGCATGTTTGCCCAATCTCTGCGACCAGCCTTCAGCACAATCTCTTGGCTCATACATCAGTCCTGGATTGTCAAGGGGGAACTCTAGACTACTCAGGCAGGTCCTGAAATCCACAGCCCTGGGATACCAGGGTTCAGAGGCTCAGGATACTGCTGGAGTTCCCTTTACTTCCTGAACCCTAACCTCACACTTCTCTGCACCTTCACCCTCATCCTCCTTGTGTTAGCAGAACAGATCTGACGCTGGTGTCCAGCGTCTCCCCATCCACCCAAAGCAAGCCCTTGTCCTGAATATGTTCTGCCTGCCCATGGACACGCTTGCACCTTAGCTCCGCCCCGTGAATAGGGAGCAGTACATCGCCTTCGAGAAGCAGCATCTGGTCAACCTCGTGGGCTTCACGCCAGCCTCCGGACTAACTAGCCTCCAGGAGTGCACCCAGAGGGAATGCGGAGTAGGGAGCCCAACGGCTTCCTGGGCTCCCTACTCCCAAACCCCCACCTACCAGGCCAAGCAGTTCTTTGCCCTGGAGATGGAAATGAAGGTGCAGCAGTAGCGGAAGGACTCGGCTCAGGTTAGGACAGCCCCCAGATGTCTGTCAGGGGCCCAGGATCTGCAGGAACTGGCGCTGCGGACAGAAGGGCGCTGCGGACAGAAGGGCGCTGCGGACA